>NC_136428.1:45053765-45523765 GCF_052849685.1 Lactuca virosa
AAAGCTCTCTCTTCCCAATGGAAAGGGATCGGCCATAGTCAACTCGGTTGACCAAATGGTAAAGAGAAAGGCTAAGTCTGAGATAGCCCCATTATCAAGGGTCCATTGCCAAAGAAAGGGGCATTGATTGCGAAGCTGCCAAATTTACCTAAGGATGCTAAAGTCAATAAGTTTGACTCTACTTCAGGTAAAGTCCACTATCTAACTCTGCTAAGTTTCTATTCTGAGATTCTTGATACATGATGTGACTGGGTCACATGGTGATGTTATAAGAATCAAAGAAAAGAGAGAAAGCTTAAAGGAAGTATATGCTGCTTCTGATCGCGAAGATGGATTTCGATCGCATCAGAATTTTGAAGCTGTTACTTAGGAGTTATGACACATTGCTTAGGAATAGATAACAACAAGGTTTTCATATGGATGGTAAGGATAAGTTTTTCCGCAAATTTTTAAAATAAAAGGTAAATCTTTTGATTTTATTTATTTTAAAATATCCTTACAATGGCATTTGTGAAAAACTGTATTGCTTATAAGATTCCATTAAGAGCAAGACTGGAAATATGAATTTGATTCTTTCATTTGTGGTAGTGTCTAAATTTACCAAATAAGGAAAGATTCTTATCACCCAAGTTTCAATTGGACCGGAACTTGGAATCATGCAATTTGTAGAGCATGATGAATGAGAACCTTCAAGCATTGGAAAAATTAAGACTAACTACTTGTTCACATGGATGTGTGAGTCAAGTAACAGACTAAGGGATCGAGTACACATTCTTGTGCACTGATTAAGTCCACCACAAAAGATCGATAAGACTATTCGTCATGATTTACTAAAGTTTAGTAAATATGGTTATACTTACAGGCTTAAGTATAATTCTGAAGCATTGGAAAAAATTTCAGTGTATGGCGGAAAGAATGAGAAGAATCAAATTAGGCAGAAGGATAAAAGTTTCTCAAATATGAAAAGATGGGAGAGTACTTTAGTATCATGTTATATAATCATCCTAATGATTAAGAGACCTTATCACAATTCATCCTCTAAGTGCATTCTTATGGCTAAGAAGAAGAGTCATGAATTGTTGAAATGGTTAAATCAAGAAGATGAGTCATATTTCATTCCAAAACAATTCTTAGAGTCATACTCTAAGATTGTAACTTGAGTGACATGTCTTAAAGAAGGTTTAAAACACTTGTCAAATGTAAGAGTAAAAACTTTTCTACTCTTGTACATTTGAAATTGGTAAGTTGTGATGTTTTGGATAAAACAAAGACCAACTAAGGCCAATTGTGTGAAGTGTTTGTCTTGATTAGAATCCACACTATCTCTTGAATATTTGACAAAAGAGTCTTATATTTCAAGAGGACAGTGGGAGTCTTAAAGGTCTTGAAAGTCTCAAGAACTAATTAAGAATAAAACCTGAAGTTCTTCACTAGCACACGACTTGAGGTTGATAACCTATCGTGTTTCTATTTATGTGCCCATTCCAGTTAAAGTTGGCTTTGCATATGAGTTCTTAGAGTTCTCAATCGGTTGCACAACAACTTGGAAGCAATGGCAGGCCCTTGAGCTGCCAGATGGCAAGAAATTAAGATTGAGTTTAGTTCATATGAGTTTGAATTTGTCATTATCCTTGTCTTGTGACTATGGTTTTGACAATTCACATGGATAAGAACACATACACTATTAAATCTAAGTGTCATAAGGTTTCTCTCCGATTCATGAAAATGATGGTGAGGAAATACTTTCACTAAGTAGATTTTAAGTAGATAGCAATTATGATATTTGCAATTCTCAAAGTCGTTAGTGGAGCGTGCGTGGTTAACCAGCACACTAACATGGACTTATGAGAAATGGAAAAGGTCTAAACAATTGAGACTATGATTACGACATCCCTTTTCGTAATTCTAAAATTGTTTAAACACACCTGTGAGCTATCTAAGAGAGGTGTATGATTTTGATAAAGTCTTATCAAAGCAATCTAGTATCAGAAATCTGTACTTTGGTAAGAAAGTCAATAAAGTGTTGATTTCTAGAAGTTCAGCTGATTTCTGAGTACATGTCAAAGCTAGTGGGAGCATAAGTGTTATGCTAATAATCATCGTGTTAGTGGGAGCATGATAATTATGATAAAGGTTGCAAGTTAGCAATGTTAATTATAGAAAACAAAAGGTTTCAATTGGGAAAAAGTTGTTTTGCTATAATTAAGGGAGAGAAAATTATACTTCATCTCAAATCAAAAAGTTTAGATTGAGGTTTTAAATCGTATTTAGTCAAGGATATATATATATATATATATATATATATATATATATATATATATATATATATGAATTTCATGTTGGAATGGCTCAACATAAGGAAATTCTATATATGGGTCCATTATTTGCGTTCTAAAATTCGATTATGATTACGACATCCCTTTTCATAATCTGAATTATGAGAACTTGGCAAATTGAAATGGAAATATTATAGCAAAAGACTGGTTTAGTCTTTATGTGAGACATCATGAATCGTGTCCCATATGCTTCGGATATAGGATCGATTACATGTGCTATATTCATCCTTTCTAAAATTTTCCAAATGTCTGGGGCGTTAAGAAGGGAAAAGGTCTAGAACTGGATATGACTAAAAGGATTAAGCAATTGTCGAGGACAATCTAAGGTTTACCAAAGATTGGTTGCTCAATGACAGTTGGAAGTATAGTGTTAATTCTGGAAGGACCATATTGACATAATCTGTAAGGAGGCAACTCTTGTTCAGAAGTGATAGTCAAAATGGAATATGGAAATGTTTCAAAGTTAGAAATTATTCAATCTGTGTAAGATTAGGAAACTTAATGCAAGAAGGATGTTTCCAAGGAGGTGATCTCCTTGGAATGCTCTGTAATGTTTGGATTCAAGTCCTTGTGACTTTGTGCATAATCTTTACAAGAGGATCAATGCATATAAGTTTAGAATCTAACAGATTTCAGTAAATGGCATGAATTTGGAATTCTTACATTTGCAGTAAGGATTTGGGACTGTGAAAAGAGAATCATTGAAGTTATGTTCAATTGATCTATTTCACAAAGTTAAGATCATAGACAAACATAGTATGCATACTTGGTGTATGGCATGACTAGTGTTTAGTAAACATAGTGTACATGCTTGGAGCATGGGACAAATATTGTTTTAATTCAAGTATAAAGTTGATAGTTTGAAACAGTATACAATGAATAATGTGTAATCATATGGTGATAAATAAAAGGTGTTTTATTTATATTCATAAGTTCTGAGACCATATTGGATTCGATTATTATTGTGTTTCACTTTGCATGTTTTGATTTCCAGAATAACTAGGTCATTCTTCCTGAATGATTAAGTTATTCAAACCATCCACAGTCAGTCATATGTTGGAAGTAGATATGAATCAAGACTGTCATGGGTTGGGCTTGTAGAGGTCTAAAATGTGGGACAAGGTGGTGCTACAACACTCATGAGTGCTCATAAGTTCTGAGTATTGGATTCAACCCGCGCTCATTGGAATCACTTCATGGATTTTATCACGAGTGATCATGAGATGATAATATCTTATATTCTTCAAACCTAGAGATATGAGTTGTTACTATGAGTTGGTTATACATTGATTGCACGAAAACGCATTGGTAACTCGATGTTATAAAACGTGCCTTTGTGTATGATTCAACAAGTAGTAGAACAAGCCATATGAGTCAAAGTTTATCCATTCCTTTTACCTTCGGGATAAAAGCGATATATGTGGGCCCCTCGATGATTTGGTGATGACAAATGTAAGTGCTCGGCCGGGCCTGGACTGATTTGATTTGTTCAATTAGTCAGTCGTCATAAATCGAAAATCGGGAAACAACAAATGGACAGAGAGAATGATTATAATCTATGTCTCAGTCCATATGATATCTAGAATGGAGGAATATATGATCCCTTATCTAATGGACAAGGTCAGAGATCATCGGCAAGGTCAGAGTTCGACAGAAGCTTTTGAGAGCTACGATTGCCAATCGGTTCTTGAAGTCGTACGAAATAATAGTTTTAGACTTATCCAAGTGGGAGACTGTTGGATTAATGTCTAAGTCCATAACTATAATTGGTAAGACTTGACCCGACCCGGCATGGTCCATTTGGGTTGCATGGCATCATGCATTTGGATAGACTAAAATGAGAGAAATAACACTTAAGGTTTATTAATATATTATAAGTTCTAATATATTAATAAGGTTATTTAATTAGTATTGATCAAGAATTAAATTGGAATTAATTAAGTGATCAAAAGGAGACTAATTAAATATATGGGTTGATTGTGTAAATCATTCATTCTTTTGTATGTGGGCTTGTGATCCAAGATTCCTTATGTTGGACTAAGTCCATGGGGTGACCCATGGATACTCCATGGAGATTAAAATCTATGGAGCATAAGGAATGGGTAAAGTTATGAGTTACATGGTGTAACCCTAATAGCCACCATATAAAAGAATCCCATGGCTCAAGAAATCGGTGACTATGTGTGAGGAAAAAGGGCTAGCCGATTTTATGAAGTGATCCAATTTCTCCCAAGTCATTCCATGTGCATTTGATGTTGTGTGAACAATTTGAGGTGTCACACTTGGGGCACTAGGCAGTCAAGCTTCATGAAGACATTCTACATCAAAGAGGTATGTAATTCTAACTTGAGATATTCATTTGAATCAGTGTTATTATGCTAGTTAGGATGAATACCTTGGAAAGTTCATATTTGCATGTATAATAGAGAAAACATAGATCCAAGGTATTTAGGGTTGCATGTACACTTAGGAGTGTTAGAATGCTCAAAACCCAACAAAAATCTCCTAATCTTGCCTTAAACTCAAACTAGCATAAGAAGAAGTCAAGATAAGAACTTTTTACCTCGTGAAGCTTCCCAATAGTGTGAAGCTTCTGGATCTACAACCCCAAGGCCACACCAAGCTTGAGCCCTTAAAAATCACCAAGATCCAGTTCCTTGAAATAACACCAAGAACCCTTAAAAATCACCTCCAAGCTCAAGAATACACCACCAAGGGAATTAGGGTTCGAAATGAGGCTCTAAGATCAGTGAAGGCTGAGAAATGAGTGAACCTTGAGCTTATAAGGGGGTTTAAATAGTGCACAAGCCCTAAAAATTACGGTTTGGCACTCTGCCAATTACGTTGGGCGTACCTCAGCTTATGTTGGGTGTACTTACCCAGGCATGCGCCAACTTACCATGCACGCATGGGACCTATCTTGCAAATGTTTTAAACTAAGGACCATTTCTTCCATTATTTGAAACTGCCCTAACTTCCTCGTCTTAGGTCCGTTTCCAACGAACCTTATATCCACGGAAAGTTGGCGAGAAGCCTGTGCTTCTAATCACTCACCATAGCCTTAAAACTTCCTGAACAAAAACTCAAAATTCATAAAGGACCGAGTTATCAAATTACGATCACACCCTTGGGTTCCGAAACACATCGGACAGCCGGATCACTTAGACCATAACACCCACATCCAAAAAGGCCAAATCCTTTCTTCCCCAAGGCCCTAAGCCTTATGATAATTGATGATCGGGCCACAGCCCCAAAGAATGAAGCAATTTGAAACCAGATGTTACAACTCTCCCCCACTTAAATTAGATTTCGTCCTCGAAATCATTCCTTACTAACCATCAGACCACACCAAGTAACCCAAGGAACGCAACCACAAACCCTCAGCATATGGCGACCTTCCTAAGGCAACCGAACCCAAACCAATTTGAAACTTCCGACCCGAAGAAGAACAAATCCTTAAACTCATGCAGAAAACCACTTCTACCTTTCTGAGGCCTGAAATCTCAAATTGATCTGACTCCCCGAAAGACCACCAACACTGAACCACTACCATGCCACATCCTCATAGGATCCCAGACTAAACGAAGCACTTCCAACCTTATTTATCTCGATGCTACCCTTAGGAACAAGATCACTGACCATATACATATGCATAACACCTTTACTTGACAGGAGGCTCAGATAATCCTTCGAGTAGATGATTTATCCCTGCAACGGTTAGACTCAAACGAGAGTTGCAAAACAGGGTCAAATTAGTAACTCTGAGATTATTGAACCAAACTGCAAGTGACTTAGCATTTTCCCAAACCACAAGCTAGTCCACACACCCGAATCCCAAATCACTAATACTACACGAAACATCATGTTGCCTCCTAGCTGCTTTCCAAAAGCAGCCGAGACCTCCTTGGTCCCAACTTGTCTGCCAACTATTTGAAATACCGAACCCCTGCCCGGTTGTTGAGTCAAAAGGCATACACACACAGTCGCCCCGTGCGACTTTTGAAAGAAAGCCTCAACTGGTAATAATCATCCAAACCATCTCGTCACCAAATCCAATGCTAAAATGAGTGCTACCTGACCAACTTTAGTCTCATACCATACCCGGTCTCCAATTTACCTACTACTTCCTGATTCCCAAACATGTTTTAGCCCTCCTACAACCTTACAAACTGACCCACCCTGGTCTTAACCATCTGAAGAAAGTTGTGGTCGGACACAGATTTGCCACACCCTCACCGCTACACAGGGATCAATGAATTCTACGAGTCACCCCATAGTCTTACAACAGTCACACACTAACTACCAACTAGTGAATTCTACGGGCCACTCTGCAGTCTTACAACACTTCTATACTAACCACCAACTAGTGAATGCTACGGCCCACCCCGTAGTCTTACAACACCTCTATCTTTCCATAACCACCGCCCATGGTCTTACCGCTCATCTATCAATCTGACCACATCCAGAATCAAACACGCACTCAACCAAGCACCCAAGATGAACTCGAGTCATGACTGGAATCCCCAGCCTGGGTCCACCAAAATCCTTCTATCCATCACCAAGAAGGTGCTAACCAACTGCTGGGAGGTTTTCCGAACTCCCAACTCGCACAAGCCTCGATATAGACGGCCACCTGGTCCGCCTTCCTCCCCGACGGGGATGTGAAACTCATCCTAGTTTCACGCCTGCTCTGCTCCTGGATATCCGAACGGTTCTCCCCCACCTTAATTCGACTAAGCCCTTACATCACACGAGCTTTGAAGGATTCCCAATCCATCTTACCCCTTATGTCGGAACCGCTGACAACCTACACTTACTAATGCTAGTAATCCATTACTAGCCAAACCCAAAGACCGCACAACCCTCAAAGACCCGATGAACACTCCCTAAAATCTCAACAATCCAACAGCCCCAAAAGCTTCCAATGATACAACACCCAATTCATGAAGTCCTTTTTGCTGGTGACCAAACCAAAACCTTAGCAATAGACCATTTCCCTTGGCACTCCTAGTGGCCAACCAAGCACTAAAGCTAAAACAACGGAACCTCGACGATACTGGAGAACTAACCCGCCGAATCCTGACCATAGACCTTCGATACAATACCCCTGAACCAATCTCGACCAAAAACTGGAATAACAACTGAGCACTTAGGAATCCGCTATACGAGATATAACCCCTCACTAACCCACTAATGACTTATGGCACGCAAATGGCATATAACAATTCTTGAAGATATAACCCAAACAAAAACAAATAATTAACCAAAGGAAATGCTTACCCAAAACGATGCGAAATTCCGAACAACATAAATACTTATAACAACCGAAAAGAAAGCAGAAGATAACATACCTGCAACATCACATGCTGGAGTCCTAACCTCCCCTGTATGACACTAAAAATCCCTGCTCCTTTCTGCTGGGGCTCCTTCCTACCCTCACGACCATCAGTGATCCTCAAAGTAGACGGAGCAGGTGCACATACTGCTCCTGCCCTCAACACCGGACAGTTGGCCTTCTAGTGGTCCACCTGGTTGTAGTGAAAACATAGCGGACTTGCCCCCTGAAAACAAAACCTGCTGACATGACCAACCCTGCCACACTTATAGCAGCCCATACCCCTAGAACGACAAACTCCATCGTGCAGTTTCCCGCACGTGCTGCACTGACTCCGGCCCCGCTGGCCTCGCAAACACTGATCAGAAGTCTTGGGTCTCTTCCCGGGACCCTCCACTACATGCACCTGATCTGCCCCATCTTCCCTAGGTTCTCCAAATCTATCTCCTGCTCTCGGGCTCTAGAAATCATATCATTCAGGGTCTTGCACCCTGAAATACTCACAAACTCCCTGATATCATCTCGCAGAATATCGTGATACCTCACCTTCTTCATTTCCTCATCTGTTGCATACTACGGAACCAATAAATCCCTCTTCCAGAACTTGGCAGTGATCTCTGCCACAGTCTCAGTAGTCTGGCGGAGATCTTGAAACTATCGCACCAACTGCTGCACCTCAATCACCTGTGCAAACTCGGCTCGGAACCTGGCCGAAAATTCATCCCAACACATGAGATCAACTACATCATCACCGACCTCACGTCCTACCTCCTCCCACCAATCCCATGCTCTTTCCTTCAAAAGGCAGGAAGCATATCTGACCTTCGCCTCCTCGGGGCAGAAACTCCTCCTGAACGTATTAGCCATATCCACTAATCACCTCCTATTGGAAATAGGGTCCCTCTCCCCATAGAATGCAGAAGATCCACAAGCACGGAACTCCCAAAAAGAAAGAGTGAGAGGTCCAACGATAGCCATAACCTTAACACGGAACGCGCCCAAGCTCTCATCCAGGATCTCCAAAATCCCCTCCTTGACCGAACCAAAGATCACAAGAGTCTGTTCCAAAATGCCACGGGTAATCTCCGACGAGATGAACTTCTGCATTTGCTCGCTGATCGGCTCAGTACCTGCACCCGATCCGGAACCAGAACCTGAACCTCATCCCTGAGTGCTCATCGCCAAACTGAAATACAACATGCCAATGATAAGATCATACCCAAGAATCTTCCTCCTATAAGCTTCTAAGATTCTCCAAGACTCTCCCTGATTCGATTATAGGTCCTATGCTTTCAGTAGTACGGGCCCAATACTGCCTTTCACACCTAGCCATACTTTCCTTAGGAATCATCCTGAATCCTATAAGTAACCTACTCAAACCGATGCACCAAAAACTCACTAAACAGCGCCACTAACCCCAGTGAAGCAGATCCTAGGCTCTCCTAGGTTCCCGACCTCACCCTGCCCTCAGCTGCTGAAGGATTCCCACTAATGTCAACTAACTACCTCATGAACACAGTCACATGCAATAGAGATCAGATAATCCTTCGAGTAAAAGACTCAACCGTAGAACGGTTGGACTCAAACAAGAGCTGAACAATAGGGTCCGATCCACCACTTTGAGATTATTTAACCTATGCCACATGCGACTTATTAGCATATTCACTTAGTATTTGGTCCACATTTCTAAGAACCCCACACAGCACAAAGCAAGCAGCATTCGGGCAATGGAAAATCTAACCAACATACACTAACCAAGCCATTCTATCCTCTTATCTAGGAATCCATACCAGCATGCAATTCTAAAGCTCATACAATCAGGCATATAAAGGCATCTCTCCTATTATATAATACCGAGCAGATCCTTAGCCCTAATCTAGCATGCAATTCTCATAATCATATCATATATATCATAATAAACATGTATCGGTATTCTGGGTACCACTTACTTGAGATCGGCCGAATGTACGCATCACACCCCTTTCTTTGCTTAGAAAATCCTTTTTAATTAAATGTTTATTTTATAAAACTTTTCACCAAACCCTCAGTTTGAGTTCAGGCACACCCGAGAGTATGCCCGAATCCCTCAAACCAAGGCTCTGATACCAAATTGTAACGTCCCAAAAATCATAGGGTAAAAGTTTCATTTTTAACATATATTCAAACATTCATTTATCCTTTATTTAAACATTTAGAAGTATTTCAAAATAAAACAATTATCAAAGTTCATTCCTAAAATCACGAATTGCAGAAAACACGGGTGTAAGCGCTGTGATCAAGCCAGGCCCTTCCTATTCGAACCGGAAATACCTGAAACCTTAAACCACAAACTGTAAGCACAAAGCTTAGTGAGTTCCCCAAATACCACATACCATACATATCATACGAGCCATACATATCAAACATAAATTAGGAGGTGCTATGTGCCAACCATACTCTTGCCATTATGCCACGAGTCGTATCATGGTCTTTATTGGCAAGTTGGGGTCCAAAACCCGGGGTCTTACAGACAAGTGCCAGGATCCACCTCCTGGTCTTCCATGCAAGCATCACAAAGACAACTAGCATACAATCTACAACTACGTAACTAATTAACTACCAGAGTTCAGACTCTGGTCTTGCATACTGATTGCCAGGAGCCACCCCGGATCTTCCTATAATGCAAAAACATAATGGGCCGACATTGGTGCTTTCGACCCATAATACAATGTGTAGACTCACCTCAAACGGCAGACAAATCCCACAACTGCTGCAACTGCTGCGAACCGACTTCCACGAACTGAACCAAACAACCAAACCATTCTTTAATATTTAACCATGGCTAAACCCCATGCATTAATCCCATAAACGGTCCAACTAACCGTGTCCACTAATAGCCCAAGCCCATTGGGCTGCTTAAGTCCCAAAACCATTGGGCCCATTAAGGCCCAATAGAAAATCCTAGGCCCAACAAGGCAAGCCCAGACAAGAGTCCAAGATTCTAAAATTCATATGTCCAATAAGCCCAACACACAAAGCCCAAACCCAAGTCCAAAGCCCAAATCATGAACAAGCCCAAAAGTCCACAGTTGAACCTACGCAGGGCGCACCCCTTGGGATGCTCAACATACTCGATGATTTTGAACGAGATCTCAAACCAATACGCGGGGCGTACTTGGATGTTACGCAGGGCGTACTTGCATGTTACGCAGGGCGTAAACGCAACTTTTCCAAAACTTAAACTATGACTTAATCCTTTACGTCCTTTGCATCCAAACCTTAGAAAACCTTCAATACAAGTCCTTAGTTGATAAAGTTGGCAACTTTATCAGTTTGCATATCTTAATGGGACCCAACTTCAAAATATAACCATTAAGATTCATATTAAGCACCTTAACACATGCATGGTCTATTCTTAAACATCAAGCAAACATTTTTGTGAACTAACAACATCAGAAGGGGCAAGATCTATCACTCCAAGCTCCTGGAGTGGCTCAAACTCACAAGGCGAACTTTATACACCATAAAAGCTCCTAATCTTGCCTTAAACTCAAACTAGCATAAGAAGAAGTCAAGATAAGAACTTTTTACCTCCTGAAGATTCCCAAGAGTGTGAAGCATCTGGATCTACAACCCCAAGGCCACACCAAGCTTGATCACCAAGATCCACTTCCTTGAAATAACACCAAGAACTCTTCAAAATCACCTCCAAGCTCAAGAATACACCACCAAGGGAATTAGGGTTCGAAATGAGGCTCTAAGATCAGTGGAGGATGAGAAATGATAGAACCTTGAGCTTATAAGGGTGTTTAAATAGTTCATAAGCCCTAAAAATTAGGGTTTGGCACTCTGCCAATTATGCTAGGCGTACTCACCCTGGCACGCGCTAACTTACCATGCACTCATGGGACCTATCTTGCAAATCTTTTCAATTAAGGACCATTTCTACCATTATTTCAAACTGACCTAACTTCCTCGTCCAACGGACACCCGGATCACTTAGACCATAACACCCACACTCAAAAAGGCCAAATCCTTTCTTCCCCAAGGCCCTAAGCCTTATGTTAATTGATGATCGGGCCACAACCCCGAATAATGAAGTAATTCGAAATCGGATGTTACACATTCCCTTAGTGGTCTTCATGCTTAGAAGTCATTCTTGCTTTTGCATCATAAAATAACAAGCTTTTATTACTCAGTAATGGTCTAATCGTTTATGTAGACTCTAACTTGTCATACCCCGGTTCGAGGCGGAAAACGTTGGTGGTGAGACGGTCATGGATCACAGTCACTAAATACATAAGAAAAAACACAACATATAACATATAAGTAGAAAGTCTTACAACTTGAAGAGGTTACATAAGTACTTGTCTAGAGTTCCAGAAATGAACTATTATTTCATAAACATGGCTTAAACAATAGGCTAATCCAAAAGACCACCATGATGAACCTAAGTAAATAGTGACTCAAAGACTTATTACATAAGTGCATGTCTCTGGATTTTACTTACATGAGAATAGATGTTATTTGAAAATGTCAACATAAAGTTGGTGAGTTCACAAGTTTAAGTGTTTCAATCATATTTAGTTTCATTGGACTGTAAGGTTCCCAACTCATATATTATTTAATTAAAAACAATACGTCAATGTTAATCGGAGTCTCCCATAGCCAAAACTGTGACTAAGAGATGTGCCCCATCCAATTCTTCATCAAACATTGAAATAAGTAAAGACAATTATCATCCATCATGACTCGCTCGTTAAGGTTGTAGCTAATAACTATGGGTAGGGCTGTCAACCTGTATAGATTTACACATAACTCCCCTGCTTACCAAAATTAATGGTTACAAGATAAGGGACTTTAAGCGATGAATGTGTCTCATGTAACCATTTAATCATAAATTTCGTAAGTTCCTAAGAATATGTTCAAAAGTGTTTTTGCATGTATTCTCCCCCAAAACTATAAAACATAAGAAAAGGGGCTGTGAATGTGACATCCCCATTTTCACGGCCAGAAAAGACCGATTTTGTTTTATAAAAATCAGAGTACCTCTTTTAATAAAAATGTTGCGGAATTTGTTCCCAGAAAAACATGATAAATACGTTATCAAAGCATTTCCGAAGAAATGTATTTTTATCCAAATACAGAAACATATGGGATGTCATCATCAAATACATGATAAATACGTTATCAAAGCATTTCCGAAGAAATGTATTTTTATCCGAAGAAATGTATTTTTATCCAAAACATTTGGGATGTCATCATCAATACAGAAACATAAGCATAAACAGAACTTACATTCATTTACACTAGTGATCTACATCTCTTTTAAATCCCTCACTGTAAAGTAGCTTAATATCAACACCTGTGATACAAATAAGCTTGAGTGGGTCAGGTTGGGAAACCTGGTGAGTACATAGGGTTTTCAACCCACAATAATATAATTATTATGTTAAACATCAAACAATCAACCCAATTACCTATCCCCATTATCTTCTTTACTCTGAAGGATCTACCCTAAGATTAAGCTATTCCTCATTCATTCATTCCTAAGGAGTATCATAAGGAATTGTCACTAAGTCTGCATAGTCGTCAGGGTTTATCTCGTTTATTGACAGTATCGTTTTTGAGAGTCTACTCATAATACCTGTCAATGGGTTTTTAGAGCACACCGGGTGAACACATCGTTCACAACACCTACAGGTTGCGAGCCTGCTACTGTTCCACTAGACTGTCTAGAATAGCATGTGGTTGTCATCCATACTCTGCTAGATAGCGGGGCCATCGCTTGGGTCATCGTTTGGCTCATCGTTTTGGCTCCTCGTTTTGGCTCATCGCTTTGGCTCATCGTTTTGGCTCATCGCTTAGGTCATCGCTTCGCACCATATTTTATCACTCATATATCATTGCTCATCATTCATCTCATCTTTCATCGCTCATCATTTATCTCATCTTTCATCGCTCATCATTTATCTCACCTCTAGTCTACCCATGTTGTACCCAACACATTTTGTAGATATAAAATACATATACAGTTTAGATCATTTAAAACATGTATAAAACGTTTCATCCAGCATAGATGGCAAGTATTTAGACAGTATACACACATAGCACGTAATTTATATAAAATACTTCATATCTATGTGTAAGATGAAAGTAACTATGCACTCACTTGTTAAAGTGATGATTCCAAACTCGGGCAGCGCTTCGCCTTTAACGATTATATTTTCCTTCGACGAAACCTAGCATTATTATCGCTAAGTTTTAGTCTAATCTTTATTGTGACTAATTATTAGTCTAGATTCATAATTAACTCAAAGTCTACTTTCATGATCTATCAAGTAAGGAACAACCAGGTAGGATCATATAGGAGGTACGGTCCGTTTGGTATACGAAGTATACTGTTTGGAAATCCCACTTTAAACACTTCACTAAATCACATCCTAGACATCATTCCCGTAAGTAGATCAATCAGTATAACGACTTTGAATCACTGATAAATATTATTTCTATGTTCATAATAACGATATTATATTTAAATATAAGCTATATTTTAAGTATGGTAGGCTAATTTCACTTACAGCGGGTTTTATTAAAAACCGGGCTCCGCTGGAGCAGAGCTTCTGAGCCGAAATGCTCTTTTTCTTGGAGCCTTCGTGCGCTCCGGGGATTTCTTCTAGCGCTAGGGAAGTTTCCTAGGCTTTAGGGGGTTTAGGGAGTCTAGAGAGAAGTTAGAGAGAGAAAGAAAGTCTTATGGTGTGAAGAAAATATGAAGAGTTCATCTCTTATTTATAGGGGTTTTCTCGTAGAGTAGGCCCTAAGTTTCGTCCGTATCTTCCGCGTACGAGCTCCATTTTATACGTTCTTTATATCCACGCGTTGGTAATTATGAGTACTACAACTTTCATTTAGACCTCGTCGGCTAATTCTCATTCTATCTCCGATTTGCAAAACTGTATCGAATTTATCGCTCGAAGAGTAGGGACTAAGTTTCGTCCATATCTTTCTAATACGAGTTCTATTATCGACGTTATTTATATCCATGCATTGGTATTTACGAGTACTACAACTTTCATTTAGATCCCGTCGGCTAATTCTCACTCTATCTCAGATTTACAAAACTGTATGGAATTCGCCGTGCTCGAAGAGTATGGACTAAGTTTCGTCCATATCTTTTGCATACGAGCTCTGTATTCGACTGTCTTTTTATCGTTGAACTCCTATTAACAATATCTTCATTTCTCATTTAGACCTTTTTGGTTAAAAATCGACCGATCTAAAATTCGAATTTCGGGCTGTCTACTGCTATGCTAAATCTTAGAAAAATCATAACTTTCTCATACAAAGTCAGATTTGGACGTTCTTTTTATGCACACTATCAGTTTAACATATAATACTACTTTCTTTTAGATCGCTAAGGCTAGAAAGTATTTTATCGTAAATTCACTTTTTACGATTTCCGGTGTCGTGCCGGTTTTGCCGTAAAACTCGACGGGTCAAAACTTCTTCGTTATAACTCGGATATCGGCGTTCTTTATATTTACGGAACCCTTGTGACATATACTATAACTTGGTTAAGATTGCTCCTTCTAAATAATCTTCCATCAAAAAGTCATTTTTGACGCTCATTGTCTCTAAATTGACTAGCCCGAATCTGCGGGCGTTACAATTATCTCCCCTTTAGGATGATTACGTCCCGGAATCATCAACAAAACAGGGCTTGTATAATGACTCCATACATTATATCTTCATCCTAGGTAATAATCGTAACTTCTATATTCCGTCGAATCAGTATCTATCTCTTAGACTTATTGACTGCAAGCAATACTCGATCGTGCACCCACTCTCTATCTCACGTTAGTCTTCCAATCATGACCTTCGAATCACAATCTCGATTCCTTATTGGATACTCCTTCTTCTTAATATAAGTTCTTTGATTACGACCATGGACTATTGGGTCATGTCCTAATGACCTCTCATCATATGATGCGACGCTTAGACTCAGGTCTTTTAGAGTCAAATTCCAGAACAAACTATACCTTCCTTCATGTTCTAATGTGATATAATCAAATTCTAGCATGTAGAACTTGTAGGTACAAGCTTCTAATCTTAACAACGGTTGCAATACTTCTATTGATCGCTTCGATTATCTTTCACTTCAATCTTCTGACTTAAGTCAGATGCTACATCGATCTTGGTTCTCTGAACCATGTAACATACTCATCTTAGTCGGACTCGACATGATATGACCACTAGGGTGGGAATAATAATCATCTTCTTAGTCATTACCAAAACGATGGTAACGAAATACATGAACAAAACAGAATCAATTACTAGCGCCTTGGTAACCTTGTGACTTTCCCTGATCCAAGTGCGAGTCCTGTGCTTCCGGTAGTATAGGCCTCTACTACCTTTCACACCTACTCATACTCGTCCCAAGTATTGTCTCGCAGTTCTCCCAAGTCATTATAAAAAAACAATTTTAACACATACAAATGTGTCCAAACAATCATATAATTTTCCTTACACTCTACTAGGACTTCTTCCATGCGTATCTTCAATCATCAATTCTGCTTCAAGTCGGTTGGTGATGGAAATGTCAGACGATGGGATAACTTCATGGATTATACCAAAAATCTTTCTTTCTGCTAATCGAAAGTGTAATTCTCCCGTACTAGACGTATTATTTCTTAGACGCGTTCTAAAGGCAAGATATCACTCTTACAATATCTTTCGATAGGTACCACTCAGTATCCTAAACCTTCTTATTTCCTCCATTTACTCAATTCACTACGAGTCTTCACCATGATGTTTTGCACACCAAAGCAGTCGTTTGGTGTGTCGAGACGAGAATATAGATAAAGGAAGGTTTAGACGCGTATTCCTCCTTATTACTTCGAAAAATTACACGCCAGTTCTAATATCGTAATTAAACGTTTAGAAATCTGAACACATAAAGTTTCCAGATCCGGTCGGCAAAACACCATAGATCCGGTCAAATGATAGCATCATAAAGCATCACAAATGATTTAGCACATCAAATCATTTTAGAAATCTTCCCTAAATGAGCTAGTGCCCGTGTCTATTCAGGTGTACTTCCTAAAATATATTAAACACACTCCTCACGATCATCTCTTAGCATTATAAGTTTAATTCTAGAAATAAATCCATATTCCTAGTTCGCTTAAACTAATGCTCTGATACCAATTGTGACATCCCCATTTTCTCGGCCTAAAAAGACCGATTTTTTTATGCTTTATAAAAATCAGAGTACCTCTTTTAATAAAAATTTTGCGGAATTTGTTCCCAGAAAAACATGATAAATACGTTATCAAAGCATCTCTGAAGAAATGTATTTTTATCCATTTTAAAACATTTGGGATGTCATCGTCAATACATAAACATAAGCATAAACAGACCTTACATTCATTTACACTAGTGATCTACATCTCTTTTAAATCCATCAGTGTAAAGTAGCTTCATATCGACACCTGTTATACAAATAAGATTGAGTTGGTCAGGTTGGGAAACCTGGTGAGTACATAGGGTTTTCAACCCACAATAATATAATTATTATGTTAAACATCAAACAATCAACCCAATTACCCATCCCCATTATCTTCTTCACTCTTAAGGATCAACCCTAAGATTCATATATTCCTCGTTCATTCATTCCTAAGGAGTATCCTAAGGAATTGGCACTAAGTCTGCATAGTCGCCAGGGTTTATCTCGTTTATTGACAGTATCGTTTTCGAGAGTCCACTCGTAATACCTGTCAATGGGTTTTTAGAGTACACCGGGTGAACACATCGTTCACAACACCTACAGGTTGCGAGCCTGCTACTGTTCCACTAGACTGTCTAGAATAGTCTGTGGTTGTCATCCATACTCTGCTAGATGATGGGGCCATCGCTTGTGTCATCGTTTGGCTCATAGTTTGGCTCATCGTTTTGGCTCATCGCTTTGGCTCATCGTTTTGGCTCATCGCTTCGCACCATATTTTATCACTCATATATCATCGCTCATCATTCATCTCATCTTTCATCACTCATCATTTATCTCATCTTTCATCGCTCATCATTTATCTCACCTCTAATCTACCCATGTTTTACGCAACACATTTTGTAGATATAAAATACATATACCGTTTAGTTCATTTAAACCATGTATAAAACGTTTCATCTAACATACACAGCAAGTATTCAGACAGTCTACATACATAGCACGTAATTTATATAAAATACTTCATATCTATGTGTAAGATGAAAGTAAATATGCACTCACTTGTTAAAGTGATGATTCCAAACTCGGGCAGCGCTTCGCTTTTAACGATTCTATTTTCCTTCGACGAAACCTAGCATTATTATCGCTAAGTTTTAGTCTAATCTTTATTACGACTAATTATTAGTCTAGATTCATCATTAACTCAAAGTCTACTTTCATGATCTATCAAGTAAGGAACAACCAGGTAGGATTATATTGGAGGTAGGGTCCGTTTGGTATACGAAGTATACTGTTTGGAAATCCCACTTTAAACACCTTACTAAATCACAGCCTTGACATCATTCCCGTAAGTAGATCAATCAGTATAACGACTTTGAATCACTGATAAATCTTATTTCTAGGTTCATAATAACGATATTATATTTAAATATAAGCTATATTTAAAGTATGGTAGGCTTATTTCACTTACAGCGGGTTTTATTAAAAACCGGGCTCCGCTGGAGCAGAGCTTCTGAGCCGAAAAGCTCTTTTTCTTGGAGCCTTCGTGCGCTCCGGGGATTTCTTCTAGCGCTAGGGAAGTTTCCTAGGCTTTAGGGGGGTTTAGGGAGTCTAGAGAGAAGTTAGAGAGAGAAAGAAAGGCTTATGGTGTGAAGAAAATATGAAGAGTTCGTCTCTTATTTATAGGGGTTTTCTCGTAGAGTAGGCTCTAAGTTTCGTCCGTATCTTCCGCGTACGAGCTCTGTTTTATACGTTCTTCATATCCACGTGTTGGTATTTACGAGTACTACAACTTTCATTTAGACCTCGTCGGCTAATTCTCATTCTATCTCCGATTTGCAAAATTGTATCAAATTTATCGCGCTCGAAGAGTATGGACTAAGTTTCATCTGTATCTTTCTCATACAAGCTCTATTATCTATGTTATTTATATCCACACGTTGGTATTTACGAGTACTACAACTTTCATTTAGATCCCGTCGGCTAATTCTCACTCTATCTCAGATTTACAAAAATGTATCGAATTTGTCGCGCTCAAAGAGTAGGGACTAAGTTTCGTCCATATCTTTCGCTACGAGCTCTGTTTTCGACTGTCTTTTTATCGTTGAACTCCTATTAACTATATCTTCATTTCTCGTTTAGACCTTTTTGGTTAAAAATCGACCGAACTAAAATCCGAATTTCGGGTTGTGTACTGCTTTGTTAAATCTTAGAAAAATCATAACTTTCTCATACGAAGTCAGATTTGGACGTTCTTTTTATGCAAACACTCGGTTTGACATATACTACGACTTTTGTTTAGATCGCTAAGGATAGAAAGTATTTTATCATAAATTCACTTTTTACGATTTCCGGTGTTGTGTCGGTTTTGCCGTAAAACTTCGACGGGTCATAACTTCTTCGTTATAACTCGGATTTCGGCGTTCTTTATATGTACGGAACCCTTGTGACATATACTATAACTTGGTTAATATTACTCCTTCTAAATAATATTCCATCAAAAAGTTAATTTTGACGCTCATTGTCTCTAAATTGACTAGCACGAATCTGCGGGCGTTACAGTGAACTCACCTGGATAACCGAATGATGAATAGTAGTAGTTTGCCAGCCTGATAAGCGTGTAAACCTGTTAGCATTCTAAAACAGGTTAACACACTCTAAGGTTATGTTTGATGTAACCTAAGTACTAACTGACATAACTAAATCATCCAACATATCTAGGCTACAGACACGACACACATATACGTTGATGATTAATTTTATAAGTACAAGTTCAAGCCCAAATTAGATATAGGGTTTAAATCATATAGTCACTCAAAAAAATGATTATAGAGTTTAATCATAGTTTATATGACAATAATTGTCAATCAAGTTTAAGAGTTGAATGTTTGGTACATTTAAGATCCTGAGTTTTCGGGTTAGATTTCAGTTCCTCTTTAAATATTTAATTAATTAACCAAAACACCAAATTAAATTATGAAACATTTGTCTCAATATCCCATATGTCTTAGGTTTCCAAATATATATTTATCTAGATTTTCCATTAGGTGCAAAAACTTTGAAATATCAATGAGTACAAGGTCATAGAAAATGTTTTTAGTACACAACAAAATGTTTTAGATTGGTTTGACTATCTAATTATCAACCAAATCATACAAGACCAATTGCGTTTGTTTCCTAACGCATAAAATAAATTCTCAAAAGTGGAATAAATTCGTTAGGATCAAAACTGAGGGAGTTATGACCTTTAGAAAACATGCCAATATTTCACTTAGAAAAATCAGTTTTTACTTATTAACTTTAAAGAGATCTTTGAGGCTCCAAATCTCATTGAAAATTCATGAAACGTTTTGACTTGAAAAGATAAGTCTTTGAAGTTAAGATTTGGCTCAAGAATCGTTCAAAAACATGGAGTATGGACCAAGTTATGACCGATAGAAGTTGGTACAAAATTTCTGCTCGCAAACAGATGACAAATGTTTATAAGTTGTTAGCTATTTGCTTCAAATTTTTAGATTTACATGGATGACTACATGACATAATATACTATAAACATTATAAGGTAATAATTATGGAAGAAAGGTTACCCTAAATATTTGAACTTTTAATGAAAAGAAATAGAGGATGCTAGTGGTTTTGGTGGTGTCCTGAGTTTGTAAGAAAGAAAAAGAGAGTTTTGATTTAGAAGTAAAATGGTTAGTTAGTTTTAGTTAATATCTAGATATTTTATGTGAGGTGATTTGACAAGATACTTACCACACAATTAAATTGGTTAGAACTTAGGCAATTTGCCATGTATTTAACCATACAATCCGTACGATTAAAGTGATTAATCAAGTGGGTGTAACAAAATATTATGTATGTAAAATACATCTTCTTTTATTTCGTAAGTTAGAATTATCAAGGGTTATATTCTCGAAGATTTAGGAAAACTAATTATGAAGAAGGAAAATCTAACCAAAACATGGTGAACTATAAATAGTCGAAAAAAATACGGCTAGAAGTTGATACATAATTTCTAATTAAGACTTCAAATGTATACATATTTGACTCCAAGATTCTCAACACTACTAGAAAAACAGCATTTTATGACGCGCAATGTGTGTCGTAAAACGCTCAGACGACGCGCAAATGCGTGTCAAGGAATACCCTGTCATAACGAGAGACGACACGCTTTTGCGAGTCGTCTATTTACGATGTGCATTTACGACGCGCATTTACGACACGTATTTACGACGCTCATTTACGACACGCAATGCGTATCAAGGAAGGCCCTATCATAACGGAAGACGGCACGCATTTGCATGTCGTAACCTTACGACGCGCATTTACGACTCGCATTACGTATCATTAAAGCCGTTGTCAAGAAAGGCCATGTCATAAATGAAGATGACACACATTTTTTCATATCGTAATTTTAAATGTTTAAAAAAAATATTATTTATAGATTTACTAATTTTCAAATTAAATTTGCATTTAATGTCTCATAATAGAAAATAAAATATCATATAAAAAAATACAATCCATTGCATAAATTTTTAATGTCATACAAATAATCGTTCCATGGAAAGATAAAACAAATCAATAGAAGTTGTAACAAAAATTTACAAAGTAATAGTTCTAATAACCTAATGTGTGCCTCACTATAAAAAAGATTTGTGCTGATTTTTTTTAAATGTGTGCCTCACTTGTCTCCACTCTTCCTTAGTAACACCACTCAAGGACTCTAAATCTATGAACTTGCTCACAATATCTATATTGCCTGCAAAAAAAAACATAACTACAAAATAAGTGTGAAGATGGATTATTACAGTGTAAGAGAAGTTTAAAAAAATGTCATAATATACACACCTCCATAGATGACACAGTTCCACCTGATGATGAGATAGCTACAAAAAAAAAGGAAGGGAAACTCTTAAAAAGAACATACTTCCTCATATAAGATAAACCTCCAAAACCATTAAATTCACCACATTATATCCATACTTCCTCATATAAGACCTAGATCAGTCTCCTTCCTTTCCTCTGCAAATCACACATGATCAATAAGAATTGGTAACTTTAGTAGTAGTAGTAGTTTACATGAAGCTTGGCCAATTAAGTGCAAATATCAAGATGTGAAAGCAAAAATTCTATCAGCAATCTTGGCATGGCAAATTGGACACTCGGAACATGCAACACAACTGAACAAGATTTACACACTGCAAAAATAAAAAGATATACACAAAGATTAGATAAAATTATATAGAGAGGGTATTAGGGTAAGGTAATGAGTAATGAATGTTGGATGAACAAGATTCGAAACATACATGAGAATTTAGCTCTTTCTGCTTCATCTCATGCATGCGAGCCTGATCCACATTCATTGTATAATTAGACACACTATGATTTTAACATGAGGATACAATTTTTTGCAGGATGATCAGGTTTCTTCTTCTTTCCTCTAAACACACCCCAAAGGAAGAATAACATAAAGTTAAATGTTACCTCTCCACATCTTTATCAAAGAAATAGAGTGCAATTTTGTCCTACTTTACACCACTATTTTTAAATTGCTCTAGCCAAGCACTAATGCGAGACACCCCATTTATCTGTTTATTATAGCATTCTACTTCCAATTATTTCCATTACAACATTGTACTTTGAAAAATCTAGTAGATTAAATAGCATAATTAGGGGTAGATTTTAATAAGAAAAATATTAAAAGTTTGGTTGAATATTACCTTGTTACTTGCAGCCTCTTTAGCTTGTTGGACTAGAGTCATTCCTTCAGATCGTCCACCTGTTTGTCAATGAACATTATAATTTATCTAGATAAGAATCATGATGCAGATGCTTCTTAAATGTGAAAATCCTTAAATACCTTATCATCTCGAAGCAATTGACTGCTATATACCACCAACAATTCGTTTTGCACTCTCTGTGAGGGTAAAAAGAAAATATATAAATATCAAGTCATTAAATTAGATGCTGAAAAAATGAAATGCCATAAACTCATCTCCGAAAACCCAACCTCTAAGAGCTTTGATTCACTGCTTGAGTGCAGATAGTGAGCTACTCTTTCTTTTTCTCTTCTTAAACAATCCTCAGCATGTGTTCCATACAAGAATTCAATCAAACAAATCTAAATAAACAATACAACCGTAATTATACAGTTCTTAATGGAAATACAGTTCTTAATGGAAAAAAGGAACATCCCCTACACCAAATACAGTTCTAGACATCATCCAAGTTTCATAGACCCTAACTTTAATGCACAAGTGTTTGGTTAGCCTATAGGAATGGAATACGAATTTTTATAATATGTGTGCACATGCAATTTTATGATCAATTAAAAATAAATAAATAAATCAGCATAATGAAAAATTAGTTTTCTAGGTTATTTCTATAGAAGTGCAATTTAATTAAAATAATGAAATCATTAAAAAAGATTTTGTAACATCCCAAAAATCATGGCCAAAAATTTCGTTTTAAATTTAATTAAAATCATTTAGTAACTTTGTTCAAAACATTGAAAAACATTCTACATAAAACAATTATCAGAGTATTAATCCCAAAGATCATATAGTGCGGAAAATATAGTGTGATGCGCTGCGATCGCCCCGAGCTCCTTCATTTGAAAATATAAGTACCTGAAACAAAAGTTGAAAGTCGTAAGCACGAAGCTTAGTGAGTTCCCCGGATACCACATACCATACATATCAACTGATCCATACATGTCATACATAACCATGATCCATACATATATCATAACCAAATAAAATGCTATGTGCCAATACATAGACTTGCCATTATGCCACGGGCCGCCACGTGGTCTTTCTTGCCAAGCCGGGGGCCACCCCCTGGGTCTTATAGACAAGTGCCAAGAGCCATCTCCTGGTCTTCTATGGAAGCATCACAAAGACAACTAGCATACATACTACTCTACTTGGCAAATCAGCATACAGTGTGCCAGGAGCCACCTCCTGGTCTTTCATACATAATAGCATACAGTGTGCCAGGAGCCACCACCTGGTCTTTCATACATAATTCCTAGGGCTAACCCCCCGGGGTCTTCCTACCATACATAATAACATATAGTGTGCCAGGAGCCACCTCCTGGTCTTTCATACATATTGCCTAGGGCTAACCCCCGGGTCTTCCTACCATACATAATAACATACTGAGCGCCATGAGCCTCCTCCTGGTCTTTCATGCATAAAGCCTAGGGCTAACCTCCGGTTCTTCCTACCATACATAACTAAATGGGCCGGCATTGTGGCCGTAGACCCATAAATACAGTGAGGAGACTCACCTCGCACTGCTGAAGTCCCGCGAATAAATCCCTGGCTGCTGGCTGACAGATCCCCAAACTGTCAATCATCAAAACAACACCCAATTAATAATTGGGTTCCAATACATATCCATAAATCCATGCTTGGGGTAAAAGACTACTTTACCCCTAACTTAGTTGACTCAAGTCCAAGGTCCAATCCAAAGTCCCAAAAGTCTAATAGTGAACCAAGGCCCAACTATGGCCCAATTTTCCAAATTGGGCCCAAACCTCTACATGGTCTTGCCTTAAGACCCAACCATTTATTCTTGGTCCAACACTTGGCATTCTAATGGCCCAATATCATATAACCATCAAGGCCCAAACTATGGCCCATCTATGGCCCAATTATCCAAATTGGGCCCAAACCCTCATAAGCCCATCTAAATATTCTAGTCCATATGATCATTCTTAGATGGCCCATTATTGGCCCAATTACTAAAACTCAATAGAAAGGCCCAACTCAAGGCCCAAGTGAAATTAGGGTTTCACATAAAATGACAATTAGGGTTACACATAAAACTCAATAGAAAGGCCCTACGGTGGTGGTTAGGAGTTTTCTTTTCATTATTCTAGCCACTATTACAATTTTACAATGAAATAACCCAAAATAAACACACACACTCAAAATAATCACACTCACACAACCACCCTTGTGGTAGCCGGTGGTGGTAAGTGGTGGCAGCCACCACCTCATGGTGGTGGTGGTGGCTGTTCTCGAGAGTTCCAAACAAACAACACCACTCTAATAATGGAAACACACCCACACGCACTTCAGCTTCACGAGTCCACGAATTCGACCACCATTTTACGGTGGCAGGCGGCGAACGGAGGGCGTCGGCGGGATGTAGCGGTCTTCTAACGGTATCGGTGACAATTTTGGTCTTCAACCGAACGGCAGCGGCGACGACTAGCCACTGTGGAATGGAGTCGGAGGTGAAGACAGCTGGGACGGTACCGTCGGTCGTCTCGGTGGCTACGGGCAGCAGAACGAAGGGAAGAAGAGGAAAGGTTGGCGGCAACTTGGACGTCGACTTCGCCCCTCCGATCTCCAGTTGCTGTGGCGTCTTCCTGGTTCCCAACGGTCTTCGATAATGCCGACAGCAAGAGCCGTCGGTGGTTGTTCAGTGGTGCTAGTGGTCGGAGCTGATAGCGGCGGTTGGGGGTAGAGAAACAAAGTGACGGTTGAATGAAGAGTAGGGTTAGGGTTTCGCAACGCATGGGTGACGGGTTATAAGTCCCGTCCAATTCCAAAACATTTTCCACATTAAGGCATCTAGTCCCTCCAGCCATAAATATTTTTCACTTTAAGTCCAGAAATTACCCTTTAGCCCCTGACTCCATAAAATCTTTTCAACTTTAATCCAATATTTACCTTTCAGCCCCTGACTTCCAAAATCCTTTCTTAATAAGCCCATAATTTACTAAACAGCCCTCAACCTTCAAAATTCTTTACAAACTGTAACAACGTAAATTTTCAAACCAAATTTTTCAATTTAAAAACACATTTTTCTCAATCCAAACATCTCAAAAGTGTCATAATATCAATTCATCAAACACATATCCAAAAACTATATATATAACAACTCCAGAATCCTCTGAAAACATAACTAAATCTCTGACGTGTGTACAATCAAGCCGGCGCCTTCCCGTGATCCTGAGAAGTACCTGAAACACATAACACATAACACAGTAAGCACGAACCTTATTGAGTTCCCCAAAATACCACACATATCTCATTAGCCTCTCATGGCTATACTCAGATAAGACTCGCTGGTTAATGTGTCTCAGTGGGACCCTTTGGTCCCAAGACTCAGCTAGACCCTCCGGTCCCTCAACTCGGCAAGTCAATATAGTACACATGATATATATCACAAAGACAATAAGCAGGATATCTCAATACACAATAAATGCACATAAGACCCTTCGGTCACACATAGATTACCACTCAAGGTAAGTATAGTGAGAAGACTCACTTCGTACGAACTCGGATAATCTCGAACTTGAATTACCGATCTAGCCTCCGCCTAACACAACGATAATTATCCCTAATTAATACCGGCTCTCACTGAAGCTAAACTAACCCTTATACAAACTCACAGAAGGGTAAAAGACCATTTTACCCCTGCATGGGCTTAATAGTCCACAAATTGACCAAACTCTAAAAGTCAACCAAAAAGTCAACAAAAGGGAGTACGCTGCGCGTACCAGCTCTCTACAATGGGCGTACTCGGCTGCCATGCAGGCATCGGGGATGCTCGACCGCTACGCTGTGCGTACTGGGATTACGCGCAGCGTATGTCCCAGTTCCATTCTTCTCACTCATTTGGTCTTAATCAGTTAAGAGCTTGGCTCATATCACAGATCTGCACTCCCTAATAGCTCTTACTCCATAAAGTCAGTGACTTTAAGCCTTTGCATGGCTGGTATTGTCACAAACATACTAAACACTCACTCTCTTAACTCAAAAAGCTCATATATCATGCATGGCTTGATTCCAACGACCGAGATTGGATTTTTATGACATTACACCACTAATTACATTCGAATGGGTTGATCATAGTCTCTGGAGCTCAATATCTAATAAAGTCTCCAACTTTTGGGACCAAAACCCTAAAATGCTCTACTATGATACACAAAACAAAAGAGTGAGAAAGCTTGAAGCTTTATACCTCTATGTGAAGCTCCCAACACAGATATGCTCAGATCCAAGGGCCTGAACTCTCACACCTTCTTCTCCAAAGATTCTTCTTCACTTCAAGAACACACAAGGACTCTCAAAGGCTCTTAAATGCACTCACAAGATCACAAGCTCTAAGAATGAAGGTTTAGGGCACAATAGGGTTTGTTGTCTGAGAATGGTGGCCAGGAATGAGGCCATCATATCATTTATATATGGGACTCACCCCAAATTACGGTTTTCACTATGGGCCTAGTACGCCCAGCGTATTAGGTGGCTTCCGCGTCAAATGCACGCATATGAGTACGCTGAGCGTACACTCCCGTACGCCCTCGAAGTCATGCTCTGGAAATAACTCTGGATACTACTCTCGCATCTCGGACTCCGGCTCCCAAGTGCACTCGGACCCCTTCCGATATTGCCACTGGACCTGAACCGGGGGCACCTCCTTGTTCCTCAGAACCTTCACTTTCCGATCCAAAATCGCAATCGGTCTCTCAATATCATTCAGGCTCGCATCCACCTGAATGTCCTCTAATGGTACCACTGCCGTCTCGTCGCTACATACTTCCTCAACTGGGACACGTGGAAGGTGTTATGAATCTGACTCAACTCTGTAGGTAGCTCCAACGGTAAGCTACCTTACCCACTCTAGCGGTCACCCTAAAAGGACCAATGTATCGGGGCCCCAGCTTGCCCCGTTTCCTGAATCGGATCACCCCCTTCTATGGGGATACCTTCAAGAGGACAAAATCTCCAACTTGGAACTCTAGCTCGGATCGTCTCCGGTCTGCATAACTCTTCTGACGACTCCGGGCCGTCAGTAACCGCTGTCTGACCTGCTGAATCTGCTCGGTCGTCTTGAGCACTATCTCGGTGCTCCCCATCACTCTCTGCCCCACCTCTCCCCAACAGATGGGAGTTCGACATTACCTCTCGTACATAAGCTCGAAGGGAGGCATGACAATACTGGAATGATGGTTGTTATTGTAAGAAAACTCAACCAAGGGTAGATAAGTGTCCCAACTTCCACCGAAGTCCATGACACACGCACGCAGCATGTCCTCAAGCGTCTGAAACGTCTTCTCACTCTGCCCGTCCGTCTGTGGGTGGTAGGATGTACTGAAGTGCAGCCGGTACCCAGCTCCTCATGAAACTTCTTCCAGGACCTGGAAGTAAAACGTACATCCTGATCTGACACTATCGATGTCGGTACCCCATGCCGTGCCACCACCTCTCGTACGTAGATCTCGCCCAACCTTTCTGCAGAAGAGCTCTTACTGATAGCAAGGAAGTGAGCACTCTTAGTCAACCGGTCTACAATCACCCAAATTGCATCAACCCCACGTGCAGTCCTCGGTAAATTGGTAATAAATCCATGGAAATCTATTCCTTCTTCCACTGGGGAATCTCTAGTGGTTGCAGCTTGACATGAGGGCGCTGGTGCTCGGCCTTAACTCGGTGATAGGTCAAGCACCTCTCAACTACCCATGCCACATCTCTCTTCATACAGGGCCACCAGTAATCTCTCTTCAGATCCAAATACATCTTCATGGCTCCTGGTGGATCGAGAATCTCGATCTATGTGCCTCCTCCAACAATACACGGTGAGCTCCACCTATATAGGGCACCCAAATCCGCCCATGGAAATTCATAAGCCCACGACTGTCCGTCACAAACTCGGAAACCTACCCAATTACACACTCTCTCTTGCGGTTCTCCGGTCTCACAGCCTCCACCTGAGCCTCTCGGATGGTATCTAAGACTGGAGTCATCACCGTCATCCTCATACACACATCCTGGATCGGAGCGCTCTCGACTCTACGACTCAAGGCATCAGCTACCACATTAGCCTTGCCTGGGTGATATAAGACTCGCAGCTGTAGTCCTTCACTACATCCAACCATCTCCTCTACTCATATTCAGGTTGGGCTGATCCATCAGGTACTTCAGGCTCTTATGGTCCCTGTATATGGTACATCGGACACCATAAAGATAGTGGCGCCAAATCTTGAGGGCGAACACCACCGCCCCAACTCCAGGTCGTGGGTGGGATACCTCGTCTCATAAGGCTTCAACTGCCTCGATGCATATGCTATCACGTGCCCCCTATGCATCAACACCGCGCCCATCCCAACTATAGAAGCATCACAATAAACCACAAAGTCCTCCACTCCATCGGGAAGGGCTAACACCGGGGCTTCGCACAATCTCTGGCGAAGGGTCTCAAATGAGGCCTGCAACTCGGGACCCCAAGTAAAGGTAACACCCTTCCCGGTCAGCCTGGTGAGAGGAACAGAAATCTTGGAGAAATCCCTGATAAATCTACGATAGTAACCTGCCAATCCCAGAAAACTCCTAATCTCGGATGGAGATCTTGGCACCTCCCAACTCATAACTGCCTCAATTTTGGTCGGGTCGACCAATATCCCATTCTGATTAACGAGATGTCCCAGGAACTCGACCTCTCGTAACCAGAAATCACACTTGGAGAATTTGGCATATAGCCTCTCCGACCTCAAAACTCCCAGAACCTCTCTAAGATGCTCCTCGTGCTACTCCATGGACCTCGAGTACACAAGAATATCGTCGATGAACACGATCACCGATCGATCCAACATGGGCCTGCACACCCGGTTCATGAGGTCCATGAATGCCGCCGGTGCGTTGGATGAGCCCGAAAGGCATCACCACAAACTCGCAATGCCCATAACGAGTCCTAAAAGCCGTCTTCGGAATATCCTCCTCCCAGACTCTCATCTGATGATATCCGGATCTCAAATCAATCTTGGAGAACCAAGATGCCCCCTGCAACTAATCGAACAAATCGTCGATCCTCGGAAGTGGATAACGGTTTTTGACCATCGACTTGTTCAGCTCCCGGTAATCAATCCACATCCGGTGTGAACCATCCTTTTTCTTGACAAAAAGGATCTCTCTCTACGGTGAGCTACTCGGTCTGATGAACCCTTTCCCCAACAGCTCCTGGAGCTGTGAGAATAACTCATGCATCTCTGGCGGTGCAAGGCGATAGGGTGCCTTGGCAATAGGCGCCACACCCGAAATCAAATCAATCCGGAACTCCACCTACCTCTCGGGAGGCACACCCCGCAACTTCTAGGGAAAAACATCTGGAAACTCGCACACTCTCGGAACCTCAGAGATAGAACTCGGTCTCTCTGTAGCAACCCGCGTATCCATCACGTATGCCAGAAAACCCATACAACCCTTTGTCTCGCGTATCCATCACGTATGCTGTAAACTTTGTCTCGCTCTAGCAGCAGAGCAGAAAGCTGATCCAGATCTATTACCCTTGCCGTACACCGTAAGTACTCCCCCACTAGGGTCCCGTATAGTCACTAACTGTCGTTCGCAGTCGATCACAGCTCCAAATCGACTCAACTAGTCCATGCCCACTATGACACAGACATGACCCATAGCGATCAGTTCCAGGTTTATCGGAAACTTAACACCAAAAATCTCTAGTATATACTCACAGATCACGTCAGTAGCAAAAACCGCATGCTCGTCGGCTCTAAAACCCTCAGAGGTCGACTCAACGCCTCACATCGGATACTAATGTGACGACTAAAAGCTACAGACACAAAAGATCGACTCGCACCCGAGTCAAATAACACCAAAGCAGGTACAAAACTCACAAGAAAAGTACCTATACACGACACAATATAAGCACAATATATCTCAAGAGAATAATAATAATAATACATACCGGCCACGATGTCAGGTGCTGCGCGGACCTCCTCCGCTGTCAGCTGAAAGGCTCTCCCACGAACCCTCGGTTTCTCGGCCTTCGCTGGCCGACTCTCAGTAGCACGCAAAGCAGCAGGTGCAGATCCCTTTGCTGATCCCTGCACGAGTTGAGGGCACTCGGCCTTCCGATGGCCGGTCTGGTTGCAGTGGAAACAAACTGAAAAACCCCTTGGGGAAATCCTTCGCCATGTGCCCCTCTTTGTCACATTTGTTGCAAATCCCCGCACGGCACGACCCCTCGTGACTCTTGTCGCACTTGTCATAAGTGCGGCCCTTCTGGCCCCCAGCTCTGGTATCAACGGGCTTAGCCCGCTTCGTTGCCGTCTGCGACTGCACTGGTCTCCGGTCCCTACCCCGGGACTCCTCCTCCTCCCTGGTCTGCAGCTCAAGCTCAATCTCCCTCCTCCTGGCATTGGCCTGAAGCTTAGTCAATGTCCTGTATGACGCGTTCGCCACGAACTCTCGTATATCCCTCCTCAGTATGCTTAAATATCGGCTCACACATGCCTGCTCAGTGGACACGTGCTCAGGGAAAAACATCGCCCTCTCGTGAAACATCCTCGAAATCTCAGTCACTGACTTTGTCTTCTGCTTGAGTGACAGAAACTCATGTGCCAATCGTTCCCTCTCCACCGGGGGAACATACTCGTCTCAGAACATCATAACAAACCTCTCCCATTTCACTGCAGCAAGATCTGCAGAGGTAAATTTGGCTGTCACAAACTTCCACCAGTCCTTCACTCCCAAGCGAAGCTAGTTCAGCGCAAACCGAACTCTCAAGTGATCTGGGCATGAACATGTGTAAAAACATCCCTCCATATCAAAGATCCATCTCATCGCAACAATCGGATCCTGTGTCCCATCAAACTTTGGTGGCTTCGTGTTGCTGAACTCCCGGAACAACAACGAGTCACCTCCATGTGGCCTAGCAGCGGCGACAACTCTAGTGGCTATAGCAGCAGCAGCCTCAGTGACAACAGCATATCGCCCGTCAAACGTCTCAATCAGGGTGCTCTTAATAGACCCAAACATCTTAGGAATCTCCGCTCGAATAGCTGCGGCCACCTCCTTGTGAATCATCCTGTGAATCTCATCATCACTAGTCTCACTGCCTCCCGGGTTGTGGCGTGTACCCACCATGATGTCTCTGAACCACAACACAAAAATCATCAGAGACTTGCTCGAGAATACTTACACTCGATCACTCATCCCTACTTGTTCCTTAGTTTGCTAAGGATTCTTACTTGGGTTTCATACAGATCTACTTGGGTTGTACACAGATCTGGTGCTTTCAGTAGTACGGGCCCAGTACTACCTTCCACACCTGGCCTGTAGTCACCCCAAGTCCTCCTCCTAGGATTCTAATTCCCAAGTACTCTATCTCTCTCGAATATCTGACTATTCTCTTAGTAGACCCCTCACCACTCATCTAGATATCTCCTCTAGATTATCCCACGCCTCAGAATTCTCTCTCTAAGTGATCCTGCTCGATACTCTCACTCAGCACATACTCAGAGCTCTTAACAGATAGCAACGACTCCTAAGCTAAGGCATGACAAATCAGGCCACCCTAGCCCTAAAATATTAAATACCTAGCCTATCCTGTAGCATGCATGTAACGCCCGGGTTTCGGGGCTAAGCATTTTTAGGCGATGTAATAGTCTAGGTCAACTATTGTAACACTTTTTGAAGTAATAAAGATGAATTCTTTGAGTATCATGTGAATTATGTGCGTATATGTGCTTATTACTTATTTATAAATGTATAATAAATAAAGGATAAAAATAAGCGTCAAAATTAAAGTGTGAGATAAGCCCGATATCTTCACATAAAGTTGTAGTGGTCGAAACAAGGACTTTGGGGATATAAAGAACACCGAAATCCGAGTTATAACGAAGAAGTTATGACCCGTCGAAGTTTCGCGACGGAACCGGCACGACACCGGGAAGCGTAAATAGTGAATTTACGATAGAGTGACTTTTAGCCTTAGAGATCTAAACGAAAGTCGTAGAATATGTTAAACCGAGAGCGTCCATAAAAAGAACGCCCAAATCTGACTTCGTATGAGGAAGTTATGATTTTTCGAAGTTTCGGCTTAGCAGTGTACAGCCCAAAGTTCGAATATTAGATCGAGTGGATCTTAGCCAACATGACGTAAATGAGAATCGAAGATCTCGTCAATAGTAGCGTAACGATGAAAGGACAGACGAAAACGGACGTCGAATGAAGAAGTTATGAATTTTTAACGGACCAATCCTGTCCCGGCCTGTTAAAAATATAACTTTTAAAATAAATTCAAAATTAGCCGACGAGGTCTAAACGAAAGTTGTAGAGTACGTTCCCGCCTACGCGTGGATATAAAGAAAGTCAAAAACGGAGCTCGTATGCGAAAGATACGGATTTTTAAAGTTTAGACTCGAATTTGCGAAGCCTGTTGCTCGATTGATGACGTGGCAAGATCCTAGCCGGTGCTTGCTGATTACACCTCGCTTCGGATGAAGGACACGTCGCCTTCACATACGCCCAGCATCCGAAGCTTGGTACGCGTCGCGTACAGCTGCCCTCCTCCCCCCTCGGTTCACAAGCAGCCGCGTAGCTCCAGCCGATGTCCAACACGTGTCTCGTACGAAGCCATCTGGCAGCCCGAAGCGAACTACGCCCCGCGTAGCCAAGGACTACGCCCACCGTACGTCCGAGGCTCGCGGCTATAAATACCCTGTGAAGGCAGCCGGCTTTCTTGCACCAAATTTACTTCTCTCTCTAGTTTCTTTCTCCCTCTAGCCGATCTTAATCCCCCTAAAGCCTAGGTAAACCCCCTAGCACCCGAAGGAAGCCCCGAGGCTCCTGGAGTCTCCAAGAAAAAGAGTTTTTAGGTTTGAAACTCTGCCCGCGCAGAGCCCGATTTTCTAGCAAACTTCCCAGTTTCGTCAAAGAAGATTATTTTTAGAATCGAGGTGTTGTTCAAATCACTATGTATCAAGTGAGTATATAGTTGTAACGCCCGCAGATCCGGGCTAGTCAATTTAGAGACGATGAGCATCAAAAATGAGTTTTTGATGGAAGATTATTTAGAAGGATTAATCTTAACCAAGTTGTAGTATATGTTACAAGGGTTTCGTACATATAAACAACACCGAAATCCGAGTTATAACGAAGAAGTTATGACCCGTCGAAGTTTTACGGCAAAACCGGCACGACACCGGGAATCGTAAAAAGTGAATTTACGATAAAATACTTTCTAGCCTTAGCGATCTAAACGAAAGTTGTAGTATATGTTAAACCGAGAGTGTGCGTAAAAAGAACGTCCAAATCTGACTTCGTATGAGGAAGTTATGATTTTTCTAAGATTTGGCCTAGCAGTGCACGACCCGAAACTCGAATTTTAGATTGAGCGGTTTTTGGCCAACGCGACCTACATGAGAAATGAAGATCTCATTAATAGGAACTCAACGACAAAAAGACAGACGAAAACGGAGTCTGTATGTAGAAGTTATGAATTTTACGCGGACATTTAACAGTGTACTCACCTTCTACTGTTAAATTTAAGATCGGTCGAGAATTAGCCTACGGAGTCAAAAGGAAAGTTGTAGATCTTATTTTTACCTACGCGTGGATATAAATAACGTCAAAAACAGAGCTCGTATGCGAAAGTTACGGATTTTAGAAGTCGGAAGTGTGTTGTGCGAAAATGGGTGATGTGGCACAATCTTGGCCATTGCTTTCTCCCCAAGTCTTGCCACCAGATGGTGACATGTGGCACCAAGTTCAGCCATATTTCACCCTATAAATAGAACCTCTCCCACCCTCATTTTCTTCACACCTTTCTCATTCTTTCTTGTCTCTACACTCTCTCTAAACCTCCCAAAAACTCCCCTAGCGCTAGAAGAAAGCCCCGGAGCGCTCGACGGCTCCGAGAAGAAGAGCTTTCGGCTCGGAAGTCCTGCCCCTGCAGAGCCCGGCTTCTAGACAAACCCCCTCGTAGGTAAGATACGTCTACCTAATTTTTAATATAGCTTTTATTTAAATATAGTATCGTTATTAGGACCTCATAATAATTATTTGAGCTATTATTATGGGTTATATAAGTGTCGTTATAATATCTTTTTAACCACTCGCGGTACGGGGAATCCGGTTTGAAGGGCCGCCTGGGTTGTTGGATTTCAGAAGTGCTATATGCCAAAATGATCCTGCCCTCCGGTGTTTCATGTCTGGCCCCTGTCTGTACATAGTGGGTGAAGAGTATTGTTTTAACGCTTATATAATAGTAATAATAGAAACACTATTAATTAGTCTTGTTGAACATTAGACTAAACTCTAGTGGTAATGATACTAGGTTTTGTCAATGGAAAATTATTTTAAGAGTAACGAAGTGCTGTCCGAGTGCCGAGTCACCACCTTTACAGGTGAGTGCATAGTTACTTTCATCTTACACATAGATATGAAATATTTTATATAAATTGCATGCTATGTGTGTATACTGTCTGAATACTTGCTGTCTATGCAGGATGAAACGTTTTATACATGTTTTAAATGATCTAAACTGTATATGTATTTTATATCTACAAAATGTGGTGGGTAAAACATGGGTAGATTAGAGGTGAGATAAATGATGAGCGATAAAAGATGAGATAAATGATGAGCGATGAAAGATGATATGAATGATGAGCGATGATATATGAGTGATAAAATATGGTGTGAAGCGATGACCTAAGTGATGACCTAAGCGATGAGCCAAAGCGATGAGCCAAAAAGATGAGCCAAACGATGACCCAAGCGATGGCCCCGTCATCTAGCAGAGTATGGATGACAACCACGGACTATTCTAGACAGTCTAGTGGAACACTAGCAGGCTCGCAACCTGTAGGTGTTGTGAATGATGTGTTCACCCGGTGTACTCTAAACGTTGGCGATCATGCAGACTTGGTGCCTAAACCTTGGCGATCATGCAGATTTGGTGCCTAAAACCCTGGCGATTATGCGGACTTAGTGCCTGTTGTATAAATCCTGGCGACTATGTAGACTTAGTGCCTAAACCCCGATGATCATGGACTTCGTGCCGATTCCTTAGGATGATCCTTAGGAATGAATGAACAAGAGATAGCTGATTCTTAGGGTAGATCCTTAAGAGTAAATAAGATAATGAGGATGGGTAATTGGGTTAATTGTTTGATAATTAAACATAATAATTATATTATTGTGGGTTGAAAACCTTATGAACTCACCAGGTTTCCCAACCTGACCCACTCAGTTTATTTGTATCACAGGTGTCGATATGAAGTTACTTTACACTGAGAGATTTAAAAGAGATGTAGATCACTAGTGTAAATGAATGTAACTTCTGTTTATGCTTATGTTTCTGTATTGACAATGACATCCCAAATGTTTTAAAATGAATAAAAATACATTTCTTCCGAAATGCTTTGATAACGTATTTATCATGTTTTTCTGGGAACAAATTCCGCAAGATTTTTATTAAAAGAAGTACTCTGATTTTTATAAAGCATAAACAAAATCGGTCTTTTCTGGCCGTGAAAATGGGGATGTCACAATAGTCACTTTCATCTTACACATAGATATGAAGTATTTTATATGCTATGTGTATAGGTATGTGTTAGCTATTTACTTGAGATGTTGCTGAATGAAAGATCTTTGCTTCTTTCTTTCAGATCTGAACTTTTACCTTCAGATCTACACTTTATCTTTCAGATCTAAGACTTTTCTTTTAGATCTGAGACCTTTTCTTTCAGATCTACACTTTATCACCTCAGATCTAAGCTTTTTTTTTCTTCAGATCTAAACTGTGTACTTTGAGATCTATGTTAGATGAAAGATCTGAACTTTTTTCCTTCGGATCTGAACTTTTTCTTCAGATCTAGACCGTATATATATTTTATGCTTTGATAGTCAAGCTGGATGAAAGATGTAAACATTATTTTTCAGATCTAGACTGTACAAATATTTTATGCTTTGAAAGTCTGTTGGATGAAAGATGTAAGCTTTGTTTTACAGATCTGGACCATGTATGTATTTTATATCTACAATTATGTTGGCTAGAACAATGGGTAGATGAAATAGATGATGTGCGTTAAAATGATGAGAGGCCTCGATGTTTACGATGTTTAAGATGATCCAGTCGTCTAGCGGAGCATAGATGACCACCACGGACTTTTCTAGGCAGTCCAGTGGAACGCTAGCAGGCTCGCAACCTGTAGATGTTTTGAAGATGTACTCCATCCCCCCCCCCCCCCCATGGTTGCCTTACGGACACATATGGCTGAGGAATCCCCTTAATAGTAGTTGATGGGTTTTGAGCATTCTAACACTTCCTAAGTGTACATGCAACCCTAATAACCTTGGATCTATGTTTGTCTAATAATCATGCAAAGTTGAATTCCAATGTTATATTCCTATCTAGCATACCTTGGATCTGTATCGATGATTGACATCCCGAGTTTTTGTAATGTAATGAAAATACATTTCTTTAAGAAATGCTTTGACAAAATTTATATCATATTTTGTTTTGGGAACAAATTCCACAATACTTTTCTTAAGAAGTTAATCTGATTTTTATTAAAAAGCATAAACGAAATCAGCTTCTAATCCAAGAAGGAACAGATAAACTTCGACTCATATGTTTGTTCTACCACTCATTGAATTATACACAAAAGCACGTTTTATAACATCGAGTTACCAATGCGTTAACGTACAATCAATGCATAACCAACTCATAAGTAACAAATCATATCTCTAGGTTTGAAGACTTATATGATATTACCGTCTCATGATCACTCGAGATAAATTCCATGAAGTGATTCCAGTAAGCGTGGGTTGACTCCAATGCTCAGAACTTATGAGCAGTCATGAGTGTTGTAGCCATGTCCAACAACTTAGACCTCTGCAACCAATCATGACAGTCTTGATTCATACCTACTTCCGACATATGACCGACTGTGGAGGTTCGAATAATATGATATACCAAACATAATTATTCTGGAAGTCAAAACATGCAAAAGAAATATAGTAAACGATCGACAAGAGATAGCAACACTTTACTCATAAATAAAACACCTTTTATTCATCATCTAATGTCAATTACACTTTACAAATTTCAAGGTTGTCTAACTACTAAATCTAATATCATCCTTCAGCCCTATGCTCCAAGCATGCTGGAGATGCTTAACCCGAGTCAGTCCCTTCGTGAGGGGATCTGCTGGATTCTCATCCGATGATACCCTCTTTGCCACGAGGAGTCCTTCTTCTATTCGATGTCTGATGAAATGGTATTTTCTGTTGATGTGTCTGGATCTCCCGTGATCCCTTGGTTCCTTGGCTAAGGCAACTGCACTTTCACTATCATAGAAAATTTCCATTGGCTCTTTAATAGCTGGTACAACTCCAAGGTCTCCAATGAAGTTCGTTAGCCATATGGCCTCCTTTGCTGCCTCGCTTGCTGCTATATACTCTGATTCACAAGTGGAATCAGCCACTGTCTCCTGCTTGGAACTTTTCCAAGTAACTGCCCCTCCGTTTAGAGTAAAGACCCAGCCCGACTGAGAGCGGAAATTATCCCTGTCAGTCTGAAAGCTAGCATCACTGTACCCTACAACTCTCAAGTCCTCACTGCCACCGAGGGTAAGGACCCAGTCCTTAGTCCTCCGTAGGTACTTGAGGATATTCTTTACCGCAGTCCAGTGTGTCTTGCTAGGGTTCCCCTGATACCTGCTAACCATGCTCAAAGCAAAGGCTACATCAGGTCGAGTACACGTCATAACATACATGATCGATCCTACAGCTGAAGCATAAGGTATTCGACTCATTTCTGCTATCTCAGCCTCAGTACTAGGGCTTTCTGTCTTACTCAATCTGGCGTTACTCTGGATGGGTAACTCTCCTTTCTTGGAGTTATGCATGTTGAACCTTTTCAACACTTTGACTAAGTCCAATTAGTCTTTTACTCTTGTTTCTCAAAATCCTTATCCCTAGGATATAGGCAGCTTCTCCAAGGTCCTTCATAGCGAAACACTTCCCAAGCCAGGACTTTACTTCCTGCAGGGTTGGGATGTCATTTTCTATTAGTAGTATGTCATCCATATACAGTACCAAAAAGCTGACTATACTCCCACTAGCCTTGATATAGACACAAGATTCATCTTCACTCCTTGAAAAGCCAAATTCTTTGATTTTCTCATCAAAGCAAAGATTCCATCTGCGAGGTGCCTGTTTTAATCCATAAATGGATTTCTCGAGCTTACACACTCTACTGGGGTACTCTGTACTGACAAACCCCTATCGCTGAACCATGTAAACATCTTTAGCCAACTTTCCATTAAGGAAAGCGGTTTTGACATCCATTTTCCATATTTCATAATCATGAAATGCAGCAATGGCTAACAGAACCCTAATAGACTTAATCTTGGCCACTGGTGAAAAGGTCTCATCATAATCAACTCCCGGAGTTTGAGAATAACCCTTTGCAACCAGTCGTGCCTTATAAGTGTGTACATTACCATCCATGTTGGTCTTCTTCTTGAAGATCCATTTGCACCCAACTATCTTACGATCAGGTACATTGTCAACCAAGTTCCAAACTTGATTGTCATACATGGACTGTATCTCGCAATCCATAGCCTCTTTCCATTTAGCAGCCTCAGGGACTGCCATGGCTTCTGTGTAGCTGGTAGGCTCATCCAGATTTACCAGTGTGTTATCACTGATAAGTGTCTCACCTTCTGCAGTAATATGAAAACCATAATAATGCTCAGGTGCATTCCTAACTCTGGTGGAACGCCTCAGAGGTATAGATTCTTCAGTCGGCTCAACAGGAGTTTCCTCCTCAGGTTGAGGGCTAGGGTTTGAGGTTCCTTCACCACTTGACTCTTGAATTTCCTCAAGGTCAATTTGTCTCCCACTGTCTCCTTGGCTCATGAATTCTCTCTCTCGAAAGAATCATCTTCTTGCTACAAAGACCACATTATCACTGGGTCTGTAGAAGATGTAACCAAAGGATTTATGTGGGTAGCCGATGAAAATACACCTCTCACTTCGAGGTTCGAGCTTATCATGAGTCCCGCGTCTCACGAAAGCCTCGCAACCCCAAATCTTAATGTGGTCTAGTTTGGGTACTTTACCAGTCCACATCTCATGAGGAGTTTTGGCAACTTTCTTTGTGGGAACTAGATTAAGGATATGGGCGGCAGTCTCTAAGGCATACCCCCAAAATGAGATTGGTAGCGAAGCTCGACTCATCATGGAACTAACCATATCCAACAAGGTTCGATTACGCCTCTCAGCTACACCATTCAACTGCGGTGTCCTGGGAGGTGTCAATTGTCAGACAATCCTACATTCCCTAAGATAGTCGAGGAACTCTGAACTAAGAGTCTCACCACCTCGATCGGATCAAAGCATCTTAATGTTCCTGCCCAATTGATTCTCGACTTCCTGTTTAAACTCTTTAAACCTTTCAAAAGTCTCTGAATTATGCTTGATTAAGTAGACATATCCATATCTACTGTAATCATCAGTAAAAGTCAAATAGTAACGATTAGCATCCCTTGTGGCATGTTTGAAGGGCCCACACACATCTGTGTGTATAAGATCCAACAAACCTTCACCCCTCTCACAAGAACCTAGGAAGGGTGACTTTGTCATTTTTCCAAGTAAGCATGATTCGCAACTATCATCTGACTTTAGGTCAAATGACTCCAATACTCCATCCTTTTGGAGTTGGCCTATGCGTTTCTTGCTTATATGTCCAAGACGACAATGCCATAATGATGCTTTATCCAAGTTATTATTATTAACAGAATCAATACACAATACATTATTTCCTAAGTTATCAACCACAGATACAGTTTCATACACGCCATCACAAGGTAATGCTTTAAAATAAAGAACATTATTAAAGAAAGCATTAATCGAACCAACTTCATTATCAAATGAAAAGGTGAAACCTTGTTTATACAATGCATGAAAGGAAATAATGTTTCTTGCCATTTCTGGTGAATAACAACACTTATTCAAATCTAAACTAAACCCACTACTTAGCAATAAAGTATAAACTCCAATCTTGGTGATAGGTAAAGCTTTCCTATTCCCCATGATTAAGTTTATTCTTCCATGCTCCACATTCTCACTTCTTCTTAGTCCCTGCAAATCAGAACATATATGAATACCACAACCGGTATCAAGGACCCAAGAGTTAGAATGGGGTGAGTTATTAGATAAGATAGTGTAAATACCTGCATGGTTGGGTGTAACTTTCCCATCCTTCACATCTTGCTGGTACTTTGGGCAGTTCCGCTTCCAATGTGACTTTTCATGGCAATAGAAGCATTCAGCCTCTTTAGGGTCAGAAGAAGGAGTGACAAAACCTTTCTTGGTTCCACTTGAAGAAGAGCCATCAAGGGTCCTAGCCTTGGTACCCTTCGAAGAGCTCTTCCTCTTCTTCCCTCCACCTTTCTCGATTGCCAAAACCGGGGCGGAGTTTGGAGTAAGAGTGTTAACAACCGACTTACCCTTAAGACCTGTTTCTGCGGTCTTGAGGAGTCCCTGAAGTTTGCTGAGTGTGACCTCTTCCTTATTCATATGATATGCCATGTGGAATTGATCATAGCACGATGGTAAGGAGTGCAAAATGATATCTATTGCAAGCTCCTCAGGGAAGTTCACATTAAGCTTCAGCAACCGATCCACATACCTTTGCATTTTCTGCATGTGGCTCGTGACGGATTCCCCGTCCTTCATCATGGTTGTTATGATAGAGCATATGATTTCATACCTCTCTTGTCGTGCACTTTGATGGTATCTTTCCATCAGATCTTGGCGCATTTCAAAAGGGTAGAAGTCCTCATAGGACTTTTGGAGTTCCGCTGTCATGGTGGCCAACATGATGCATGCCACTTTTGTAGCATCCCTTTCATGTGCCCGGAAGTCAGCGATCTCCTGGGGAGTTGCAGTGGTCTCATCAATCTCCTTAAGCTCCTTGTCAAGGACACATTCTTTGTCCTCATAGCGGGTAATCATCCTGATGTTTCTGATCCATTCATTGAAGTTGGATCCATCAAAAGTGACTTTCCCACACAAGTTCATAAGGGTAAAGGAGCCATTAGGATTAGAGTCAGAAGCAGCATTGTTTGAAGACATCTGAAAGAAGAGAACAAGATTAGTTTAGATATTAAGAGAGTCCTTAATAAAACAACCAAATATAATATTAAGGCTAGGATCCAATCACAATATATTATAACTTAGAAGAGGTATGCCGTAATCCAAGCTATAACATATTTGAAAGGTAGGTGAATGACGATTCACCAATTTCCACCATGAAATATGAAATATAAATATTAGGTTTTTAATTGGTTCTTAGAAATTCCTAGATTCTTTTGAGATTCAATGAACTTTTCAAAGGCATGTTTCAATCTCGAGTGTGCCCTCCAAGTTTTGTGACTGGGATACCGAGAATCACAAAACGAGGTGTGAAGTAACCATGCAAATCACTTGGTACCCTCAAGGTTTATCACTCAATCGATGTGCCGGTAAACCACATACGCTCCACCGATGCTATGGTAAACCTTAAGTCACCCTTTACCTACCTTGTTAAGTCCAAGTTAGTGTGCCGGTTAACCACACACGCTCCACCAACAACTTAAACAAAGTGTAAAGTGTAATTTCATGGATTAGCACCTTATTCACATTTTCCTAAAGTAACTAAGATTGGGAATTTAATAAAAGCATTTAGTTACTTTATAATATTCATCATACTTTTAATGAGAATTTATAAGTCCTTGTCTTACCCGTTCGGCTAACGACCCTCCACCGATCAAGGAAGCGGTGGGTGAGAGTGGACACCCATTAAGTTGCCATTTTATAGGAAACAACCTTATACCCCCCTTATAGACCGGCTTCGTGAATGAGGCGTACTAGCGGTAAGACGACTTGTTGTTATACATATATATATTAGTAACTTATAATATTATAAAGTATAAGGGTTGAATTTTAACTTTTAAAATTCTAAGGGTTGGAACTAAAGTTTTAATCAAGACTTTACATGTTCCAAAACTTGAGGGCAAGTTTTGTAAACTTCCAAAACTTTTCATTTCTTATAACTTATGAATTAATTGAGTAATAAAAATGAAGACTCTTTATTTTTATAACTCTTGTGTTCTTTTAATGGCTTTAATAAAAGTGAGACTTTTGGTTTTCCATAACTTGAGGACAAGTTATGGACTCCATTAAAACACATTATGATCATGAATTAAACTACCATGAAGGTTACAAACAATTCCTATGATCATCTAATCTTCATAAGTTCAAGAACATGAATATGAACACTTTCAAGAATCAAAAATTACACTTAAAAAAAACTTTTAATTTTAATAATTGCCATTATAAATGGATTAGCATAAACATTACACCATCTAAAACAAGCTTTAAAACATCAAAACAGTTTAGGGTAATGTTTCTAGTCCATTTCCAGCAACAAATATGCAAACTTTCATACGAGCAGAAAACAGAAAAACGATTTTTTTTTCAAGCTGTTTGCACACAAAAAAAAAACAACAAACAAACCTAGGCTCTGATACCACTGATGGGTTTTGAGTATTCTAACACTTCCTAAGTGTACATGCAACCCTATTAACCTTGGATCTATGTTTGTCTAATAATCATGCAAAGTTGAATTCCAAGGTTATATTCCTATCTAGTATACATGGGGAACATTTTTAACTTGAATGAAAGATAGAATAACTTACCTTGTTGTTGATTATGATCCTTGAAACCTTGTGAGCCTAGCACCCCAAGTGTGATGCCTCAAATGCTTCACACAACACCAAATGCAAAGGAGTAAACTTTGAGAGAATCTTACACTTGCAAAATCGGCTCTAGCCCTCTTGTTTCTTAGTGTAGCCTATTTTGGTGGAGAATGGGTTTCTTATATAGTGTTGACACATCTAGGGTTACACCATGTAAACCCTAATGTGTCATGACTCTTCATTTCCATGACCCATGGGTTTGTAACTCCAATGGAGCATCCTATGGGTGGAACCCAACTTGATAATCCATGGAGCCTCTTAGCCCACTATATAAGATATGGAAGATTTACATAATCTACCCATATATTTAATTAGTTATCTTTTGATCACTTAATTAATTCTAAATTAATTCTTGATCAAACTAATTAAATAATATTATTAATATATTAGAACTTATAATATATTAATAAACCATAAGTGTTATTTCTCTTATTTTAGTTTATCCAATTGCATGGTGCCATGCAACCCAAATAGACCATGCCGGGTCGGGTCAAGTACATACCAGAAATAGTTATGGACTTAGACACCTTATCCAACAGTAGTGTCCATCCTGATGAAATTCCTTAGGATAGGTCCCTTATAACAGATGCTTTAGGGACGTAAAGTAAGGATAACGGGAATGGGTAATCGGGTTAGTAATTTGATGAAAATAAATAATGAACTTATTATTGTGGGTTGAAAACCCTATATGCTCACCAGGCTCCCCAGCCTAACCCACTCAGTTTCTTGTATTACAGGTAGTGGCAAAAGCATAGTTGGATGACTTGACGAGAGATTACGGGTTTGAGGCCAGATAGTGTTTTGTGGCCTAAGATGTTTATTTCTTTTTGGTTTATGCTTATGGTCTGTATCGATGATTGACATCCCGAGTTTTTGTAATGTAATGAAAATACATTTCTTTAAGAAATGCTTTGACAAAATTTATATCATATTTTGTTTTGCGAACAAATTCCACAATACTTTTCTTAAGAAGTTAATCTGATTTTTATTAAAAAGCATAAACGAAATCAGCTTCTAATCCAAGAAGGAACAGATAAACTTCGACTCATATGTTTGTTCTACCACTCATTGAATTATACACAAAAGCACGTTTTATAACATCGAGTTACCAATGCGTTAACGTACAATCAATGCATAACCAACTCATAAGTAACAAATCATATCTCTAGGTTTGAAGACTTATATGATATTACCGTCTCATGATCACTCGAGATAAATTCCATGAAGTGATTCCAGTGAGCGTGGGTTGACTCGAATGCTCAGAACTTATGAGCATTCATGAGTGTTGTAGCCATGTCCAACAACTTAGACCTCTGCAACCAATCATGACAGTCTTGATTCATACCTACTTCCGACATATGACCGACTGTGGAGGTTCGAATAATATGATATACCAAACATAATTATTCTGGAAGTCAAAACATGCAAAAGAAATATAGTAAACGGTCGACAAGAGATAGCAACACTTTACTCATAAATAAAACACCTTTTATTCATCATCTAATGTCAATTACACTTTACAAATTTCAAGGTTATCTAACTACTAAATCTAATATCATCCTTCAGCCCTATGCTCCGAGCATGCTGGAGATGCTTAACCCGAGTCAGTCCCTTCATGAGGGGATCTGCTGGATTCTCATCCGATGATACCCTCTTTGCCACGAGGAGTCCTTCTTCTATTCGATGTCTGATGAAATGGTATTTTCTGTCGATGTGTCTGGATCTCCCGTGATCCCTTGGTTCCTTGGCTAAGGCAACTGCACTTTCACTATCACAGAAAATTTCCATTGGCTCTTTAATAGCTGGTACAACTCCAAGGTCTCCAATGAAGTTCGTTAGCCATATGGCCTCCTTTGCTGCCTCGCTTGCTGCTATATACTCTGATTCACAAGTGGAATCAGCCACTTTCTCCTGCTTGGAACTTTTCCAAGTAACTGCCCCTCCGTTTAGAGTAAAGACCCAGCCCGACTGAGAGCAGAAATTATCCCTGTCAGTCTGAAAGCTAGCATCACTGTACCCTACAACTCTCAAGTCCTCACTGCCACCGAGGGTAAGGACCCAGTCCTTAGTCCTCCGTAGGTACTTGAGGATATTCTTTACCGCAGTCCAGTGTGTCTTGCTAGGGTTCCCCTGATACCTGCTAACCATGCTCAAAGCAAAGGCTACATCAGGTCGAGTACACGTCATAGCATACATGATCGATCCTACAGCTGAAGCATAAGGTATTCGACTCATTTCTGCTATCTCAGCCTCAGTACTAGGGCTTTCTGTCTTACTCAATCTGGCGTTACTCTGGATGGGTAACTCTCCTTTCTTGGAGTTATGCATGTTGAACCTTTTCAACACTTTGTCCACATAGGTGCTTTGACTAAGTCCAATTAGTCTTTTACTCTTGTTTCTCAAAATCCTTATCCCTAGGATATAGGCAGCTTCTCCAAGGTCCTTCATAGCGAAACACTTCCCAAGCCAGGACTTTACTTCCTGCAGGGTTGGGATGTCATTTTCTATGAGTAGTATGTCATCCATATGCAGTACCAAAAAGCTGACTATACTCCCACTAGCCTTGATATAGACACAAGATTCATCTTCACTCCTTGAAAAGCCAAATTCTTTGATTTTCTCATCAAAGCAAAGATTCCATCTACGAGGTGCCTGTTTTAATCCATAAATGGATTTCTCGAGCTTACACACTCTACTGGGGTACTCTGTACTGACAAAACCCTCTGGCTGAACCATGTAAACATCTTTAGCCAACTTTCCATTAAGGAAAGCGGTTTTGACATCCATTTGCCATATTTCATAATCATGAAATGCAGCAATGGCTAACAGAACCCTAATAGACTTAATCTTGGCCACTGGTGAAAAGGTCTCATCATAATCAACTCCCGGAGTTTGAGAATAACCCTTTGCAACCAGTCGTGCCTTATAAGTGTGTACATTACCATCCATGTTGGTCTTCTTCTTGAAGATCCATTTGCACCCAACTATCTTACGATCAGGTACATTGTCAACCAAGTTCCAAACTTGATTGTCATACATGGACTGTATCTCGCTATCCATAGCCTCTTTCCATTTAGCAGCCTCAGGGCCTGCCATGGCTTCCGTGTAGCTGGTAGGCTCATCCAGATTTACCAGTGTGTTATCACTGATAAGTGTCTCACCTTCTGCAGTAATATGAAAACCATAATAATGCTCAGGTGCATTCCTAACTCTGGTGGAACGCCTCAGAGGTATAGATTCTTCAGTCGGCTCAACAGGAGTTTCCTCCTCAGGTTGACGGCTAGGGTTTGAGGTTCCTTCACCACTTGACTCTTGAATTTCCTCAAGGTCAATTTGTCTCCCACTGTCTCCTTGGCTCATGAATTCTCTCTCTCGAAAGAATCCTCTTCTTGCTACAAAGACCACATTATCACTGGGTCTGTAGAAGATGTAACCAAAGGATTTCTGTGGGTAGCCGATGAAAATGTTGGATATAGTGTCTAAGTCCATAACTTTATTTGGTATGTACTTGACCCGACCCGGCATGGTCCATTTGGGTTGCATGGCATTGCAATACTTGGATAGACTAAATGAGAGAATAAGGCACTTATGATTATTAATATATTATAAGTTCTAATATATTAATAATAGTATTATTTAATTAGTATTGATCAAGTATTAATCTAGGATTAATTTGGTGATCAAAGTTAGACTAATTAAATATATAGGGTTGATTATGACAATCATCAATTCTTTTATGGTGGATTAATGATCCATGGTTTATGGGTTATGGATGTAACCAAATAGAGCTCCATGGATAGTCCATGGGAGTTACAAATCCATGGGTCATGGGAAATCAAGAGTCATGACAATTAAGGGCATTCATGTGTAAACCCTAATTGTGACAACACTATAAAAGGAACCCTATGGCTAGCAAAAAGTGGACCTAGTGGACATAGTGTTACTAGAGAGGGCACAACCGATTTTGAGTGCTAGAAGTATTCTCTCAAGTTATTCCAAGTCTTGTGGTGTTGTGTGAAGCATTTGAGGCACAACATTTGGGGTGCTAGGCTCACAAAGTCTTGAAGGAATCCAAGCAACAACAAGGTATGTATTTCTACTAGTTTTTATGTTTCATATATTCCCCATGCCATGCTAGTTAGGAAATAACCTTGGAAATGAAATTTGCATGTATATAGAGAAAACATAGATTCAAGGTTATTAGGGTTGCATGTACACTTAGGAAGTGTTAGAATGCTCAAAACCCATCAGTGGTATCAGAGCCTAGGATTGTTTTCTGTATACTTGATGCAAAACTGCTTAAAAATCGAAAAATTCTGCATTCTGACGACTGGACTCGCCGAGTCCATGGGGAGGACTCGCCGAGTCCATGAACAAATTTATCCTACTCGACGAGTAGAATAATGCACTCAGCGAGTAGGAGCGTGCTGGGCAGTTTTTTCGAGATTTGTTGCTGGAAATGGATTAAGATCATTATCCCAATCTGTTTTGGACTTGTAAAATCTGTTTTTCAAAATGATAATGATTATGTTAACCCATTTTACATGACTTTTATCAATTTTCAAGTATTGTATATGTTTATATGATTTTCTTGAAATTGTTTGATATGAATATTTGTTCTTATGAGTTTTTAGAAGATCATAGGAATTTTGTGTAACTTACATGCTTGTTTAATTCATGATCTTAATGCTAATGATGGTGTCCATAACTTGTCCTCAAGTTATGGATAACCAAAAGTCACTTCTTTTAATTATGATTAAAGAACTAAAGAGGTTTCATAAAATGAAGAGTCTTCATTTTATGAACCATTAAAACTCATAAGTTACAAATTGAAGAGACTTGGAATAGTTTCAATTCTTGCCCTCAAGTTTTGGAATTTGAAAAGCCTTACACTTTAATTCCAAATTGAACTCTTAGAATTTTTAAAGGTAAAATTCAAGCTTTATGGACTTCATTAAATTAATTAAAGTGTTTAATTAAAAGAGTTAATAATTCCATAAAGACATGGTTTAAGTTTAATTAAATTAAGTATAGTTTAATTAATAGATTAAACCACCAAGTATTTTAAATGTTTAAAATACACCCTTATACTATTATTATAATTTTAATTATATAGATATGTATAAGAATATGTCATTCTTACCGTTAGTAGGCCTCATTCACGAAGCCGGTCTATAAGGGGGGTATAAGGTTGTTGCCTATAAAATGGTGACTTAATGGGTGTCCACTCTCACCCACCGGTTCCTTGATCGGTGGAGGGTCGTTAGCCGAACGGGTAGGATACGACTTTAAATACTCGTTAAAAGTATAATGAATTATAAAGTAACTATACATTATAAATTCCCAATCTTAGTTACTTTAGGAAAATGTGAAATTGGTGCTAGCCCATAAAATTACACTTTGTACCTTACCAAGTCGTTAGTGGAGCGTGTGTGGTTAACCGGCACACTAACATGGACTAGTAAGAGTGGCAAAGGGTAACTTGACTTTATTATAGATCGGTGGAGCGTGTGTGGTTAACCGGCACATCGATTAGGTAATATTGTTGAGGGTACCAAGTCAATTTGTATGGTTATTCACACCTTGTTTGTGATCCTCGGCATCCCAGTCACAAACTTGAGAGGGCACAATCGAGATTCAAACATGCCATTGAAAGTTCAATGTATCTCAAAAGATCTAGGAGTTTCAAATCCAATTAAAACTTAATTATATTTCGTTTTTCATGGTGGAAATTGGTAAATCGTCATTTACCTACCTTTAACTATTTTATAATTTGGATTACGGCATCCCTCTTCCAGTTATAAATAGGTTATTGGGTCCTAGCCTTGATATTTCATATTGGGTGTTATATTAAGGACTTTAAATCAACTAACTTGAATTTCTCCCATTATAGATGTCTAGTTTAGACAGCTATGGTCTTCCCAAATCTTTAGGAAGAAGTTTTCTAATGAAGATGATATCCCGAATGGCAATCAAGGTGAAAGATCAATCCCTTTGTTATGCATTAGTGGGACTGGAAATCATACTTCACTTCCTCCACCTCCTCCAATAAATCTCCTTATCCCACAAGTTTCAAGACATGATAAGTTCTAAGTCACTCAATCCATATTGGCAAACAAAGTCTATATGTGCTTAGGTCTTGGAGATTAAGTCACATATTGACAAGCCGGGAGAGTCGGGTGTCGAAGTCTCAAGGTAGCTGGCTGTTGACTTGGTCACTCCCTGATAACATATCACGACATGACCCTTAATGATCTTACCTATTTGCTTGATGATGCTGAATCAGCAATGATTTGGAGCATTGGTAAAGCAAAATTTGATTGGAAGATCAACTTCCCACACATCCATGGACATTGACAATGGTAACATTGGAAGTCCAGAAAAACTTTCTCTTCCCAATTTAAAGGGATTGGCCATAGTCAACTCGGTTGACCAAATGGTAAAGAGAAAGGCTAAGTCTGTGATAGTCCCGTGTACCGTTTCCAAAGAGTCCATATGTTTCTGTTGCCAAAGGAAGGGCATTGGTTGCGAAGCTGCCAAATTTACCTAAAAGTCCATAAGGATAGTAAAGTCAAATGTTTGACTCTACTTCAGGTAAAGTCCATTGTCTAACTCTATTAAGTTTCTATTCTGAGATTCTTATTGCATGATGTGACTGGGTCACATGTTGATGTTTTAAGAATCAAAGAAAAGTGAAGAAACTTAAAGGAAGTATATGCTGATTCTGATCGCGAAGAGGGATTTTGATCGCATGGTTCGGTGATCAGAATTTTGAGCTATTACTTAAGAGTTGAGACATATTGCTTAGGAATAGATAACAACAAGGTTTTCATATGGGTTGTAAGGATAAGTTTTCCGCAAAGTTTTAAAATAAAGAAAAGTTTTGATTTTATTTATTTTAAGTATCCTTACAATGGCATTTGTGAAAAATTGTTGATTATATGTTTCCATTAATATCAATATTTGAAAATGGATTTGATTCTTTCATTTGTGGTAGTATCATAATTTACCAAATAAGGAAAGATTCTCATCGCCCAAGTTTCAGTTAGATAGAAACTTGGAATCATGCAACTTGTATTGTATGATGAATGAGAAGTTTTCGTCTTTGGGAAATTAAGACTAATTCCTTGTTCACATGTACATGTGAGTCAAGTGAAGGACTAAAAGATTGGGTACACTTGGTTGTGTGCTGGTCAGGTCCACCACAAAGATAGATAAGATTATTCGTTATGATTTACTAAAGTTTAGTAAATATGGTTATGCTTACGAGTTTAAGTGTAATTCTGAAACATTGGAAAAGTTTCAATGTATGGCAGAATGAATAAGAAGAATCAAATAAGGCAGAAAGATAAAAGTTTCTCCAATCTGAAGAGATGGGAGAGTACTTGTGTATTTTGTTTTATGATTATCTTAGTGATTATGGAACCATATCACAATTGATCCTCTAAGGACACCTTAGTGTGTTTGTTGCCTGAGGAGAGGAATCGTGAATTGTTGAAATGGTTAAATCAAAAGATAATTCATACTTCGTGCCAAAAACAAATCCTGGAGTTATACTCCAAGATTGTAACTTGAGTGACATAGTCTTTAGAAAGTTCACAACACTTGTCAAATGTAGAGTAAGATGTTTCCTATTCTTGTACATTTGAGATTGGTAAGTTGTGATGTTTTGGATAAAACAAAGACCAGCTAAGACCAATAGTGAGAAGTGTTTAATTTGATAAGAATCCGCACTAGATCTTGAATATTTGTTTTGTCAAGGAATGGTTCTTGACAAAGAGAAGTCTTATATGTCAAGAGGATAGTGGGAGTCTAAATGATTCTGAAATAGTTTCAAGAACTAAATCAAGAGTTTTGTTAATCACTAGCCCACGACTTGAGGTTTGTAACCTATCGTGTTGACATATTCTTGTTTCTGTGTCTGTTCCAGTTGAAAGTTGATTATGCTTGTGAGTTCTATGAGTTCTCAATTGTTTGCATAACAACCCGGAAGCAATGGTGGGCATTGTGCTACCAGGTGGCAAGAAATTAAGATTGCACAAGTTCAGTCCCTATGAATTTGGAAGTGTCACTAACCTAGTCCTGTGATTATGGTTATGACAAATTCACATGGATAGGAACACATACACCATAAAATCTAAGTGTCATAAGGTTTCTCTTCGATTCATGAAAATGGTGGTGAGGAAACGCTTCCACTAAGAAGATTTTAAGTAGATAGCGGTTGTGATATTTGCATTCTCATATAGTTAGTGGAGCGTGTGTGGTTAACCGGCACACTAACTAGTGAGAATTGCAAAAGGTCTAGACAAACATGTGAGCTATCTAAGGAAAGGTGTATGTTTTTGATAAAGTCTTATCAAAGCAATCTAGTATCAGAAATATGAACTTTGGTAAGAAAGTCAATAAAGTATTGATTTCTAGAAGTCCAGTAGATTTCTGAGTACATGTCAAAGCTAGTGGGAGCATAAAGTGTTATGCTGGTAATCATTATGCTAGTGGGAGCATGACGATTATGTTAAATATTGCAGGCTAGCAATGTTAATTATAGAAAACAAAAGTTTCAATTCGCCTTGAAAAAAGTTGTTTTGCTATAATTAAGGGAGAGGATTTTATACTTCACTCCAATTCTACAAGCTTAGATTGAGAATTTAATCTACTTTAGTCAAGAATATATATGAATGTTATGTTGGAATGGTTTAACATAAGGAAATTCTATATATGTTGCGTTCTCAAAATTCGATTATGATTACGGCATCCCTCTTCATAGTTCGAATTATGAAAACATGGCAAATAAAAAATTTTATAGCATAAATCATGTCCCATATGCTTTGGGTATAGGTTTGATTACATGTGCTATAATATTCATCCATTCTAAATTTTTCAAATGCCTAGGGCATTAAGATGGAAAAAGAAATAGAACTGGAAATGACTAAAATGATTAAGCAAAGTTGTCGAGGACAATCTGAGGTTTACCAAAGATTGGTTGCTCATGGACAATTAGAAGTATAGATTAAGGACCATATTGACATATTTTGAAAAGAGGCAACTCTTGTTCAGAAGTGATGGTCAAAATGGTAATATGGAATTGTCTCCATAGGTGGAAGTTATTCTTTGAATCTGTGTAAGATTAAAGAACTTAATGCTAAGAAGGATGTTCAAAGGAATGTACTTTGAATTTGAGACTTCATTTCCATGGAATTGTTTTCCATTGGATTATATTGTAATTTCTGTTGCCAAGTCTTTGTGACTTCTGTGCATAGTCATTACAAGGGGATCATTGCATATAAGTTTAGAATCTAACAGATTACAGTAGATGGTAAGAGTTTGGTATTCTTTCATTTACAACGAGGATTGGAATTGTGAAATTAGCATCATTGGAATATTGTCAATTGATCTATTTCACAAAGAGAGGACCATATGTAAACATAGTATGCATACTTGGAGTATGGCATAATTGTTGTTTGGAAAAACATAGTGTACATGCTTGGAGCATGGGACAACTAATGTTTTAATTCAAGCATAAAGTTGATTAATCGAAACATAAATAATGAGTAATCAATATGGTGCTTAAATAAAAGGTGTTTTTATTTACACTCAAAGTGTTGGGGCCATATAAGATTAGTATTATTCTTATGTTTCACTTTGCATGTTTTGACTTCCAGAATAATTATGTTATGGTATATATCATATTATTCAAACCATCCACAGTCAGTCATATGTTGGAAGTAGATATGAATCAAGACTGTCATGAATTTGGCTTGTATGATTTGTCTAAAGTGCTTTAGACAATGCAATGGTTGCTACAACATTCATGAGTACTCATAAGGGCTGAGTATTGGATTCAACCCACGCTCACTTGCATCACTTCATGGAATTTATCTCGAGTGATCGTGAGACGGTAATATCATATAAATCTTCAAACGTAGAGATATGAGTTGTTGACTATGAGTTGGTTATTCATTGATTGTACGAAAACGCATTGGTAACTCGATGTTATAAAACGTGCCTTTGTGAATAATTCAACAAGTAGTTAGTACAAGCATATCAGTCGAAGTTTATCTGTTCCTTCTAGAAATAGAAGCGATATCTGGGCCCCTCGATGATTTGGTTTTGACTTATGTACCGGGCCCGGTCAGAACCTAATTGATGTGTTCAATTTAGTTCTATGTCGAAACAAATCAGAGATCGAGAAACAAATGTTGGACAATAAGTAAGACCATGTTCCATGTGTTTGTCCGGCTGATATCATGAGAACAGAGGATTATATGATCACTTATCTTAAATGGCGTATCATCATCATCTCAGTTCCGAGAGACTTTGAAAGAGCTACGATTGCTAGTCGGATTTTGAAGTCATATTTGCAAATATAGTTATTAGACTTATCCAAGTGGGAGACTGTTGGATATAGTGTCTAAGTCCATAACTTTATTTGGTATGTACTTGACCCGACCCGGCATGGTCCATTTGGGTTGCATGGCATTGCAATACTTGGATAGACTAAATGAGAGAATAAGGCACTTATGATTATTAATATATTATAAGTTCTAATATATTAATAATAGTATTATTTAATTAGTAGTGATCAAGTATTAATCTAGGATTAATTTGGTGATCAAAGTTAGACTAATTAAATATATAGGGTTGATTATGACAATCATCAATTCTTTTATGGTGGATTAATGATCCATGGTTTATGGGTTATGGATGTAACCAAATAGAGCTCCATGGATAGTCCATGTGAGTTACAAATCCATGGGTCATGGGAAATCAAGAGTCATGACAATTAAGGGCATTCATGTGTAAACCCTAATTGTGACAACACTATAAAAGGAACCCTATGGCTAGCAAAAAGTGGACCTAGTGGACATAGTGTTACTAGAGAGGGCATAACCGATTTTGAGTGCTAGAAGTATTCTCTCAAGTTATTCCAAGTCTTGTGGTGTTGTGTGAAGCATTTGAGGCACAACATTTGGGGTGCTAGGCTCACAAAGTCTTGAAGGAATCCAAGCAACAACAAGGTATGTATTTCTACTAGTTTTTATGTTTCATATATTCCCCATGCCATGCTAGTTAGGAAATAACCTTGGAAATGAAATTTGCATGTATATAGAGAAAACATAGATTCAAGGTTATTAGGGTTGCATGTACACTTAGGAAGTGTTAGAATGCTCAAAACCCATCAGAAAATACACCTCTCACTTCGAGGTTCGAGCTTATCATGAGTCTCGCATCTCACGAAAGCCTCGCAACCCCAAATCTTAATGTGGTCTAGTTTGGGTACTTTACCAGTCCACATCTCATGAGGAGTTTTGGCAACTTTCTTTGTGGGAACTAGATTAAGGATATGGGCGGCAGTCTCTAAGGCATACCCCCAAAATGAGATTGGTAGCGAAGCTCGACTCATCATGGAACGAACCATATCCAACAAGGTTCGATTACGCCTCTCAGCTACACCATTCAACTGCGGTGTCCTGGGAGGTGTCAATTGTGAGACAATCCCACATTCCCTAAGATAGTCGAGGAACTCTGAACTAAGAGTCTCACCACCTCGATCGGATCAAAGCATCTTAATGTTCCTGCCCAATTGATTCTCGACTTCCTGTTTAAACTCTTTAAACCTCTCAAAAGTCTCTGAATTATGCTTGATTAAGTAGACATATCCATATCTACTGTAATCATCAGTAAAAGTCAAATAGTAACGATTAGCATCCCTTGTGGCATGTTTGAAGGGCCCACACACATCTGTGTGTATAAGATCCAACAAACCTTCACCCCTCTCACAAGAACCTGTGAAGGGTGACTTTGTCATTTTTCCAAGTAAGCATGATTCGCAACTATCATCTGACTTTAGGTCAAATGACTCCAATACTCCATCCTTTTGGAGTTGGCCTATGCGTTTCTTGCTTATATGTCCAAGACGACAATGCCATAATGATGCTTTATCCAAGTTATTATTATTAACAGAATCAATACACAATACATTATTTCCGAAGTTATCAACCACAGATACAGTTTCATACACTCCATCACAAGGTAATGCTTTAAAATAAAGAACATTATTAAAGAAAGCATTAATCGAACCAACTTCATTATCAAATGAAAAGGTGAAACCTTGTTTATACAATGCATGAAAGGAAATAATGTTTCTTGCCATTTCTGGCGAATAACAACACTTATTCAAATCTAAACTAAACCCACTACTTAGCAATAAAGTATAAACTCCAATCTTGGTGACAGGTAAAGCTTTCCTATTCCCCATGATTAAGTTTATTCTTCCATGCTCCACATTCTCACTTCTTCTTAGTCCCTGCAAATCAGAACATATATGAATACCACAACCGGTATCAAGGACCCAAGAGTTAGAATGGGGTGAGTTATTAGATAAGATAGTGTAAATACCTGCATGGTTGGGTGTAACTTTCCCATCCTTCACATCTTGCTGGTACTTTGGGCAGTTCCGCTTCCAATGTGACTTTTCATGGCAATAGAAGCATTCAGCCTCTTTAGGGTCAGAAGAAGAAGTGACAAAACCTTTCTTGGTTCCACTTGAAGAAGAGCCATCAAGGGTCCTAGCCTTGGTACCCTTCGAAGAGCTCTTCCTCTTCTTCCCTCCACCTTTCCCGATTGCCAAAACCGGGGCGGAGTTTGGAGTAGGAGTGTTAACAACCGACTTACCCTTAAGACCTGTTTCTGCGGTCTTGAGGAGTCCCTGAAGTTTGCTGAGTGTGACCTCTTCCTTATTCATATGATATGTCATGTGGAATTGATCATAGCACGATGGTAAGGAGTGCAAAATGATATCTATTGCAAGCTCCTCAGGGAAGTTCACATTAAGCTTCAGCAACCGATCCACATACCTTTGCATTTTCTGCATGTGGCTCGTAACGGATTCCCCGTCCTTCATCATGGTTGTTATGATAGAGCATATGATTTCATACCTCTCTTGTCGTGCACTTTGATGGTATCTTTCCATCAGATCTTGGCACATTTCAAAAGGGTAGAAGTCCTCATAGGACTTTTGGAGTTCCGCTGTCATGGTGGCCAACATGATGCATGCCACTTTTGTAGCATCCCTTTCATGTGCCCGGAAGTCAGCGATCTCCTGGGGAGTTGCAGTGGTCTCATCAATCTCCTTAAGCTCCTTGTCAAGGACATATTCTTTGTCCTCATAGCGGGTAATCATCCTGATGTTTCTGATCCATTCATTGAAGTTGGATCCATCAAAAGTGACTTTCCCACACAAGTTCATAAGGGTAAAGGAGCCATTAGGATTAGAGTCAGAAGCAGCATTGTTTGAAGACATCTGAAAGAAGAGAACAAGATTAGTTTAGATATTAAGAGAGTCCTTAATAAAACACCCAAATGTAATATTAAGGCTAGGATCCAATCACAATATATTATAACTTAGAAGAGGTATGCCGTAATCCAAGCTATAACATATTTGAAAGGTAGGTGAATGACGATTCACCAATTTCCACCATGAAAAATGAAATATAAATATTAGGTTTTTAATTGGTTCTTAGAAATTCCTAGATTCTTTTGAGATTCAATGAACTTTTCAAAGGCATGTTTCAATCTCGAGTGTGCCCTCCAAGTTTTGTGACTGGGATACCGAGAATCACAAAACGAGGTGTGAAGTAACCATGCAAATCACTTGGTACCCTCAAGGTTTATCACTCAATCGATGTGCCGGTAAACCACACACGCTCCACCGATGCTATGGTAAACCTTAAGTCACCCTTTACCTACCTTGTTAAGTCCAAGTTAGTGTGTCGGTTAACCACACACGCTCCACCAACGACTTAAACAATGTGTAAAGTGTAATTTCATGGATTAGCACCTTATTCACATTTTCCTAAAGTAACTAAGATTGGGAATTTAATAAAAGCATTTAGTTACTTTATAATATTCATCATACTTTTAATGAGAATTTATAAGTCCTTGTCTTACCCGTTCGGCTAACGACCCTCCACCGATCAAGGAAGCGGTGGGTGAGAGTGGACACCCATTAAGTTGCCATTTTATAGGAAACAACCTTATACCCCCCTTATAGACCGGCTTCGTGAATGAGGCGTACTAGCGGTAAGACGACTTGTTGTTATACATATATATATTAGTAACTTATAATATTATAAAGTATAAGGGTTGAATTTTAACTTTTAAAATTCTAAGGGTTGGAACTAAAGTTTTAATCAAGACTTTACATGTTCCAAAACTTTAGGGCAAGTTTTGTAAACTTCCAAAACTTTTCATTTCTTATAACTTATGAATTAATTGAGTAATAAAAATGAAGACTCTTTATTTTTATAACTCTTGTGTTCTTTTAATGGCTTTAATAAAAGTGAGACTTTTGGTTTTCCATAACTTGAGGACAAGTTATGGACTCCATTAAAACACATTATGATCATGAATTAAACTACCATGAAGGTTACAAACAATTCCTATGATCATCTAATCTTCATAAGTTCAAGAACATGAATATGAACACTTTCAAGAATAAAAAATTACACTTAAAAAAAACTTTTAATTTTAATAATTGCCATTATAAATGGATTTGCATAAACATTACACCATCTAAAACAAACTTTAAAACATCAAAACAGTTTAGGGTAATGTTTCTAGTCCATTTCCAGCAACAAATGTGCAAACTTTCATACGAGCAGAAAACAGAAAAACGATTTTTTTTTCAAGCTGTTTGCACACAAAAAAAAACAACAAACAAACCTAGGCTCTGATACCAATGATGGGTTTTGAGCATTCTAACACTTCCTAAGTGTACATGCAACCCTATTAACCTTGGATCTATGTTTGTCTAATAATCATGCAAAGTTGAATTCCAAGGTTATATTCCTATCTAGCATACATGGGGAACATTTTTAACTTGAATGAAAGATAGAATAACTTACCTTGTTGTTGATTATGATCCTTGAAACCTTGTGAGCCTAGCACCCCAAGTGTGATGCCTCAAATGCTTCACACAACACCAAATGCAAAGGAGTAAACTTTGAGAGAATCTTACACTTGCAAAATCGGCTCTAGCCCTCTTGTTTCTTAGTGTAGCCTATTTTGGTGGAGAATGGGTTTCTTATATAGTGTTGACACATCTAGGGTTACACCATGTAAACCCTAATGTGTCATGACTCTTCATTTCCATGACCCATGGGTTTGTAACTCCCATGGAGCATCCTATGGGTGGAACCCAACTTGATAATCCATGGAGCCTCTTAGCCCACTATATAAGATATGGAAGATTCACATAATCTACCCATATATTTAATTAGTTATCTTTTGATCACTTAATTAATTCTAAATTAATTCTTGATCAAACTAATTAAATAATATTATTAATATATTAGAACTTATAATATATTAATAAACCATAAGTGTTATTTCTTTCATTTTAGTTTATCCAATTGCATGGTGCCATGCAACCCAAATGGACCATGCCGGGTCGGGTCAAGTACATACCAGAAATAGTTATGGACTTAGACACCTTATCCAACAGTAGTGTCCATCCTGATGAAATTCCTTAGGATAGGTCCCTTATAACAGATGCTTTAGGGACGTAAAGTAAGGATAACGGGAATGGGTAATCGGGTTAGTAATTTGATGAAAATAAATAATGAACTTATTATTGTGGGTTGAAAACCCTATATGCTCACCAGGCTCCCCAGCCTGACCCACTCAGTTTCTTGTATTACAGGTAGTGGCAAAAGCATAGTTGGATGACTTGACAAGAGATTACGGGTTTGAGGCCAGATAGTGTTTTGTGGCCTAAGATGTTTATTTCTTTTTGGTTTATGCTTATGGTCTGTATCGATGATTGACATCCCGAGTTTTTGTAATGTAATGAAAATACATTTCTTTAAGAAATGCTTTGACAAAATTTATATCATATTTTGTTTTGGGAACAAATTCCACAATACTTTTCTTAAGAAGTTAATCTGATTTTTATTAAAAAGCATAAACGAAATCAGCTTCTAATCCAAGAAGGAATAGATAAACTTCGACTCATATGTTTGTTCTACCACTCATTGAATTATACACAAAAGCACGTTTTATAACATCGAGTTACCAATGCGTTAACGTACAATCAATGCATAACCAACTCATAAGTAACAAATCATATCTCTAGGTTTAAAGACTTATATGATATTACCATCTCATGATCACTCGAGATAAATTCCATGAAGTGATTCCAGTGAGCGTGGGTTGACTCCAATGCTCAGAACTTATGAGCAGTCATGAGTGTTGTAGCCATGTCCAACAACTTAGACCTCTGCAACCAATCATGACAGTCTTGATTCATACCTACTTCCGACATATGACCGACTGTGGAGGTTCGAATAATATGATATACCAAACATAATTATTCTGGAAGTCAAAACATGCAAAAGAAATATAGTAAACGATCGACAAGAGATAGCAACACTTTACTCATAAATAAAACACCTTTTATTCATCATCTAATGTCAATTACACTTTACAAATTTCAAGGTTATCTAACTACTAAATCTAATATCATCCTTCAGCCCTATGCTCCGAGCATGCTGGAGATGCTTAACCCGAGTCAGTCCCTTCGTGAGGGGATCTGCTGGATTTTCATCCGATGATACCCTCTTTTCCACGAGGAGTCCTTCTTCTATTCGATGTCTGATGAAATGGTATTTTCTGTCGATGTGTCTGGATCTCCCGTGATCCCTTGGTTCCTTGGCTAAGGCAAATGCACTTTCACTATCACAGAAAATTTCCATTGGCTCTTTAATAGCTGGTACAACTCCAAGGTCTCCATTGAAGTTCGTTAGCCATATGGCCTCCTTTGCTGCCTCGCTTGCTGCTATATACTCTGATTCACAAGTGGAATCAGCCACTGTCTCCTGCTTGGAACTTTTCCAAGTAACTGCCCCTCCGTTTAGAGTAAAGACCCAGCCCGACTGAGAGCGGAAATTATCCCTGTCAGTCTGAAAGCTAGCATCACTGTACCCTACAACTCTCAAGTCCTCACTGCCACCGAGGGTAAGGACCCAGTCCTTAGTCCTCCGTAGGTACTTGAGGATATTCTTTACCGCAGTCCAGTGTGTCTTGCTAGGGTTCCCCTGATACCTACTAACCATGCTCAAAGCAAAGGCTACATCAGGTCGAGTACACGTCATAGCATACATGATCGATCCTACAGCTGAAGCATAAGGTATTCGACTCATTTCTGCTATCTCAGCCTCAGTACTAGGGCTTTCTGTCTTACTCAATCTGGCGTTACTCTGGATGGGTAACTCTCCTTTCTTGGAGTTATGCATGTTGAACCTTTTCAACACTTTGTCCACATAGGTGCTTTGACTAAGTCCAATTAGTCTTTTACTCTTGTTTCTCAAAATCCTTATCCCTAGGATATAGGCAGCTTCTCCAAGGTCCTTCATAGCGAAACACTTCCCAAGCCAGGACTTTACTTCCTGCAGGGTTGGGATGTCATTTTCTATGAGTAGTATGTCATCCATATACAGTACCAAAAAGCTGACTATACTCCCACTAGCCTTGATATAGACACAAGATTCATCTTCACTCCTTGAAAAGCCAAATTCTTTGATTTTCTCATCAAAGCAAAGATTCCATCTGCGAGGTGCCTGTTTTAATCCATAAATGGATTTCTCGAGCTTACACACTCTACTGGGGTACTCTGTACTGACAAAACCCTCTGGCTGAACCATGTAAACATCTTTAGCCAACTTTCCATTAAGGAAAGCGGTTTTGACATCCATTTGCCATATTTCATAATCATGAAATGCAGCAATGGCTAACAGAACCCTAATAGACTTAATCTTGGCCACTGGTGAAAAGGTCTCATCATAATCAACTCCCGGAGTTTGAGAATAACCCTTTGCAACCAGTCGTGCCTTATAAGTGTGTACATTACCATCCATGTTGGTCTTCTTCTTGAAGATCCATTTGCACCCAACTATCTTACGATCAGGTACATTGTCAACCAAGTTCCAAACTTGATTGTCATACATGGACTGTATCTCGCTATCCATAGCCTCTTTCCATTTAGCAGCCTCAGGGCCTGCCATGGCTTCCGTGTAGCTGGTAGGCTCATCCAGATTTACCAGTGTGTTATCACTGATAAGTGTCTCACCTTCTGCAGTAATATGAAAACCATAATAATGCTCAGGTGCATTCCTAACTCTGGTGGAACGCCTCAGAGGTATAGATTCTTCAGTCGGCTCAACAGGAGTTTCCTCCTCAGGTTGAGGGCTAGGGTTTGAGGTTCCTTCACCACTTGACTCTTGAATTTCCTCAAGGTCAATTTGTCTCCCACTGTCTCCTTGGCTCATGAATTCTCTCTCTCGAAAGAATCCTCTTCTTGCTACAAAGACCACATTATCACTGGGTCTGTAGAAGATGTAACCAAAGGATTTCTGTGGGTAGCCGATGAAAATACACCTCTCACTTCGAGGTTCGAGCTTATCATGAGTCTCGCGTCTCACGAAAGCCTCGCAACCCCAAATCTTAATGTGGTCTAGTTTGGGTACTTTACCAGTCCACATCCCATGAGGAGTTTTGGCAACTTTCTTTGTGGGAACTAGATTAAGGATATGGGCGGCAGTCTCTAAGGCATACCCCCAAAATGAGATTGGTAGCGAAGCTCGACTCATCATGGAACGAACCATATCCAACAAGGTTCGATTACGCCTCTCAGCTACACCATTCAACTGCGGTGTCCTGGGAGGTTTCAATTGTGAGACAATCCCACATTCCCTAAGATAGTCGAGGAACTCTGAACTAAGAGTCTCACCACCTCGATCGGATCAAAGCATCTTAATGTTCCTGCCCAATTGATTCTCGACTTCCTGTTTAAACTCTTTAAACCTCTCAAAAGTCTCTGAATTATGCTTGATTAAGTAGACATATCCATATCTACTGTAATCATCAGTAAAAGTCAAATAGTAACGATTAGCATCCCTTGTGGCATGTTTGAAGGGCCCACACACATCTGTGTGTATAAGATCCAACAAACCTTCACCCCTCTCACAAGAACCTGTGAAGGGTGACTTTGTCATTTTTCCAAGTAAGCATGATTCGCAACTATCATCTGACTTTAGGTCAAATGACTCCAATACTCCATCCTTTTGGAGTTGGCCTATGCGTTTCTTGCTTATATGTCCAAGACGACAATGCCATAATGATGCTTTATCCAAGTTATTATTATTAACAGAATCAATACACAATACATTATTTCCTAAGTTATCAACCACAGATACAGTTTCATACACGCCATCACAAGGTAATGCTTTAAAATAAAGAACATTATTAAAGAAAGCATTAATCGAACCAACTTCATTATCAAATGAAAAGGTGAAACCTTGTTTATACAATTCATGAAAGGAAATAATGTTTCTTGCCATTTCTGGCGAATAACAACACTTATTCAAATCTAAACTAAACCCACTACTTAGCAATAAAGTATAAACTCCAATCTTGGTGACAGGTAAAGCTTTCGTATTCCCCATGATTAAGTTTATTCTTCCATGCTCCACATTCTCACTTCTTCTTAGTCCCTGCAAATCAGAACATATATGAATACCACAACCGGTATCAAGGACCCAAGAGTTAGAATGGGGTGAGTTATTAGATAAGATAGTGTAAATACCTGCATGGTTGGGTGTAACTTTCCCATCCTTCACATTTTGCTGGTACTTTGGGCAGTTCCGCTTCCAATGTGACTTTTCATGGCAATAGAAGCATTCAGCCTCTTTAGGGTCAGAAGAAGGAGTGACAAAACCTTTCTTGGTTCCACTTGAAGAAGAGCCATCAAGGGTCCTAGCCTCGGTACCCTTCGAAGAGCTCTTCCTCTTCTTCCCTCCACCTTTCCCGATTGCCAAAACCGGGGCGGAGTTTGGAGTAGGAGTGTTAACAACCGACTTACCCTTAAGACCTGTTTCTGCGGTCTTGAGGAGTCCCTGAAGTTTGCTGAGTGTGACCTCTTCCTTATTCATATGATATGTCATGTGGAATTGATCATAGCACGATGGTAAGGAGTGCAAAATGATATCTATTGCAAGCTCCTCAGGGAAGTTCACATTAAGCTTCAGCAACCGATCCACATACCTTTGCATTTTCTGCATGTGGCTCGTAACGGATTCCCCGTCCTTCATCATGGTTGTTATGATAGAGCATATGATTTCATACCTCTCTTGTCGTGCACTTTGATGGTATCTTTCCATCAGATCTTGGCGCATTTCAAAAGGGTAGAAGTCCTCATAGGACTTTTGGAGTTCCGCTGTCATGGTGGCCAACATGATGCATGCCACTTTTGTAGCATCCCTTTCATGTGCCCGGAAGTCAGCGATCTCCTGGGGAGTTGCAGTGGTCTCATCAATCTCCTTAAGCTCCTTGTCAAGGACATATTCTTTGTCCTCATAGCGGGTAATCATCCTGATGTTTCTGATCCATTCATTGAAGTTGGATCCATCAAAAGTGACTTTCCCACACAAGTTCATAAGGGTAAAGGAGCCATTAGGATTAGAGTCAGAAGCAGCATTGTTTGAAGACATCTGAAAGAAGAGAACAAGATTAGTTTAGATATTAAGAGAGTCCTTAATAAAACACCCAAATGTAATATTAAGGCTAGGATCCAATCACAATATATTATAACTTAGAAGAGGTATGCCGTAATCCAAGCTATAACATATTTGAAAGGTAGGTGAATGACGATTCACCAATTTCCACCATGAAAAATGAAATATAAATATTAGGTTTTTAATTGGTTCTTAGAAATTCCTAGATTCTTTTGAGATTCAATGAACTTTTCAAAGGCATGTTTCAATCTCGAGTGTGCCCTCCAAGTTTTGTGACTGGGATACCGAGAATCACAAAACGAGGTGTGAAGTAACCATGCAAATCACTTGGTACCCTCAAGGTTTATCACTCAATCGATGTGCCGGTAAACCACACACGCTCCACCGATGCTATGGTAAACCTTAAGTCACCCTTTACCTACCTTGTTAAGTCCAAGTTAGTGTGCCGGTTAACCATACACGCTCCACCAACAACTTAAACAAAGTGTAAAGTGTAATTTCATGGATTAGCACCTTATTCACATTTTCCTAAAGTTACTAAGATTGGGAATTTAATAAAAGCATTTAGTTACTTTATAATATTCATCATACTTTTAATGAGAATTTATAAGTCCTTGTCTTACCCGTTCGGCTAACGACCCTCCACCGATCAAGGAAGCGGTGGCTGAGAGTGGACACCCATTAAGTTGCCATTTTATAGGAAACAACCTTATACCCCCCTTATAGACCGGCTTCGTGAATGAGGCGTACTAGCGGTAAGACGACTTGTTGTTATACATATATATATTAGTAACTTATAATATTATATAGTATAAGAGTTGAATTTTAACTTTTAAAATTCTAAGGGTTGGAACTAAAGTTTTAATCAAGACTTTACATGTTCCAAAACTTGAGGGCAAGTTTTGTAAACTTCCAAAACTTTTCATTTCTTATAACTTATGAATTAATTGAGTAATAAAAATGAAGACTCTTTATTTTTATAACTCTTGTGTTCTTTTAATGGCTTTAATAAAAGTGAGACTTTTGGTTTTCCATAACTTGAGGACAAGTTATGGACTCCATTAAAACACATAATGATCATGAATTAAACTACCATGAAGGTTACAAACAATTCCTATGATCATCTAATCTTCATAAGTTCAAGAACATGAATATGAACACTTTCAAGAATCAAAAATTACACTTAAAAAAAACTTTTAATTTTAATAATTGCCATTATAAATGGATTAGCATAAACATTACACCATCTAAAACAAGCTTTAAAACATCAAAACAGTTTAGGGTAATGTTTCTAGTCCATTTCCAGCAACAAATGTGCAAACTTTCATACGAGCAGAAAAAAGAAAAACGATTTTTTTTTCAAGCTGTTTGCACACAAAAAAAACAACAAACAAACCTAGGCTCTGATACCACTGATGGGTTTTGAGCATTCTAACACTTCCTAAGTGTACATGCAACCCTATTAACATTGGATCTATGTTTGTCTAATAATCATGCAAAGTTGAATTCCAAGGTTATATTCCTATCTAGCATACATGGGGAACATTTTTAACTTAAATGAAAGATAGAATAACTTACCTTGTTGTTGATTATGATCCTTGAAACCTTGTGAGCCTAGCACCCCAAGTGTGATGCCTCAAATGCTTCACACAACACCAAATGCAAAGGAGTAAACTTTGAGAGAATCTTACACTTGCAAAATCAGCTCTAGCCCTCTTGTTTCTTAGTGTAGCCTATTTTGGTGGAGAATGGGTTTCTTATATAGTGTTGACACATCTAGGGTTACACCATGTAAACCCTAATGTGTCATGACTCTTCATTTCCATGACCCATGGGTTTGTAACTCCCATGGAGCATCCTATGGGTGGAACCCAACTTGATAATCCATGGAGCCTCTTAGCCCACTATATAAGATATGGAAGATTTACATAATCTACCCATATATTTAATTAGTTATCTTTTGATCACTTAATTAATTCTAAATTAATTCTTGATCAAACTAATTAAATAATATTATTAATATATTAGAACTTATAATATATTAATAAACCATAAGTGTTATTTCTCTCATTTTAGTTTATCCAATTGCATGGTGCCATGCAACCCAAATGGACCATGCCGGGTCGGGTCAAGTACATACCAGAAATAGTTATGGACTTAGACACCTTATCCAACAGTAGTGTCCATCCTGATGAAATTCCTTAGGATAGGTCCCTTATAACAGATTCTTTAGGGACGTAAAGTAAGGATAACGGTAATGGGTAATCGGGTTAGTAATTTGATGAAAATAAATAATGAACTTATTATTGTGGGTTGAAAACCCTATATGCTCACCAGGCTCCCCAGCCTGACCCACTCAGTTTCTTGTATTACAGGTAGTGGCAAAAGCATAGTTGGATGACTTGACGAGAGATTACGGGTTTGAGGCCAGATAGTGTTTTGTGGCCTAAGATGTTTATTTCTTTTTGGTTTATGCTTATGGTCTGTATCGATGATTGACATCCCGAGTTTTTGTAATGTAATGAAAATACATTTCTTTGAGAAATGCTTTGACAAAATTTATATCATATTTTGTTTTGGGAACAAATTCCACAATACTTTTCTTAAGAAGTTAATCTGATTTTTATTAAAAAGCATAAACGAAATCGGTCTTTTCTGGCCGTAAAAATGGGGATGTCACAGTTGGTATCAGAGCATTAGTTTGAGCGAACTAGGAATTTGTAGGATTTCTAGACTTAAACTTAGAATGCTAAGCGATGACCGTAAGATGAGTGTCTTCCATATTTTAGACACGAGCACTAGTTTATTTTAGGAAAGATGCCTAAAATGCTTTTATGTGCTAAATGCTTTATGCTTTCCTTATGTGCTATTATTTGTTCGGATCTATGGTCTGTTGCCGACCGGATCTGGAAACCTTATGTGTTTAGGATTCTAAGCGTACGAGTACGATATTAGAACTAGCATGTAACGTTTCGGAGTGATAAGGGGACATTAAATGTCTATCGTGAATAAAGATCTAAATCCACCTAATTTTGTGTATAGATCGAAATGGCAAAGACTCGAAGTGGAGTTGGAAACGCAAATGAAAACAGGAATCAGCGGCCTCGTCCCGAAGTGATTGAGCAGGTGTCGATAGTCGAAGTTGCACCTGAGCCAGTCACAATGGCTGGAGTTCAAGCCATGATTCGGGCTATGATGGCAGAACAGAGGGAAGAAATGAGACAACTGTTGTTGGATAACAGAAGTGAACCTTCGATGCCTGTTGAACAACTAAAACGAAATGACGGAGAGTCTGAAGAAGGGAATAACAGCCGCACTGTCAGTCAGGTGGAACCTCCGGTGATTAGAAGGAACGAATGAAAGTATAAGGACTTCACAACTTGTAAGCCATCAACTTTCACGGGGAAGGAGGATCCAATTGGAGTCATGGACTGGATATCGGAGATGGAATTGGCTTTCATAACATGTGGTTGCAAAGGCAAGCTACATACCACATTTGCAGTGCGTCAGTTTAGAGGTGGCGTTGTTCGCTGGTGGAACACTCTGGGGAAGACTCTAAGCCCCAATGAGCCACTGCAGTTGACTTGGGCAGAATTTTTGGTACACTTCAAGCGCAAGTACTGCTCAGCCCAAAACCTGCTCGAGTTAGATAACCAATTCCTGACATTGAAGAAGGGAAACATGTCCATTGATGAATACACCAATTCCTTCACTGACAAAATGGAGTTTGCTTTGCGTATCGTTCCAGACGAGCTGACGAAAGTTGATAAGTATGCAAAGGGACTTCCATGGGAGTACGCTATGCCAGTCCGCCAGGCACCTACTCTGGAGGCAGCTATCTGGGCTGCCAAGTCTGTTGAGGAAATGATCAAGGGAAGAGCCGCCAGCAAGGTTGAGGTTGGCAAAAAGAGGAAGTTTGAGGGGTCGTCAAAATCTAACAAGAAGAACAAGTCTGGTTCAAAGAAATCTGGAGGAGGAGGAAACGAAGCAAAGTGGTGTGAGAAGTGTAAAAAGAAACACTCGGGGAAATGTAGCGAGGAGGTGACTTGCTACAAATGTGGAAGGACAGGGCATTACTCCAACGAGTGCACATCCAACAAGTGGGTGTGCTATGGATGCAATGAAGAAGGGCACATCGCTAAGGATTGCCCGAAGAAGAAGGAGGCGGCAAGGCCCAATGTCCCACCAAAGCCAAAAGGCAGAGCTTTCCATATGACCCTGGAAGCCACGAAGGAAGCAGCGGACATCGCTTCAGGTACCTTTCTTGTAAATGGATTGCCTACCAATATATTGTTTGATTCTGGAACGAATTACTCCTTTATATCACATAAATTTGGTGAAAGACTAGCATTGCCTATAGAATAACTTGATGATGCCCTAGTTGTAGAAGTTGACAGTGGCAAATTCATACCTGTTAGCAATTGCATTAGGAATATCGTCATCAACTTGAACGGAAACGAATTCCACAAGGAGTTGTTACCTATTGAGCTAAACGGTTTCGATATCGTACTGGGAATAGATTGGCTTAGCGCCAATGATGCCAAGATACTATGCAAGAAGAAGATAGTAAGAGTAAACCCGCCTGGAAAAGAGTCATTCGTGGTGTATGGGGACAAACGCAGAGTAAATTCTGGAATCATCTCCCTGATGAAAGCCAGAAAATGTTTGTCCAAAGGTTGCTCATCATACTTGGCATTTGTGATCGATGCTAAGAAAGAGAAAAAGGAGATGCAGCAAATACCAGTGGTGTATGATTATCCGGAAGTCTTTCCCGAAGATCTTCCCGGATTACCGCCTGATAGACAAGCGGAATTTCGAAAAGACTTGTTACCAGGAACGACACCAATAGCAAAAGCACTATACCGATTAGAACCGACGGAGATGAAGGAGCTTATGACACAACTTCAGGAGTTTTTGGACGATGGTTTCATTAGACCTAGTTCATCACCCTGGGGAGCTCTGGTGTTATTCGTGAAGAAGAAATATGGAAGCATGAGAATGTGCATAGATTACAGAGAGTTGAACAAGGCAACGGTAAAGAACAAGTACCCATTGCCGAGGATTGATGACTTATTCGATCAGCTGCAAGGTTCGAGCTATTTCTCGAAGATCGATCTTAGGTCAGGATATCATCAGCTAAAGGTGCGAGAACAAGATATTGAGAAAACCGCATTCAGAACAAGATACGGACACTATGAGTTCTTGGTTATGTCGTTTGGACTAACCAATGCTCCAGCAGCATTCATGGATTGATGAACAGGGTTTGTAAACCATTCCTCAATAAATCCGCAATAGTGTTCATAGATGACATTCTGGTTTACTCAAAAAGCGAGCAGGAGCATGGCAAGCATCTACGAGAGGTGCTAGAAGTTTTGAAGAAGGAGAAGCTGTACGCAAAGTTCTCCAAATGTGATTTTTGGATCCGAGAAGTCCAATTCTTGGGTCATGTGGTTAACCAAGAAGGGATAACGGTTGACCCAGCAAAAATCGAAGCGGTGATGAACTGGGAACGACCGAAAAGTCCTATCGAGATCCGAAGCTTTCTGGGATTAGCTGGATATTACCGAAGATTTATCCAAGGCTTTTCTTCGATAGCTGCTCCATTGACAGCGTTGACCCACAAAGGAGCTACATATTCATGGAGTGAGAAACATGATGAGGCATTCGAGAAGCTAAAGAAGAAGTTATGTGAAGCACCAATTCTTTCTCTACCCGATGGAGTCGAAGACTTAGCAGTCTACAGTGACGCATCTGGAGTCGGGTTGCGTTGTGTTCTGACCCAAAGAGAAAAGGTGATAGCATATACCTCTCGACAATTGAAAGAGAACGAAAAGAACTACCCCACTCATGATCTGGAGTTGGCAGCGGTAGTATTCGCCTTAAAGATATGGAGGCATTACCTCTATGGCACGAAGTGCAAGCTTTTCACTGATCATAAGAGTCTCCAGTATCTCTTTAATCAGAAAGAATTGAACATGAGGCAACGACGCTGGCTAGAATTACTCAAGGACTACGACTGTGAGATACTTTACCACCCCGGTAAAGCAAACGTTGTTGCTGATGCTCTCAGTCGGAAAGTCAATCTTGAAAGGAAAAGGCCAAGAGCGTTTAGAATTGAAGATGTCTCGACAATTGTGGAAAGTATCAAGAAAGCTCAAAAAGAAGCTTCAGAAAAGAATGACCGAAAAGAAGAACGTTTGGGAAAGACGTTGGTATTCGGTACAAACCGTCAAGGACTGAAGCTATTCCAAGATCGGATTTGGGTACCTAAGACGGGAGGAATAAGAGATCTTCTGATGGAAGAATCTCACAAGACCATGTACTCAATTCATCCCGGTAGCACTAAAATGTATAGGGACCTAAAACCCTACTACTGGTGGCCGACGATGAAGCTCGATGTTGCGAAGTATGTGGCTGAGTGTGTAACATGTGCGAGAGTTAAGGCACAACATCAAAAACCATACGGGAGTTTAGAACCTTTACATGTACCCATGGGTAAATGGGAAGACATCACCATGGATTTTGTGACTAAACTACCCAGGACGAAGAGCGGTCACGACATGATTTGGGTAGTCGTGGATCGTTTCACAAAGAGTGCACACTTCATAGCTGCCAACAAAAGGTGGTCTATGGATAAGCTTGCAAATGCTTACGTGAAGGAAATTGTGAGACTGCACGGTGTTCCTCTAACAATTGTATCGGATCGTGATAGTCGTTTCACGTCGAGGTTTTGGAGAAGTCTACAAGAGGAATTGGGTACGAAGTTGTGTTTGAGTACATCTTACCATCCGCAGACTGATGGTCAAAGCGAAAGAACGATACAAACACTCGAAGATATGCTGAGAGCATGTACCCTCGAGTTCCAAGGGAACTGGGATGAGCACTTACCTTTGGTAGAATTTTCCTACAATAACAGTTTCCACTCAAGCATCAAGATGGCACCCTATCAAGCTTTGTACGGACAGAGGTGTCGTACGCCGTCTTGTTGGCTTGAGGCCGGAGAAAAGCAGTTTTTGGGCCTCGAGATAGTCCATGAGACTGCTGAGAAGTTGAAGGTGATCAGGGAAAGGATGTTAGCAGCTCAAGATCGTCAGAAGAGCTATGCTGACAAGAAAAGACGACCGATGACCTTCGAAGTTGGGGACTCGGTTTTGCTTAAAGTCTCACCATGGAAGGGACTTATAAGATTCGTAAAACGGGGAAAGTTGAGTCCAATGTTTATTGGACCGTTCAAAGTTCTTCAGAAGATTGGGAACCAAGCTTACAAGCTCGAATTGCCTGAAGAACTAGATGGTATTCATAACACCTTCCATGTGTGTTATTTGAGGAAGTTCACGGGAGAAGTTCCCGACATAATTCCAATCTCAGAGTTAAGGATGGATGAGAATAAGAGGCTGATCGAAGAGCCCGAGGCAATTGTTGACCGTAAGACTAAGAAGTTACGACGCAAGATGGTAGACTTAGTGCTAGTCCGATGGAAACATTCGAATGGGCCGAATCTCACTTGGGAAACAGAAAGTGACATGATGAGTCGCTACCCACATATGTTTGTTGATGCATGATTCCGAGACGGAATCATCCTAAGGGGGAGAGAATTGTAACGTCCGGGTTTCGGGGCTAATCATTATTAGGCGATGTAATAGTCTAGGTCAACTATTGTAACACTTTTTGAATTAATAAAGATGAATTCTTTGAGTATCATGTGAATTATGTGCATTTATGTGCTTATTACTTATTTATAAATGTATAATAAATAAAGGATAAAAATAAGCGTCAAAGTTAAAGTGTGATATATGCCCTATATCTTTACATAAAGTTGTAGTCGTCGAAACAAGGATTCCGGGGATATAAAGAACGCCGAAATCCGAGTTATAACGAAGAAGTTATGACCCGTCAAAGTTTCGCGACGGAACCGACACGACACCCGGAAGCGTAAATAGTGAATTTACGATAGAGTGACTTTCAGCCTTAGCGATATAAACGAAAGTCGTAGAATATGTTAAACCGAGAGCGTCCATAAAAAGAACGCCCAAATCTGACTTCGTATGAGGAAGTTATGATTTTTCGAAGTTTCGGCGTAGCAGTGTACAGCCCGAAGTTCGAATATTAGATCGAGCGGTTTTTAGCCGATACAACGTAAACGAGAATCGAAGATCTCGTTAATAGTAGCGTAATGATGAAAGGACAGACAAAAACGGACGTCGGATGAAGAAGTTATGAATTTTTAACGGACCAATCCTGTCCCGGCCTGTTAAAAATATAACTTTTAAAATAAAGTCAAAATTAACCAACGGAGTCTAAACGAAAGTTGTAGAGTACGTTCCCGCCTACGCGTAAATATAAAGAACATCAAAAACGGAGCTCGTATGCGAAAGATACGAATTTTTAAAGTTTAGACTCGAATTTGCGAAGCCTGTTGCTGGATTGATGACGTGGCAAGATCCTAGCCGTTGCTTGCTGATCACCCCTCGCTTCGGATGAAGGACACGTCGCCTTCGCATACGCCCAACGTTCGAAGCTTGATACGCACCGCGTACAGCTGCCCCCCCCCCCTCGGTCCACAAGCACCTGCGTAGCTCCAGCCGATCTCCAACACGTGTCTCGTACGAAGCCATCTGGCAGCCCGAAGCGAACTACGCCCCGCGTAGCCAAGTACTACGCCCATCGTACGTCCGAGGCTCGCGGCTATAAATACCCTGCGAAGGCAGCCGACTTTCTTGCACCAAAATCACTTCTCTCTCTAGTTTCTTTCTCTCTCTAGCCTATCTTAAGCCCCCTAAAGCCTAGGTAAACCCCCTAGCACCCGAAGGAACCCCCGAGGCTCCCGGAGTCTCCAAGAAAAAGAGTTTTTCGGTTTAAAACTCTGCCCGCGCAGAGCCCGGTTTTCAAGCAAACTTCCCAGTTTCGTCAAAGAAGATTATTTTTAGAAGCGAGGTGCTGTCCAAATCACTCCGTATCAAGTGAGTATATAGTCACTTTCATCTTACACGTAGATATGAAGTATTTTATGTGCTATGTGTATAGGTATATGTTAGCTATTTACTTGAGATGTTGTTGTATGAAAGATCTATGCTTCTTTCTTTCAGATCTGAACTTTTACCTTCAGATCTACACTTTATCTTTTTGAGATCTAAGACTTTTCTTTTAGATTTGAGACCTTTTCTTTCAGATCTACACTTTATCACCTCTGATCTAAGCTATTTTTTTCTTCATATCTAAACTGTGTACTTTGAGATCTATGTTAGATGAAAGATCTGAACTTCTTTCCTTCGGATCGGAACTTTTTCTTCAGATCTAGACCGTATATATATTTTATGCTTTGAAAGTCAAGCTGGATGAAAGATGTAAACATTATTTTTCAGATCTAGACTGTATAAATATTTTATGCTTTGAAAGTATGTTGGATGAAAGATGTAAACTTTGTTTTACAGATCTGGACCATGTATATATTTTATATCTACAATTATGTTGGGTAGAACAATGGGTAGATGAAATAGATGTTGCGCGTTAAAATGATGAGAGGCCTCGATGTTTACGATGTTTAAGATGATCCAGTCGTCTAGCGGAGTATAGATGACGACCACAAACTTCTCTAGGCAGTCCAGTGGAACGCTAGCAGGCTCGCAACCTGTAGTTGTTTTGAAGATGTACTCCATCCCCCCCCCCCATGGTTGCCTTACGGACACATATAGGAATCCCCTTAGTAGTAGTGTCCATCCCGATGAAATTCCTTAGGATAGGTCCCTTATAACAGATGCTTTAGGGACGTAAAGTGAGGATAACGAGAATGGGTAATCGGGTTAGTAATTTGATGAAAATAAATAATGAACTTATTATTGTGGGTTGAAAACCCTATATGCTCACCAGGCTCCCCAGCCTAACCCACTCAGTTTCTTGTATTACAGGTAGTGGCAAAAGCATAGTTGGATGACTTGACGAGAGATTGCGGGTTTGAGGCCAGATAGTGTTTTGTGGCCTAAGATGTTTATTTCTTTTTGGTTTATGCTTATGGTCTGTATCGATGATTGACATCCCGAGTTTTTGTAATGTAATGAAAATACATTTCTTTAAGAAATGCTTTGACAAAATTTATATCATATTTTGTTTTGGGAACAAATTCCGCAATACTTTTCTTAAGAACTTACTCTGATTTTTATTAAAAAGCATAAACGAAATCGGTCTTTTCTGGCCGTAAAAATGGGGATGTCACAATGCATCACTAACATCTCATAAATATCTCATAACACAAATAAGTAAGGGTATTTTGGGAAATCACCGTTCGGGCTCTGGCTGATTGTACACACTGCTCCATCTTGATTTCTCTTAAAACTCTTTCTCATTTTAGAAAAATTCATTTCTTTTGAAAATCTTTCTCAAATCCTCAGTTTGAGTTCATACATACCCGAAGGTACATCTCAATCCCTCAAACCAAGGCTTTGATACCAACTTGTAACAACGTAAATTTTCAAACCAAAATTTTCAATTTAAAAACACATTTTTCTCAATCCAAACATCTCAAAAGTGTCATAATATCAATTCATCAAACACATATCCAAAAACTGTATATATAACAACTCCAGGATCCTCTCAAAACATAACTCAATCTCTGACGTGTGTATAATCAAGCCGGAGCCTTCCTGTGATCCTGAGAAGTACCTGAAACACATAACACATAACACGGTAAGCACGAAGCTTAGTGAGTTCCCCAAAATACCACACATATCTCATTAGCCTCTCATGGCTATACTCAGATAAGACCCTTCGGTCAATGTGTCTTAGTGGGACCCTCTGGTCCCACAACTCAGTTGGACCCTCCAGTCCCTCAACTCGGCAACTCAATATAGTACACATCATATATATCACAAAGACAATAAGAAGGATATCTCAATACACAATATATGCACATAAGACCCTCCAGTCACACAAAGATTACCACTCAAGGTAAGTATAGTGAGAAGACTCACTTCGTAAGAACTCGGATAATCTCGAACTCGAATCACCGGTCTAGCCTCCGCCTAACACAGCGATAATTATCCCTAATTAATAACGGATCTCACTGAAGCTAAACTAACCCTTCTACAAACTCACAGAAGGGTAAAAGACCATTTTACCCCTTCATGGGCTTAATAGTCCATAAATTGACCAAACCCTAAAAGTCAACCAAAAAGTCAACGGAAGGGAGTACGCTGCGCGTACCAGCTCTCTACGCTGGGCGTACTCGGCTGCCATACAGGCATCGGGGATGCTCGACCCCAACATTGCGCGTACTGGGATTACGTCCAGCGTACGTCCCAGTTCCATTCTTCTCACTCATTTGGTCTTAATCAGTTAACACCTTCGCTCATATCACAGATCTGGACTCCCTAATAGCTCTTACTCCATAAAGTCAGTGACTTTAAGCCTTTGCATGGCTGGTATGGTCACAAACACACTAAACACTCACTCTCTTAACTCAAAAAGCTCATATCTCATGCATGGCTTGATTCCAATGACCAAGATTGGATTTTTATGACATTAAACCACTAATTACATTCAAAGGGGTTGATCATAGTCTCTGGAGCTCAATATCTCATAAAGTCTCCAACTTTTGGGACAAAAACCCTAAAATGATCTACAATGATACACAAAACAAAAGAGTGAGAAAGCTTGAAGCTTTATACCTCTATGTGAAGCTCCCAACACATATATGCTCAGATCCAAGGACATGGACTCTCACTCCTTCTCTAAAGCTTCTTCTTCACTTCAAGAACACACAAGGACTCTCAAAGGCTCTCAAATGCACTCACAAGCTCACAAGCTCTAAGAATGAAGGTTTAGGGCACAAGAGGGTTTGTTGTCTGAGAATGGTGGCCAGGAATGAGGCCATCATATCCTTTACATAGGGGACTCACCCCAAATTAGGGTTTTCACTATGGGTCTAGTACGCCCAGCGTACCCTCTGGTACGCCCAGCGTACTAGGTGGCTTCCGCATTAAATGCACGCATTTGAGTACACTGAGCGTACACTCGCGTACGCATCGCGTACTCATTCACCACCTTTTCTCAATAAAGGGCTAAAATGGACAAGTACTCAAAAGGTCAAGGTTTACAAGGTATACCTGAACTTGGGATGTTACACAAACTAATCTTAAAATTACATTTTAACCCCTTAAACTTTCAATTATAACTTTTTAACCCGCCAAAACTAACTCCTTGCTACACTATTCCGCTTTTAGGCTATTATTCATTTATTAATTCGTCTATTTATTTATTTAATAAACGGGGTGTTACAGATTTGTCACATGAAAAATGGGTTATATTGCATACAACACCTGATAGTGGAGATCCAAATGATAAAATCACAACACTTTATCAAAAACAAAAGATAATAAAAAATTCATCAGTTAACATCACCAGGTAACATCTCAGATTATATTTATAGCAACAGAAAAAAAACAGTTTGCAATGACCATGAAATGCAAACCTGCATGTTGTCGAGATAAAGTGCAATCTGACGTGCACTTGGATATTCTTCAAACTTTGTGTAGATTGTGTATGCAATGTCCAAAACTGACATGTCATCTGGTCCATGGAGGTATCTACAAAATCATTTAATTAACACATATAATAATTGTTGAATAGGATTCAAGAAACCACACATAAAATGCCAAAAGCAACAAGAATGCTCCACAGTTTTGGTTTAAACCACAAATAGACAATAGAAAATGACTCATTTAAACTTGCTAGTTTACCTTGCTGAACTTGTTAGGTACAGACAGGTTCTTTTATAATTTGTTCTGTCCACATGCTTCACAATCAGGTCAAGAAACTCAACCTGAATTTATTTAACCAACCATAGTTAAGAATCATATTCATATTCTCTTGATGTCAAAAAATTGAAGAAATTAATAATACCTCCATGGGAATATCGACAGCCTCAGGTTCAGCGTTATGCTGCATTGCAATGAGGAAACGATTAAAAGAAACAAATTAAGTTTGGGTAAGTCAGTTGCCAAATAAAGAATACCTTCATGTGAAAAGCAACAATTTGTTCCACAAGTTCTATCAGATCATCAACAGATGCCTCCTCATTCTGAATAAATCAATTAATTGGGAATCAAGATTAGTGAAACAATTACACTTGCAGTGGCATGCTTATCAACTCAGATCTATCCTATTTGTTACTAAAGAGAAAAAAATAAAGATGAATTATTTTATACCACTCTTTTCGCATACTCTTGTGCAATTTCTCCAGCCAAATTCCTACAAAGATGAAATCAGGGTCAATGAACATTTGTTTTCTTGCTTATGGAAGTACATTTTGGCGATTTATATGTGATTACCTAACATACTCATGACCCCAGGAACCAATATCACCTTCAGAACCCAACAAGCGATACTTTAAACTCTCCTGAAATATGCATGATGTGTGAAAATATTATTAGAAAACAAAAATGCATCAAGGATTACATAGCAGAAACTCTTGAGACAATAGAAATCACATCATATGTCATAAACCAAACTAAATGAAAGCACTTCTCTTACCCGATCACCTTCTGCAGACATGGTCAAACCTAAAACAGAAAGTATATCAGCAAGTAATTTCTACATCAACAACAGAAAGTCTTCTATTATCAGCAAGTAATTTCTACATGGAAATGGAGAAGAAGGATGCTACAGAATGAAAGAAATGCCTTTAAGTCTGAATCTGGCATTGTGTCATAAAATGATTTTAGAGTTCCATAATGTGGGCGTAAAAACTTCAGTGGTTTTGGGACTGAAATCATAGAGCTGGTTGATGCCCGAATTTCTTGCCTACAACCAAATAATCAATATTCTTAGTCTAAGTGACAATTTGAAGAAAAAAAAACACAAGACCTCTTATATCAATCACTAAAGCATGCATAAAACTGATGGGTTTTAGTATACTACAACATCCTATGGTGCACATACAACCCTAAATACCTTGGATCTATGTTTTTACTAATTATACATGCAAATGGTTTCCAAGGAATTAAACCTATAACTAGCATGCAATTTGTCATAAACAATACAAGATACTAGTTAGAGTAACATACCTTTTATGTGGCTTGAAGTCTTGATGTATTTGGTGTTACTTGAAAGACTTTGGGCTTTAAGAACTTAGTGCCCCAAGTGTTGCACCTCAAATGGTTCACAAACACCATGAACAAAAGATGACTTTTTGATAGAAGCTTCTTGTCACCCAAAATCGGCTATCTCCTCCTTAGAAAGCATAGGTGCCGATTTTGGTGACTATAGGTCCTTTTTATAGTGTGACAAGGTCTAGGGTTTCATCCATGCAAAACCCTAATGCCCATGACCTTTCATTTCCTTAGGCTTCATGGGTTAAACCTCCATGGACTATCTATGGACCACCATATTGGTTTAGCCCATAACAATTGGCCCACACTATAAGAATTATTGATTTACCAAATCAATCCCCATATATATATAATTAGTCTCTTTTGATCACAAAATTAATTCTTGATCAATACTAATTAAATTATATGATTATTAATATATTATAACTTATAATATATTAACACATCATAATAATCTCTTCTCAAAAATCCATCAAATTGTCCTGGTGAAGGCAACCCAAATGGACCATGCTACTCTCGGGTCAAGTACATACCAATTATAGTTATGGGCTTAGACACCTAATCCAATAGTCTCCCACTTGGATAAGTCTAATAACTATTATTGCAAGTACGACCCGACTAGCAATCGTAGCTCTTAAAAGCCGCTGTCGAACTCTGATCTAGTCAATGACGTGTCCATTAGATAAGGGATCATATATTCCTCCATTCTAGATATCATATGGACTGAGACATGGATTATAATCATTCTCTCTGTCCATTTGTTGTTTCCCGATTTCCGATTTGTGACGACCGACTAATTGAACAAATCAAATCAGTCCAGGCCCGGCCGAGCACTTACGTTTGTCATCACCAAATCATCGAGGGGCCCACATATATATCCCTTTTATCCCTCTAAGGGTAAAAGGAATGGATAAACTTCGACTCATATGCTTGTTCTACTACTTGTTGAATCATACACAAAGGCACATTTTATAACATCGAGTTACCAATGTGTTTTCGTACAATCAATGTATAACCAACTCATAGTCAACAACTCATATCTCTTGGTTTGAAGACTTATATGATATTATCGTCTCATGATTCACTCGTGATAAAATCCATGAAGTGTTTCAAATGAGTGTGGGTTGAATCCAATACTCGAATCTCATTCCAGGAGTACTCATGAACACTGCAGCCACTTTGTCCCAGAAAACTACAGACCCATTCATGACAGTCTTGCCTCGATACCTACTTCCAAAGTATGATCGATTGTGGATGGTTTGAATAACTTAGTCATTCGGAAAGAATAACCTAGTTATTCTGGAAGTCAAAACATGCAAAGTGAAACACAAGAATAATCGAATCCAATATGGTCTCAGAACTTATGAATATAAATAAAACACCTTTTATTTATCACCATATTTATTACACATTATTCATTGTATAATGTTTCGAATAATCAACTTTATACTTGAATCAAAACAATAGTCATGCCATGCTCCAAGCATGCACACTATGTTTGTACAAACAATAGTTATGCCATACTCCAAGTATGCACACTATATATGTCTATGATCCTTAGTTTGTGAAATAGACCAATTGAACATGATTCCAATGATGCTCATTTCACAATCCAAATCCTTATCGTAAATGTAAGAATTCCAAATTCCTTCCATTTACCGAAATTTGTTAGATTCTAAACTTATATGCATTGATCCTCTTGTAATGACTATGCACAAAGTCACAAAGACTTGTCAACAGACATTACACAGTATTCCAATGGAAACGAAGTATCAAATTCAAAGTACATTCCTTTGGACATCCTTCTTGCATTAAGTCTTCTGATCTTACACATATTTAATGAAGAACTTCCACTTATGGAAACATTTCCATATTCCCATTTTGACTATTACTTCTGAACAAGAGTTGCCTCCTTTCAGAATATGTTAATATGGTCCTTTCCAAAAATTTACACCATACTTCCAACTGTCCACGAGCAACCAATCTTTGGTAAACCTCAGATTGTCCTCGACAATTGCTTAATCATTTTAGTCATATCAAATTCTAGACCTTTTCCCCTCTTAATTCCCTAGGCATTTGGAAAATTTAGAAAGGATAAATATTATAGCACATGTAATCGATCCTATATCCGAAGCATATGGGACACGATTCATGATGTCTCACATAAATACATGATCCTAGACCAGTCGCACATGTAATCGATCCTATACCGGAAGCATATGGGACACGATTCATGATGTCTCACATAAAGACATGATTCTAGACCAGTCTTTTGCTACAATATTTTTTATTTGCCATGTTTTCATAATTCGGCTATGAAGAGTGATGTCGTAATCATAATTGAAGTTTGAGAACACAATATATATAGAATTTTCTTATGTTGAACCATTCCAACATAAAATTCATATATATATATATATATATATATATATATATATATATATATATCATTGACTAAAGATGATTAAAATCTCAATCTAAGCATTTAGAATTGAAGTGAAGTATAATTTCCTCTCCCTTAATTATAGCAAAACAACTTTTCAAACCCTGCAAAGTCACGAATTGAGACTTTTATTTTCTATAATTAACACTTAACATAATAATCATGCTCTCACTAACATGATAATTATTAGCATAACACTTATGCTCCCACTAGCTTTGACATGTATCCAGAAATCAGCTGGACTTCTAGAAATCAATACTTTATTGACTTTCTTACCAAAGTTCAGATTTCTGATACACGATGCTTTAATAAAACTTTATCAAAATCATACACCTTTCCTTAGACAGCTCATATGAGTGTCTAAACAATTTTTAGAACTATGAAAAGGGATGCCGTAATCATAGTCTCAATTGTTTAGACCTTTTCCATTTCTCACAAGTCCATGTTAGTGTGCCGGTTACCCACATACGCTCCACTAACGACTATGAGAATGCAAATATCACAATTGCTATCTACTTAAAATCTACTTAGTGAAAGCGTTTCCTCACCATCATTTTCATGAATCAAAGAGAAACCTTATGACACTTAGATTTTATGGTGTATGGGTTACTATCCATGTGAATTTGTCAAAACCATAATCACAAGACAAGGTCAGTGACAAATCCAAACTCATATGGACTGAACTTGTGCAATCTTAACTTCTTGCCACTTGGTAGCACAAGGGCCTACCATTGCTTCCAAGTAGTTATGCAAACATCTGAGAACTCATAGAACTCATATGCATAGTCAACTAGAACTGGAATGGGCACAGAAACAAGAATATGTCAACACGATAGGTTACAAAACTCAAGTCGTGTGCTAGCGATAAACAATAGGTTTTATTCTTGATTAGTTCTTGAAACCTTTTCAAGATCTTTAAGACTCCCATTGACCTCTTGACATATAAGATTCTCTTGTCAAGAACCATTCCTTGACAAAACAAATATTCAAGAGTTAGTGCGGATACTTATCAAGATAAACACTTCACACAATTGGTCTTAGTTGATCTTTGTTTTATCCAAAACATCACAACTTACCAATTTCAAATGTACAAGAGTAAGAAAACATTTTACTCTACATTTGACAAATGTTATAAACCTTCTAAGAATTATGTCACTCAAGTTACAATCTTGGAGTATGACTCTAAGACTTGTTTTGGAACGAAGTATGATTCATCTTTTTGATTTAACCAATTCAACAATTCACGATTCCTCTTCTTAGTCAAACAAATGCACTAAGATGTCCTTAGAGAATCAATTGTGATATGGTTTCATAACCACTAAGATAATCATAAAACAAGATACTCAAGTACTCTCCCATCTTTTCAGATTGGAGAAACTTTTATCTTTCTGCCTAATTTGATTCTTCTTATTCGTTCTGCCTTACATTGAAACTTTTCCAATGTTTCAGAATTATACTTAAACTTGTAAGCACAACCATTTTTACTAAACTTTAGTAAATCATGACGAATAGCCTTATCGATCTTTGTGGTGGACCTTGACCAGTGCACAAGAATGTGTACTCGATCCCTTAGTCCTTCACTTGACTCACATATACATGTGATCAAGGAATTAGTCTTAATTTGCCAAAGATGAAAATCCTCATTCATCATACAATACAAGTTGCATGATTCCAAGTTTCTATCCAACTGAAACTTGGGTGATGAGAATCTTTCATTATTTGGTAAATTATGAAACTACCACAAACAAAAGAATCAAATCCATTTTCCAATATTGCTATCAATGGAATCATATAACCAACAATTTTTCACAAATGCCACTGTAAGGATATTTAAAATAAATAAAATTAAAAAAAATTTCCTTTTATTTTAAAACTTTGCGGAAAAAACTTATCCTTACAATGTAAATGCATATGAAAACAATGTTGTTATTTTTTCCTAGGCAATCTATCACAACTCTTAAGAAACAGCTCAAAATTATGATCACCGAACCATGCGATCGAAATCCATCTTCGCGATCAGAATCAGTATATTCATCTTTTAAGCTTCCTCTTTTATTTGATTCTTAAAACATCAACATGTAACCTAGTCACATCATGTAATAAGAATTTCCAAATAGAAAACTTAATAGAGTCAGATAGTGGACCTTACCTGAAGTAGAGTCAAACTTTTTGACTTTACCATCCTTATGAACCTTCAGGTAAATAGGGCAGCTTCGCAACCAATGCCCCTTCCTTTGGCAATTGAAACATATGGACTCTTTGGGAATGGTACACGGGACTATCTCAGACTTAGCCTTTCTCTTTACCATTTGGTCAACCGAGTTGACTATCGCCGATCCCTTTCCATTGGGAAGAGAAAGCTTTTATGGATTTCCAATGTTACCATTGTCAATGTCCATGAAAAGTTTGGGAAGTCGATCTTCCAATCAAATTTGCTTTACCAGTGCTCCAAATCATTGCTGATTCAGCAACATCAAGCAAATAGGTAAGATCATTAAGGGTCATCTCATGGTCTGTCATATAGTAGTCCTAAAGGAACTCACTATGTGACTTAGAAAGTGATTGAAGAACCTAGTCAACAACCAACTTCCTCAAGACTTTGACACCCAACTCTCCTGGCTTGTCAATATGTGACTTTATCTCCAAGATGTGAGCACACATAGACTTTGCTTGCTAATAGGGCTTGAGTGACCTTGAACTATTCAAGAACTTGTGGGTTAGGGAGAATAATTGGAGGAGGTGGAGGAAGAGAAGTATGATTTCCATGATCCAATCGCGGGACATCATCTTCATTAGGAAAGCTTGTTCCAAGAGATTTGGGAAGATCATAGTTGTCTGAACTAGACAATGGGAGAAATTCAAGTCAGTTGATTTAAGTCCTTAATATAACACCCAATACAAAATATTAAGGCTAGGATCCAACACAATATTTTAAAACTTGGAAGAGGGATGTCGTAATCCAAGCTATAAAATATTTGAAGGTAGGCGAATGACGATTCACTAATTTCCACCATGAAAAACGAAATAGGTATTAGGTTATAATTGGTTTGAAACTCCTAGATCTTTTGAGATTCATTGAACTATTCAATGGCATGTTTAAATCTCGATTGTGCCCTCTCAAGTTTGTGACTGGGATGCCGAGGATCACAAACAAGGTGTGAATAACCATGCAAATTGACTTGGTACCCTTAATATTTATCACCTAATCGATGTGTTGGTTACCCACACACGCTCCACCGATCTATGATAAACATTAAGTCACCCTTTTCCACTCTTACTAGTCCATGTTAGTGTGTCGGTTACCCACACACGCTCCACCAACGACTTGGTAAGGTACAAAGTGTAATTTCATGGGTTAGCACCAAATTCACATTTTCCTAAGTAACTAAGATTGGGAATTTATAAGTGTTTAGTTACTTAGTATTTATCATTATACTTTTAATGAAGGGAGAATTATAGTCATGTCTACCCATTCGGCTAACGACCCTCCACCAGTCAAGGAAGCGGTGGGTGAGAGTGGACACCCATTAAACTGCCACTTTATAGGCAATAACCTTATACCCCCCCCTTATAGACCGACTTCGTGAATGAGGCCTACTAACGGTAAGACTGACTTTGTTCTTATACATATATATAACTATCAACTATTAATATTATAATAGTATAAGGGTTGAATTTTAACTTTTAAAATTCTAAGGGTCTAACTTGGAATTAAAGTATTCATGGGGGGAAACTTTACAAATTCCAAAACTTGAGGGCAAGTTTTGAACAACTCAAAATACTTTTGGTTTCTATAACTTATGAGTTTAAAGTAGTTTTAATGAAAAAACTCTTCAAGTTCCATAACTTGAGGACATGTTATGGAAGACTTTAAAACATTTAAAAATGAGACTCTTCATTTTTCATAACTTATGGAAATCTTATGAGTTTTAAAAATCATAAATGAGACTTTTCATATAACTTGAGGACAAGTTACAAAAACACATTTTATGAACAACTTTTAGATCAATTTGGATCGAAAACAAATTATCACATAATTTTTCTATTAATCTAAACTAACTCATAAGAACAAGATAATTCAAATCAAACAATTTTCATGTAATTAGCCTAACCACTAAACTAATACAAAACATGAATCTATTGACAATTATCTTTTGAATTGGATTAGCATGAACATTACCACATAAAAAACAGGGTTACAAGTTCAAAAACTGTTTAGGGTAATGTTCCTAGTCCAATTCCAGCCAAAAAACTCAAAGATATGCTGTCAGGGGGTCCAACTCGCCGAGTGCAAGAACAAACTCAACGAGTTGGATGAGTTTGTACATGGACTCGTCGAGTCCCTCAATGGACTCGTCGAGTCCCCTGTCCAGACAGCAAAAAACTTCGATTTTCAGCCTTTTGCATCAAGTATAATTGAAAACAAGCCTTGACTCTGATACCACTGATGAGTTTTGGTATACTACAACATCCTATGGTGCACATACAACCCTAAATACCTTAGATCTATGATTTCACTAATTATACATGCAAATGGTTTCCAAGGCATTAAACCTATAACTAGCATGCAATTTGTCATAAACAATACAAGATACTAGTTAGAGTAGCATACCTTTTATGTGGCTTGAAGTCTTGACGTATTTGGTGTTGACATGATATGCTGACGTGTCAAAATTGAATTTTTTTCCACAAACAACACTAAGTTTTCACTTTTTTTCGATTTTGATACTAAGTTTAATTTTTTTTTCAAATTTGACACTATGTTTTTTTGTTTCAAATCGAACATAATTTTTTCCAATTTTGTTCAATGTTGACAATTTTCTATTTGAAAGCATATAAATAAATTTTTTTAACATTTAAACCGTATAAATACGTTTTTTCAATTAAAAATCATAGTTTTGTATAAATATAAGGTATTTTTTTACATTCAAACCATAATTTTATGTATAAATATGTATTAGTTATATAAAACCTGTATTTTATATTAAATACGCAACTTTAAAATGAGTTTGGAGGGTTGGAGGCGTGTAGTCGATCAAAACCCAGATGTCAAGTTTGCAACCCGTGAAATTTTTACATCTTATTAGAAGCTTATGGTTAGTTTGATTCTCATGATATAACTAATGCATATTTATACATTATGCTTTGAATGTAAAAAAAACAAAAAAAACACCTTGTATTTAAATTAAAATGTGGTTTTTAAACGAAAAGATATATATTTATACGGTTTCAAATGGAAAATTGTCAAAATTGAATAAAATTTGATAAATGATGTTCGATTTGGAACAAAAAACATAGTGTTAAAATTGAAAGAAAAAAATTAAACTTAGTGTCAAAATCGAAAAAAGTGAAAACTTAGTGTTTTTTGTGGAAAAAAAATTCAATTTTGACACGTCAGCATATCATGTCAGCATGCCACGTCATCATGTCACGTCAGCATGTAACCTCGTTAACCGGTCAAGTTGTCAGATTTGTAACAAATCGGAAAACACAGTGTCAAATTTGAGACAAAAAAAAAAACACAGTGTCAAATTAGAATTTTGGTGTAAACTGAGTGTCTTTTGTGTTGTTTACCCTATATTCATATATGATTAAGTATGTGTTTATTCTCAAGTAATTATTTATATATGAATATACTTATATATTCATATATGAATATTATCTGTTCCGTCGTCCCGGTACCATGAAACGCTTAAGCTCCAGTTTTGAAATATGCGCTAATATACTTACCTTTATATTTACATATGAATATTACATTCCTTTGTTGCGCCGGTACGCTAGAGGTTTTTTTGCGGAAAAAAGAAATATATGGCCTAGATTTGTTCTCGCGTTCTCGATTTCATAATTGTTCTCATTTGAACATTCCCTTATATATATATATATATATATATATATATATATATATATATATATATATATATATATGTAAATTACACGAATGGTCCCAATGGTTTGGGGTAATTTGCACGCTTGGTCCTTAACTTATTTTTTTAACTCGAAAAGTCCCTATTGTTTGTTTTTGTTACGCGCTTGGTCCCTACTGTTTGTTTTTATTACACGCTTGGTCCTGTCTTACCTCAAAAGACTAGTATTTAAATAGGAAAAAATGGTGGGGTAGGTAAGGTAAGGTGAGGGGGTTAGGGTTGGGGGTGTATTTATTTAAATAAATTAAAAAATCAAGAGAAAAATAGTCTTTTTAGGTAAGACAGGGACCAAGCATAACAAAAACAAATAGTAGGGACCTTCCAAGTTAAAAAAATAAGTTAGGAACCAAACGCGCAAATTACCCTAAACCATAGGGACCATTCGTGTAATTTTTTTATATATATATATATATATATATATATATATATATATATATATATATATATATATATATATATATCGTACATACTTATAAAGCTAGCATTCTTTCTTGAATCTCATGCATTTGAAACCCAATTTTTTAACTTCCTCAAACCACATTCATTTGAAACCCCCTTTTTTAACTAATGCAACTCAAAAGTTTTCTTAATTATGATTTAACACTCAAAAGTTTATAACTTATATTATGTTTAATTAGCATTTAGTGAAAAGTTTACTATAAAAAGGTCAATCTTTTGTGTCATTTGTGTTATATAAAATCTTACATGTAAGAAGGATTTGAAGATATTGTGATTCAAAAGTTTTCATATAGTTGAAGCATTCACGATCCAAATATGATGATTTGAAGAAATAGGTTATGTCGCATCGATGGTAATTGTAATATGATTTTTTCTTTCAACCAAAACAAATGAAGCTTTTCTATTCTTTCTTTATATTCAGTTTCTCATTTAATCTTTATATGTGATTTTTGTGTATTAATCAATCTTGAATGTGACTCTCCAAACATCAATGTTTTGCTTGGAATATCTTTATGATTCTTCTTTTTTCAAGAAAAATATTTTGATTGCAGGTTAGTGAAGAATTGTCATCAAGTTTCTATGGTTGAATGGTGTTAAATGAAGAAAGAAGATTCATAAAATGGATATAGGTTTTTTTGTTTGAGCAAAGTTAACGAATGTTAGTTTTTTCTTTTGATTTAAATGTATGTTTATGTAACATCTTTATTTATATATTCAACCACCAATGCTCTTATTTATTTGATTGTAGTTTTTCTATTTTGATTATGTTTATTTTCTATTATTTTTTTTGTTGGGTTATCCTACACAACATATTTAAAAGAGAATATTTAAAAGATAACATAATTTTGAACATTTGATATGTAATTATGATAGACTTATCATGATATGTTCTTCATATGAAAGTAATTTATCCATATTACTACGACAAGAATTATATATGACATTTACGAAAATATATATATTATATGTGATTTGTTTAACATGTATATGCACCTATGTATGTTATAAATTTATAATTAAATATCTTTATGTTTAATAATTGAAGGGATTAAAATGATGCATCTAAACCAATTATTTAGACGAATATAATAATAATAATAATAATAATAATAATAATAATAATAATAGTAAATATACATTTCCAAGTACCGTATTCATTTGAAAGTCACACTACAACTCAAGAGTTTCTAATTTATGTATATTATTAGTTACAACTCAAGAGTTTTTAACTTATGATTATTAATTAGTAATCACTAATAACTTCTTATTTTCCTTTCTTTTATAAGGTTGTAAAGTTTTGCTCATTAAAAACATTAATGTATTTGAAGAGATTTGTGATTTAAATATGAAGAGTTAATATAAATGTTATAATAGATGTTTTAGTGTTTTTATGTTATTAAAAGTTATAGTGTTTATTTTTCATATTTTTTTTATTATTCGTTGTATATATATCATTTTTAATACAAATGTTATAATAGATGTTTTCAAATTTTTATGTTACTAAAAGTTGCAGTTCATATTTTTGTTCATACGTTTTGTTACCCATTATATTATCATTCATTTGATATATAATTTACACAATTTTAAACGGTTTATAAAATTATCAAATAATTGTATATATCACAATGAGTTAAAAATTAAACTATAATATTTAATAAAACTAATATGTTAAATATATGTTTGTTTTACTACTAACATTTTCTTTCAAAGTAGAAATATTAAATAATAATTTGGTAAAAGTTATTATTTTAACTATATAATTTTATTCTCGCGCAACGCGCGGGGATTCGCCTAGTATACTATAAAGGAAGCATTTTTCCTTTCGCCACATTCATTTGAAACTCTCATGCATTTTTTCTTTCACCACATTCATTTGAAACTCCCGTGACTTTTCAATTTTTTCTAATAATAATTATAAGTTGGTTAATAAGGTTAAATAAATATCAAACCTAAAGTGTAATCATATATAAACTAAATTTCAATATTAAAATAATATATTTACTTCTACTTATAAAGTTATGCTTTTTTATTTTTAACATATTATACTTAATTTATTAGTTTTAATATATTGTTGGATGTAAACCATTATCCTTTTAAAGATACAATTTTGGAACAATTTGTATAAAATACTTAAATTATTAATTTAAATATAACATTATAGGGTCAACTTAAATATAAATTTTAGTTTAACTTAAACAACCCAAAAAATATTTTGTAAATAGTTAAAAGTGATAAATTGTAGTGTCTTTCTGATAATGATTATAAGTTGGTTAATAAGGTTAAATAAATATCAAATTTAAAGTGTAATCATAAATAAACTAAATTTCAATTTTAAAATAATATCTTTACTTCTACTTATAAAGTTATGTCTTAACTTTTAACATATTATACTTAATTTATTAGATTTAAATGTTGTTTTATGTAAACCATTATTAGTTTAAAGCTACAACTTTTAAACGTTTTGGATAAAATACTTAAATTGTTAATTTAAATATAAAATTACAGTGTCAACTTAAATATAAATTTCAGTTCAACTTAAAAAAAACCAAAGAATATTTTATAAATAGTTAAAAGTGATAAATTGTAGTGATAAATGCAAAAACTAAATTGTAATCTCAATTTAACTAAAATATTTCCTAAATATATTTTTAGAATCGTTAAAAGTTTTCAAATAAGTAGCTTAAACTAATTAACAATAACAATAGTTAAAAATAACTCTATATAAATGATTATATTGTTACATTTGAAATCAAAAAACAATGTTTGATGTTTTAAATAATTATAATGATAGAAATTAAAACATTAAGAAAATAAATTAACAATAACAAAAACTATAAATAACATTAAATCATATATTATATTTAATTTTATTAATATGTAACGCAGATAGAAGTCATTCAAACAACTAAGAGTATGTAGTTATAATAGATGTATAAATTATCATATAATTCAAAATAATCAATATATTATATCAATTTAGTATACGAATTATTATATCAAATTTAACAACAACGTTATTGTTATATTTTAAAAAAAACATATATTTGTAAATACTTCAACTATATATGTGTTTCGTTGCGCAAGCATTCGCCTAGTATATATATATATATAGGTAAGTTTAATTGAAAAAATAAAAAAAGTTAAGAATTGATGAATCATTCTCAACCAATTATTTATTTTCTGCCGCAAAACGCTCCGACGTAGACGAATGATGAGCGATATTAATATATGAATATAAATATAAATGTATTCATATATGAATACAGCACCTCACCTCACCTCCGCCACCAACCACCGACGCCGCCGCCAACCACCACCACCATCTCCGCCACCACCACCACCTCCACAACCAACCACCACCACCACCGCCGCCGCCGCCAACCACCACCCGCCGCCCCCATATTTATATATGTATAATCACTTCCGCTATATTTATTCATATATGAATACACTTATTCATACGTATTTATAAATGAATATGATATGTTCCGTCAGCTCGGTATGCTACAGCGTTTAAGCGGCAGATTCAAAATAAATGATCAAGATTCATTCCCTCGTTCTCAATATATATATATATATATATATATATATATATATATATATATATATATATATATATATATTATGTGTTTTATTTAGTATGATATTGGGCGGAGGAACTGACCCGTACGTAAGTACTTCCACAAGTGGAAGTAAAGCTAAAGGTACATACAGCCTGGACTTTACCTTGAATTGTCAAAACGAGGGTAATGTATGATGCATCATTACTAATAGTAGAAAGGTTGTCACTCATCATTAATACTCCATCACTTATATTCTATTAATGGAAAAGTTCGTCTTGTCCTTATTCTATATTTTTATAATAAATACTTATGTGTTAAAATAATTCATTTGAAGGTACGTTAGTTAAGTTTTTAGCCATCACTAAACGTTAGTTGATTGTGTAGAGGATATAGTAACTATTTCTCAAAAGTGACACAAATTTAAATCTCATCAGGAAAGAGAAGTTTGGCAAGAATAAAGATTTACGACATATTAGGCTATCTGCAATACTATCCACGACAACGGTCGTCGAGAGTTTCCAGATTAGCCACCACGGTCGTTGAGAGCTTCCATTCCTATTCCATGGAGTACTCTTCTCGGTAGAGAGAGAGAGAGAGAGAGAGAGAGAGAGAGAGAGGAAGAAGAAGAAGAAGGAGAAGGAGGTTGTTGGAGGTTGTTGCCTGGGAGAGAAGAAGAAGAGAAAACGAGAAGGATGAGACCTGATTCGTCGTCCTAGCTCGTGGAAGGCACAACAATGTTCTACGACCACGACCCACAACTAGGCACCGATATGGTGTGCATGGTCGTGATTCGTGGCCAGCTAGACTACGATCTCTCTTGTTGTACCCATTACGCCATCTCCAATATTCTCTACAACAACAGTTGTGGAGAGCTTCTGGATCTGCCACCACGAGCCACGACTATTCCATGGGGTACTCTCCACACACACACATATATATATATATATAGAGAGAGAGAGAGAGAGAGAGAGAGAGAGAGAGAGAGGGCTGATTCATTGTTCTCCTTCGTGGAAGGCAAAGTAATGGTCCACGACCATGACCTAGAACAAGTTACCAAGATGTTGTGTCCGATCGTGGTCTGTGGCCAGCTAGACCATGAACTCTCTCGTTATATGCATTACGGACGGCCTTACAATATATTTACATATCGTACAAATGACGAGACTCTCTTCATTACTCTTACATAACTAGGAAGAGGCAGTAGACTACCGAAAAACTTATTTATTTATTAACTTTTCTTATTCATCTCCTAAAAATATTTAAGTATTCTTATATTTTATTTATAAGGAATTCATTAGATAAAATTTTAAAAGAAACAACGATTATAAAAACAATTCGAATGGGATGAAGAGATCATATGGGTCAAAATATATACTAGTATTAAAATAAATAAAACTTCTGATATCACTTTCTTAAAAGTCATATATAGTGTTATTATAATACAAACACAATTTAAATTATATCGAATAAACTAACTAAACGATAAAGTTCTCATAGTTTAGCCTATATATAATTTGCTTTTTATTTTATTTTATTTATTACTTGACTCATTTGAGACGCCCATTTTTCCACGTTAGCAACATAAAAGCTTAAAGAATTTATCAGCTACTGTATGATTGACTTTTAATGAAAAACAATAAGTCTCAAAGAAAGTAAAATTATTACGGATCAAATCATTTTTTATATTGAAAATGTTTATAGCATGGAAAGCTTAAAAACTGGAATTATATTCGGTTAGACATTTTTGAAGTTGTTTTGATGTTGCTGACTGAGAAATATCAGTATGGGCAAAAAAAAATTGATTGAATAAGAAACTGTTATGTTTAATTGCACATCTGACTGAATGTGAAATGATAATTTTACTATGCTGCTTGATTGTAAATCAAACCAGACACTTGATTTCAAACCAAACTCATACGAAAAAAATGCAATAGCATCAACAAAGGTCCAACATACTTATCTATAATATATAGCTAAAGAGAGCTTCAACAACACACATAATATACATAATTATCTATATTATGTGTATAACAAAAGGAGAAATAGAATTTTAAGTACAACAAAATGAATAGAAGTACACATGGTATGTATTTCAGCAAAACTCAAACAGATTCAAGCACTCAAAACAAATATATTCTATTTGGTGGATTTGTTTTATCCAATAATCAATCAAACACATGGTATCTATTTAAACAAACAATTCATTTAGATGATTAAAAATAAAAGAAATACATGTGTATCAGGGGGTCAAAAGCAATACTTCTACGCAAAAGAAATCCATGTTCATCTCCATATCTATCAACAAAAACAACCGTCCACCACAAAAGAAAAAAAGAATTGTGATCGATTTAGAAAAAGGGGTAGGGTCTGATTTCATACTGTTGCAGGAGATATAAACACAAATGAGAAGGGGGAACATACTTGTAATTAAATTCGAACCGAAGTGGAGAAGCAGTCCATCGATCGATCTAGAGAGAAAGAGAGGGTGCAATTCTTGGTGGGTTGTTATCAATTTTAAGAAAGTTTATTTTATTGTCAGTGGGTGTCGATCGATTATGTGAGTCTATTAAGAACGAGACGCAAAGAGGGTATTGGATCGATTCTTCCTGGGATACAATACACACGCACACGTAAAGGGATACACACACATGGGTACAAGTGGAATACGACGACTTCCTTTCTCAACCAATTCTTTCTTTCGTATCCGGTCAGACTTCAATTTTCGAGTTAGAAGGTTTACCAAACAACTTTAGCAGACCGAGTCAGCCAAAAATGTCTGACACGGTCAGACGGAAATCAAACAGGGTCTATGTTATTTAAGAAGCTCAAATCTTTATATATATATATATATATATATATATATATATATATATATATATATATATATATATATATATATATATATATATATATAAAAGCTAGTTTTTAACTAAAAGAGTAAAATGTAAGAAAATAACAAAATGTAAGGATTTAAAAAAAAAATTAAATCAGAATCTGAAAATTTAAGGTCTTTTTAAACATTAAGACTACTATTTTTTTCTAAATTATTTTAAATACAAGATTATGGATTAAGCTCTTTCATAAAAAATACATCCAATCATAAATTTCTTCATTTTACAACATGAGAATATTAAATATAAAAACGAGTACTTTTGGTATTTATTATGAAACTTTTTTCATGATACAACCCATCAACTTGTTTGTTACGCGGTTTTGGGATTTAATTCTTGTGTCAATTCCTTATACCGAAGGGGTATGTGGGCCGTACTTTTGAATCTTATCTATTTCTATTTTAAATCATATTGTTGTTATTGTTATTGTTACTATTATTATTATTGTTATTATTTATTATTTTTTTTAAACGGCTGCAATTTAATATATATATATATATATATATATATATATATATATATATAGCAAAGAGCTGGAAAAGAAAAACAAAACATCAATTACAAAGGATAAATTAAAAGCCAATTATTTCAAACTACATAGGAGTTAGAAGCTCGGTTACGCAATAAAAAAAGAACTAAAAAAAATAGAATTCTTCTTCAACGGATTTTCTGCAAACACAACAGAATTCCTGAACCATCAAATAGTCCAAAACGTCGAAATGAAAACCACTTCCAAACTCCTTTTCTTCAAGTTGTGGAGATTACTGTCACCAATCCAAGACATTCATTCATTTATAGACGAAGAAGTAGGAAACGCCACCCCACACCATCTTACGATCAGCCCCCACACTGCAACAACCACTTTGCAATGAAAAAAAAGATATGTTGAATATTCTCTAACCCAATAACACAAACCGGACAAGTAATAGAATCGAGCTCCAATCCTTTCCTCGACAAGTTGAGTCTTGTAGGAAGCCTATCCAGAAAAAGTCTCCACATAAAATGTTAACTTTTTTAGGAACCACCTTGCACCATCTAGTTACATCCCCGGTATCTATATACGTATTATTTTCAATATGTTTCCTAGTAATAGAAACCGAGAAAACTCCCTTCGTGTCTAAAGACCACCAAAGTGTATTCAGTGATATTGTGAGCATGACACCATGCAAGACCTCTTGCAATTGAATAAATTGATTTTCCTCATGTCCACCTTCACCTCCCTTCTCCAATTCTAATTCCATACACCATCAACCCACCTATCGCGAACCGTACAATCCGGATCTAACTCCAATCAAAATAGTATATTAAAACAGATCTGCAACGGTTGATTTCCAAGCAAAAGATCACTCCAAAACTTAATAGAATTCCCTTGATGTAGTCGTTTTTGCATCATAGACAGAGGAATAACATTGTTAGCATTCAACTTTCTAATAGCTGCAACAATTTTAGACCAAATACCCGAGCCAGCAACCTCTCTAGCCAAATCAAAACCTCTATAATTTCCATGAAAAGCTTTAATCAGGCACACCGAACAAGCTTGATCATCAGAAGCAAAACCCTATCTCCATTTTTGTAACATTGCATTGTTAAAAGCCGAAAGACTATCAATGCCCAACCCACCCTTATCCATCAAAACTACTACCTTCTCCCATTTCACCCAAGCCAACTTACTGTCTCCACCATCGCTCCCCCATAAAAAATTATTTCTAATAGATTCCAGAGTTTTGAGTACAGACTCTGGAACTTTAAATAACAACATGTAGTAAATGCTTATACTACCTAACACCGATTTGATGAGTGTAGCTCTCCCACCAAAATATAAACATTTCACCTTCCACTTGGCTAATCTGGACTTGAATTTCTCCACAATAATATCCCAACTCCGAATCCGACCCTTATTAGAGCCAATAGGTAATCCCAAGTATATGAATGGAAGCTTACCCGCACACCAACCTGAGTGAGCAACATTATCCTGAACTAGAGACCAATCCACTCCCACACCAAATAATTGAGATTTTGTCATATTTAATTTCAACTCAGAAACCACATAAAACTCCTAGAGAAGTTGAGAAATACCATCAACTTGATCAGATGCCAAATCCGAGAGAAAAACAGCATCATATGCATACAACAAATAAGAGAGTCGAAAATTCATATTATCCACACGAACACCCAGAAAATAATTATTGGTTACAACATCTCCAATCATAACATGTAGCCCCTCCATGGCGAGAATAAAAAGGAAAGGAAATAGAGGATCACCCTTTCTGAGACCCTGCTATAAGGAGAACTCTTTAGTCGGACTCCCGTTAACTAAGATCGATGCTCTGGAAGACGATAGAAATGAACACATCCACCCTATCCAAACCTCTCCAAAACCGAGAGCAGCGATAACATGGTCAAGAGATTCCCAACTCAACGTATCATATGCTTTTTCAAACTCTACTTCAAAAATTAAGAGTTTTCGTTTCTTGTTTTTGTACCAATCTATAAGTTCACTAAACCTTAGCGGACCATCAAGAATCTGTCTATCTTTGACAAATGCCATTTGAACCTCAGAAACCAACCCACTCTCTATTTTTGCCAAACGAGTAGCTAAGATCTTAGATATGATTTTATATTGAACACCAATCAGTGAGATTGGTCTAAAATCAGTAGGTAAAAGTGGGTTCTTAACCTTCAGAATTAAGGTTATAAATGATGTGTTACACCCATGTGGAATTATCCACGAGGAAAAGAATTTCTACACATATGCTCTATATCATCCTATAAAATTGACCAGTATCGTTTCATAAAATTAAACGAGAACTCATCTGGCTCTGGCGTTTTATCACCACCACGCATACATACTGCCTTTTTAATTTCATCAACAAACACACCCCTTCCAACATACACCGATCCGTTTTGCACAATGAACCAAATTGTGGATTAAAAGACGTTGGAACTATAACCTGATTATAAGCAAACTTGGATTTAAAAAAGTTTATAAAGACTTCTTTGAAACAAATAGAATCTGTACACCATATTCCATCCACCATGATACCCTGAATATATTGTTGTCTTCTTCTTTGCCTCAACATCTCGTGAAATTTTTTTGAGTTCTCTTCCCAATCCATCATGTCCCAATTCACTCTAGTTTTTTAGCGAAATCAAGCGCCTCACGATGCTCATTATATTGTAATTTTTTAAGTAATATAATTCTTTGGCGTATCTCCTCCTGTGTGGCAACAACATCATCAATTTTTTATCAAGAACATCTAAATCAATAACAATGGAAACCTTTTTTCCTTTCTCGTGATCACGAAGATCTTTATTCCACCCTTTCAAAACCCTTTTTAATTCTTTCATTTCTTGAATGCAATACCCTTTTTCTCATCTGGAGTAACAACCACAGAATACCAATAATTTTTTACTACATAATCAAACCGATCTACCATATTCCATGAATAAAATACACGAAAAGGGGTTGGGCCGTAGTCAGCCTTCACCCTATGAAGTAAAATGGGATTATGGCCAGACCATCGCCTCTCTAACACCATAACTGCCATGTATGGAAATAAATCAAGCAAGTCGTGAGAGATCAAAAAACTATCAAGCTTAGACATTTTAGTAACCATTTTATTCATCCATGTGAATCATCTAGCTCCAAGGTGTATCTCTAACAACCCTATATCATGGATAAACCGGTTAAAAATACCCGCCCCTGTTGAGAGAACACTGACCCTAATCATTCATCCTCAACCTGAACTTCATTGAAATTACCAAACAGCAGATAACAACCACCATGCTCGGCCATAAAAACCGAAATCTCTCTCCATAATTTATCTTTTTCCACTAGCTCCTGTGGTGCATTTCTGTTAATCACGAAACATGTAACATCACTATTAAACCAACGTGTAAGGTCCTGAAACGGATCTTTACCAATGATCAAGCAACAAACAATCACAATGGAAGTAAAAGAAGAAGATTAATCAAGCTTGCACACGTTTATTGCAGTAAAACGTCAGGTACAACTTGATACAGTAAACCGTAAACCCTCTGGCATCAACAACTAGACAAAGACCTACAACACCTCTATATATACTCGACTGGGCCGCAAACTGGGTTTACGGCCGTAAAAATGTTTACGGCCGTAAACTCACTATTCGACCGTAAACAGCTAAACAACCCCAAAAATACACTAAAGACTCATAATGAACTATTACAATGAAAGCCTAGACCAAACCATTAACTGGACCCTTCAATCTCCCCCTTGGTTTGGTGCTAGCTTGGACTCAGTCTTTGTCGACCACCAGCACATCAGATTTTCCCATAGCTCCGCTCCACATCTCCTTCTCAATAATCTCAGCAACCATTGAAGTGTACTCCTTTGCAGCGGACTCAAAAAGGTCTTCAGCCACCTTGATCTGATGAATGGAGAGCTGATGTATATCCCACTTACCAAATTGAAGCAGATCCCTCTTATCATACAAGCGGATACAATCCTCTTTAAGCTTGATGACAGCAGAAGCTGTAGTTTCATCAAACACCCAGTATTGCATGGATGTGAGAGAACCATCTGGATGATTTTGAAGGACGGGAATCTGCTTTACTTGAGCAGTAGCGGGCCACATCACCGACCGAAGTGGCTGATTTGTTTTGGGATCAATGACACTCGGGTAAACCTTGATTATAGACTCGACAGTCTTCATTGAAGTAAAGCCCTTAGCCACTTGATCTTCCAAAAATGTCTTGAACTGAGTCGCCCTGGGATTGTTTGATGGATTTGAGAAAGGAGCATTAGACAACTCTGTAAGATCAACCCTAGTAAAAGAGTGAAAATCGTGAGCATCTTTGTACATTTCAGTGTTGTCGTTCTTTCTTCTCACGATCCACATGTTCATAGTGTCATGGAATCCCCACGAAATGATCCCTGACCTATCACCATAAACGTCTATGAAACGATTTTCTCCCAGATCCGTAAATGTGATCTTTGATTGATCCCAGGGAGCATTGTGATCTGAGCTCCTTTTGAATAAAAATTGACCCTTTTCAGCTGACTTGGCTAATTTAGCACGTTTCAATGCCACTACACTCGGAGCTTGCGCCGGTTCCTTGTCAACACGATCAATAATGGTGGTTTTTCTTGTAGGTTGTGGAACTATGGGAGCATTTTGATCAGGAAGATAGATCTTTGGCTCATCGACAGATGACTTGAATTTGTCGCCAAAATCTTCTTCCAGCTTCTTCTTGAGATCGTAGTAGCTGGCGGTCAATAAGCCAAAAGGCGTCTGAAGATCAGTAATTTTCTTCGTCTTCAGAGCTTTATCTTCAATAAGTTCGGCAACTTGAATAATAATCTTTGCATTTTCAGTATGAAGGTCTGTAACCTTGATATCCAGCTCAATATTTTCCTGATCTAAATCAATATTTTTCTGATTCAGAGCATCGATCTCCTTCTGAAGTCCAAGTATTGAAGGATTCTCTTCTCCTGAGCTGCCACCCCTAATAGAAATTCCTTTGCCACGTGAGGGAGGAGTTGTGAATTATTCTTCGGCCAAATGCCTGGCTAGCCTCACAGAAGCAGCATCATGGTCTGGCCTGGGAGGAAAGAAACCTGTGGGGAAGGAAGAGCCACCAGCTTCATAGAAGGTACTAGGACCTTCAATGACAGGTTCAGATGAAACAATGGCGGGAGTAGTTGTTAGTGGAGTTGTAAAGCTTTGAGATACACCTGAATCAGGAATTACCTGTGTAGGGTCAAGTTTTCGTCTTTTTGTTGGAGGTTGAGAGGTCTGTGTAGTTGTGCGATCACTTTCCAATGGCTCAGATGTAGGTGGAACAACATCAAGGGGAGGAATCCCTGACACTGTTACCATAGGAATTGCTGTTTCCGCCATTGGATTGGTAAGAGGAGGCGTGGCTTCGAGAACGTCTTCATTTTCCCTTATCTCTGTTGCTGGATGAGCAACCTCATCGACATTGTCAAGTAGCGTGTTGAGGTTTTCACCGGACATGAAGTCTTTATTACTACCAAAATTTAAAGGAATTTCATCGTTATCGAATCCTGTGAGATCGAGGTCTTCATACAAATCAGTCTCCGTTCTGCTTTTCGAAGACCCCTCATTATAATCTCCTTGAACCTGAACAAATGTCAGTTCATGTTCCTCAGCTACTTGTGCATTAGGAGCTGGAGTTTCTTCTTCATCAGCACGATCTGACACTGTAATAACATCATCTTCCGAAATGACTTTCTCAGAAGAAGTGGGCTAAGATGACATTTTGTCTGACGTTCCATGAGATTCGGAAGATTCATTTATCTCAGCAAATTTTCCGAATTTCACAAGAGGATGTAATCTTGGAAGACGACCCTGCCCTTGCGATTCTGCTTAATAAGACCAACAGTGTGGGGGCCTAATGACTTCATTCCTAGCATGTCTCCCTCTTTGACCATCTCCGGAAATTGGTTGTCAATGAACAGCTGAATAAACCTAGGATACAGCAAGAAAGAGTCTCTGGTCTCCCGGCTTATAGCATTGATGTTTACCAAGAACTCATCCAAAATGAACTTTGAGAAGTTGAATTTGATACCAGCAGCCACTGACACAATTGCCCATGTGTTCCTGAGCGAGATTTCATCAGCACCTGATCTTCTGCCCGAGATACAGCTCACAAACACATGAGCCAAGAATCTCCAGTAGGGTGGCAGAAGCTTTTTCACCGTGGGAGGGTAGATGCCTTCATACCCCATCTTCTTGAGAATCTTTTGCTCATCTTCAATCCCGATTTCAGTAGGAAAATCAGGTTGATCATTAATCAACACTGTTTCTCTGATGTACTGCTCAGTGACCATAATCTTGCATCCTTTTACCACAGCTTCAACGGTAATCACTCCATTGTCTCTTGTCATCTTAGCAGTCTGCCAGAACTCCCTGACAATCTTCTGGTAGATGACTGGGTTCATAGTAATAGCAAAAGCCAGGCAGCATTCTCTCAGCCTGTAGATCATCGATCTGAAATCTCCATGAGCAACAGGAGGATCATCTAGTACAATAGCCAGGTTATGCATGTCAGCAAACTTCAAACTCACCATTGATCTGCACTAAACCAGGCCAAGTAAGAAAACAAAATATTTGAGCAGTTAAAGTTTTAAGTTCTCTTAATTAATCAATTTCATTTTTGGCCTAAAAATTAATTTTGATCAAAAATTTGGAGTTTATGGTCAAACATGGTCAAAGTTGGGTTTACGGTTCAAATAGGGTTTACGGTCAAAAATGGTCAACATCGGGTTTACGGTCCAAATTGGGTTTACGGCCGTAAACCCATTGCAGTAATCTCCTGACCGTAAACGGAGTTTACGGTCGTAAGTTCTAAAGGACTTTTCGGTCGTAAACTTCTAGACCGTAAGCTCAGACCGTTTACAGTCGTAATCCATCCCTAAACCGTAAACGCCGATGAACAGAAAAACCTCGATTAATCCCCCAGTTTCAGTCGAATCGATGAACAAACAGCATTTCCTCAGTCGGTTTTAGCATACCTTTGATGTGTACTAAACGATTTTGCAAAATCACACAAAAAATTTTCGAGGATGAGAGAGAGTAGAGAGAGTTTGCGGCCGGAAGGATGAAAGGGGAGGTGGAAAGGGTTTACAACAGTAAACTCCACCTTTTATACCTCCTTTGAATTTTACCTGTCTCCCACACAGTATAAGGCACAATCCTAATCCCAATTAGTTTTTCAAAAATAAATCTTTTGAGGATTTTAAAATTAAAGTAAAATTAAAATTAAACTAAAAATAAAATAAAATAATTTCTAAAATTTAAGAATTAAAGAATTTAAAAAATTAAATTTTGAAAATTATAAAAATAAAATAAAATAAAAATAAAAATAAAAATAAAAATGAGATAAAATAAATATAGACAAAAATTTATCTCAAAAGTCACTAAAAATAATCTTGTGATACTGGGATCAAAGTTGTTAGACAGCCTTAATCCACTTGTCGGTACCTTTATCTTCACGTCTTTGTCTGGTCGATCGCCGGTATTGTGGTCCACTTAAACACGAAAAATTGTGACATAATTAGGACATACTACTAGTTACAAGACAAAGTGATCCTAAGTTCCTAGATAATATTTCTTAAGGACCGTTCAGCTGACGACGACCAGGGATATTGTTGTCCACCTAAATTGAGCAGCGAGATCTATAGACAATCTGTAAGTGTTCAATTTTAATTGTACTGGAACATGTTTCCCGCTTCCTGATATGCTCCAGTAATAAAGGACTTCCAGAATACTCCTTACATCGGGTGAGTAGACAATTATTAAGTGAGAAGATAGATTTAGAATGCATATGCTATACACCCAGGTCGGATCTCTTCCAATCACGCAGAGGGTGAAACATATGACTAACTGAAGTTTTAGAGGGATTGAGAAAAAGAATGATGCATATACTGTGTACCAGGTCGGATTGTGAGTCACGCAGAGGAGACAGTATATGACTAACAGATAGAAAGAATTGCATAGATAGAGGATGCAGAGAAATAGAGTTGCATATGTTACAGTCCAGGTCGGATCTCTCGATCACGCAAAGGAAGCAACATATGACTAACAGACAGATAGAGAAAAAACAATTTTCTACAGACCTAATTTATCGGAATTCACCGGTCACCCCATCAATACCGGAATTAAGGACAGAATCCGCACATCGAGGAAAAGTTAATCCACGGTTCCAGATACAGGTTCTTTTAATGTGACCAGTAGATTCTCATATTTATCTCCCTGCTCAACCTATCCAAGCACCGTATTGTCAGGCTAAACGGATCTAACTAGGTCAAGATTTGTTAAGTCTATGAATTCCTTAAGTTCAACTCTGCCTAGTCAAGTCCTTCTAGAATCTTTCGTGCCTACCAGCGCATCAAACACAGAGCATAGACAATTTAATTTTGTGTACGTTACGCAGACTCAGATTGCCTGTTATCACTTGATAATGTCACTTCCCAGTACTACATCTACAAGCAAAACTGTAAGCGACAATATTTTTGATTTTTCTGAATTTTTTAATGTTTTTGGATTTTTGAATATTTTCTGAAAAAATAAAACAGAAAGAAAATGTTTTTGGATTTTTTTAATTTTTCAATTTTTTTGTTTGGTTTTTGTTTATTTCTCCCCCTAAATTTGTGCATGGGTGAGAATGAAATCACTAAAATGCGCAAATTTAAACTAAACTAAGTAAAAACAAAAATTTAATCCTCAAAACGAATCATTTTTAAAAATCCCACAAGCACATCGAATCGAGCTTTGTTAAAAGGCTTGGTGAACAGATCTGCCACATTATTGGCAGTGGGAACCTGTTCTAGCCGGATGAGCGAGCGCTCATAACAATCTCTGATAAAATGAATTTTGATATCAATGTGCTTGGTTTTGGAATGTTGGACATGATTTTTTGTAATTTGAATTGCGGCCTCATTATCACAGTGAATGGGGGTTTCTAGATAATTCAAACCGTAGTCCAACAGCTGATGTTGGATCCAGATAACTTGAGAACAGCAAGCAGATGCAGCAACGTATTCCGCTTCTGCTGTTGAGGTGGAGACGGTATGCTGTTTCTTGCACTGCCACGACACCAGCCTATCTCCAAGGAATTGGCACCCTCCTGAAGTAGATTTCCTGTCAAGCTCACAGCCTCCATAATTACTGTCAGCAAAAGCATATAAATCAAATTCAGAATACTTCGGATACCAAAGACCCAATTTTAGGCTGCATTTGATATACAGCAAAATCCTTTTGACAGCAATAAGATGTGAAAGTTTAGGATTAGCCTGATAGCGAGTGCATTGACAAACTGCAAACATGATGTCGGGATCACTTGCAGTAAGATACATCAACGATCCGATCATCGATCTGTAGTGTGTCTGATCTACGGATTCACCATCAATATCTGGATTCAGCAGGGGTCTTTCAGCCATTGGTGTCGATGCAGGTTTTGCGTCTTGAAACCCGAACTTCTCAAGAATATCCTCCACATACTTAGCTTGATGTAGCAGGATTCCGGTTGAATTTTGTTTGACCTGAAGCCCCAGAAACATGGTCATTTCACCCAGTGAACTCATCTCAAACCGCTTTTTCATCACGCCTTCAAACTCTTTGCATAGTTGTGGACTGGTACCCGAAGATAATGTCGTCAACGTAGATCTGGACTAGAATCTGATCATTACCAATATGCTTAATGACTAAAGTTTGATCAATTGTGCCGCGAGAGTATCCATGCTCGAGCAAGTGCTTTGTCAGAGTCGCATACCATGCTCGAGGAGCTTGATGTAACCCATACAACGCCTTGTCCAACTTGTAGACATGATTAGGAAACTTTGAGTTAACGAACCCAGGGGATTGATCAACGTAGATTTCTTCCTTCACCTTGCCATACAAGAAGGCAGTCTTGACATCCATTTGGTAAACCGTGAATTTCATGTAGGAAGCATAAGCAAGGAAGATACGAATAGCCTCCAAGTGAGCCACGAGAGCATAAACCTCAGTATAATCAAGACCCTCAACTTGTCGAAACCCGCGAACCACCAACCTTGCTTTATTGCGCACTATTACACCAGAATCATCCTGCTTGTTTCGATAGACCCAGCGTGTGTCAATAGACCTTTTGCCCTTTGGTAACTCAACCAATTTCCAAACCCCGAGCTTTTCAAACTGATTTAGCTCTTCATGCATCGCATCTACCCAGCTGGGCTCATTCAAAGCCATGTCAACGTTCTTGGGCTCTATTTGAGATATAAAGCAAGAGTAGAGACATGCATTGACATCTCCACTCTGACTTCTGGTTTTAACTCCATCGCCCAGCTGACCAATGACATTATCAATAGGATGATCGCGTTGAATTCTCGAAGGTATGTCTTGGCTAATATCATTGAGTGAAACAGGAAGAGTGTGAATGTTGAAACCTCCATCATTTACTGATTGATCCACATTAGATGAATCTGCTACAAACTCATTAGCAATTTCTTCAGGAAAGAGTAGTTCCATAAAAGTTGGAGTGACAGCGGAAGCATCTCTAGACATGAACTCTCTTTCAATAGGGGTAAGAGGTGTAGCGTCATCATCAGGAGTTCCATTTTGAACTTTAGACTCTGGACTATCAAGTCGATCAGATGACTCCCCTCAGGTGGAGTAGAGGACTCCCCCTCAACTATTGGAGGTCTATAAACAACTTCTTCGTCTTCGTCTTCAGAAACAATCTTCGAACCAGAAGAGGATCCATTTGAACCATCTGAAGACACATTTAAGGATTTGAAAAGCGATGTGTAATCAAATAACCAGTCAGGACCCACTCGAGCGTCTGTTTCATTCTCCTCCAACCAGCGCACGTCATAGGATTCGACAATCTGCTTAGTCTTCTTGTTGTAAACCCTATACGCGGTGCGCACAACATACCCTATGAAATAACAATCATCGGCTTTGGCATTGAATTTAGGGTTGGATTCCAAGTGAAGAAGGGTGCAAGGGCAGCCAAATACACGGAAATGGCTGACTGAAGGCTTGTGTCCATAGCGAATCTCATACGGTGTCTTCATCTGAGCTTTGTTGATTAGAACACGATTCTGCACGTAGCAAGCAGTGTTAATCGCTTCGGCCCAAAAGAAAACAGGTAATTTAGAATCACAAAGCATTGTCCTTGCAGAGTCTTTTAAAGTTCTATTTCTCCTTTCAGCAACAGCGTTTTGTTGAGGCGTGTGAGCAGAGCTGTATTGACGCACGATCCCCTTTTCTGCGCAAAAATGGTCAAGAACTGCATTCTTGAACTCAGTTCCATTGTCAATACGAAGCGCCTTCACCTGGTTGTTGGTTTGATTCTCAATCATCACAATGAACTTCTTTATCAGATCAGCAACCCCAACTTTGTTGGATAAGAAGAAGACTCACGTAAAACGAGAGAAATCATCGATCACAACTAGACAGTACGAACTTCTGTTGATGCTCAGGACGTTGACTGGACCAAATAAGCCCATATGTAATAATTGGAGTACCTGACTGATTGAGTTGACTTGCTTTGGCGGGTGTGGTTTTCTATGATGTTTTCCTTGGGCACAGGACACACACTTCTCAAATGTAATAAAGTCTCTGACAGGTAAGCCTCGGACCATCTCATTCTTAGCAAGGCGATTCAGGTTTTTCGCGTTAGCATGACCGAGTCGTCGGTGTCACAACATTGCATTTTGTTCGGACACTTTTGAAAATAGGCAAGTGACTTGTTCATGTATGTTACTGTTCATGTCAATAATGTAAGCATTCCCATCCCGTTTAGATTTGACGAGAATCCACTCTTCCGGGATGACAATGCCTGGCTTGAGAATCATGCATTCTTTATCGGTAAAATGGGTAGAATAGCCTTTGTCGCAAATTTGGGAAACACTCAACAAGCTATGCTTTAACTCGGGAGCAAAGTTGACATTTTCAAAGCTTCGCACTCCATTTGTAACGGTTCCTCTTTGAGTGATCTTGCCACCATCTCCGCCCGCGAAGGAAACATACCCCCCATTAAAAAATTGAATGTCGCTCAATTGGGAAATGTCTCCTGTCATATGCCGGGAGCAGCCGCTGTCGACGTACCAAGGACGGACGACATTCCTCCGCAACTGTCCCTACAAAATGAGCGGGATCATTTAGATTTGGGAACCCAGGTCATCACTGTCCTGGGTTTCCTTTTCGCTTTCTCTAATTTATCTTTTAATGTTTTCAAATTAGGATCCTCATTTCTAATCACTTCAGAGGGTGATGATGATAGATTGGAAATTGATTTGGGCATCCAATGATATTTAGGTTTTATAACATTCTCAGGTGGTTTTGAGATAGGTTTCTTATTAGTTTGCACTGAGCCTCTGGATGTTCTACTAGAAGTAGTTGAAGATCCAGAATTGCTTTTTGACGAAACCGATCTTGGCGGAGCCTTGTTCGGTTTTGGCAAACTATTTGGAGCTTTGTTATGAAAAACCTTTTTATTCTTTTGAAAAACAGCCCTTTTTCTGCTTCGATCATTTTTCCAATCATCATTTCGAGAACGAGTTCTTGAGGATTTTCTAATTAAAGACCTTCCTCGAGATTCGTTCTCTCCTCTTGGTGACATATAGTTTACAAAGATCCTATTTTGACAATTCCTAGCTATATGACCACCAACACCACAATTAAAACAAATCTGTTTATTATTTGAACTTGTACTACATTTCTCAGATTTATTTTCTTGACAGACACTCTTACTCTTCTCAGAAGAACATGCATGAGAAATATGTTGTGAGATAAGTGAGGGTGCCTCAGAAGGTGTGACTTGTGGAATTGATGGGTTTTCATGAGAATCACAAGCATCAGAATTACCAAATAGTTCATCAAACATATCAAAGAAATCAAATTCAACAGTAGCAGATGTGGAAGCATCACACGAAATATTCTCAGTTAAAACATCAGAAACAAAAACTTTTTCATTTGAAACAAAAATATCAGAATCAGAAACAGAAACAGAAACAGATTCTCCAACTTCACGCTTTGCCTGATCTAAGGGTTGATCTGCAGGGGAAGTAGAAATGTTAGTACTTTCAACATTAATAAATCCTCCTGATACGAAACCACATGGTTTGCCATAAACCATAAATGGTTCGTTGGCAATCTCATCCTTGGATAGGGGTTGATACTGATATGTATGATTATAAGGAGGAGGTACACTATCATATCCTAAACCCTTTTGTTGGTTTCGTTTGAACTGCATACAGTGATCAATCACGTTGGCAACTACCTCGCTTGATCCATCAAATTTTGTAAAATCAAAATTTGCAGTTTCAAATTGTCTTTTTAATGTATCAAGCTCGGTAATTAACTCATCATTTTGTCTCTTAACATAATCATAAAGCTCACATTTTTCACTGTATTCTGTCTGAATTCTTTTAAAATCTTTTATTTTTGTCTCTAACTGGGCCTTAAGGGGTTTTTGTCCTTTCCTAAGCTGATAGCCCTCATATCTAAGGTCCTCTACTTCTCTACGTAATAATTGAATTTCATCATGAAGAAGTTTAACATATTCATTACATGCCTGAGAGCAAGAAGGTAGATTTACCTCATTCTTCCTGGGCTCGGAAGTAGAAGACACCATCAGAGCAAACTGCAGCTCCATCATTTCTGCTTCAGGATCAGCTGCATCATTCTTCAGGGGATCATCATCAATTTGAGCTAGGTGATCCTTTTCTGGCCCTGAAATATTCAAAGCCTGAATCTGGTCCTCCTAGTCAAAGGACTGAGAGACCATAACAGTCTCACCATTAACCGCAGCACCTGAACGGTTGTTTCCCACTGCAACCATTGTCATGTTGTTGTTCGTCCTACGATCTGGCTTTGGACACTCACGAGCAAAGTGACCCGGCTTGTGGCAGTTGAAACATCACAGCATGCCCTTGTTGAATCCCACCTTCTTGTCAGCATTCATGCCCCAGTTGTTCTTCCCTGTCTTCTTAGCAAACTGCTTGGCCCTGAAAACAGCCATAGCAATCTGCCATGTAATGTCCATCTCTTCCACGTCTTCTGGATGAATCTGATCTAGGTCAGCAAATGACAGCTGAGGTGGAAGCTCTCCAGCAACAAAAGCATTGTAGCAGTTTACAAGCCCAGTGGCTAGAGCCAGATTTTCATCAGTGTCTTTCGTGTTTGAGGAAGAGGCTACAACTGGCACATTTGGAGGGGGAACAGCTTGTGGAGTGACAAATGGCTGGCTTTGAGAATAAGGAATGGATGATGCAGCAACGAAGGTCTGAATCTGAGGTTGTTGAGCAGTAAAAGCTTGACCTGAGGAAGACATGATTGATGAGAGAGCATTGTTGGATGAGATTCCAAGATTTGCAGTAGAGTAAGAGTTCACATGGTTAATTTCTCTCTGTTTGTCATCAATATCACAAGCTTTGATGATCGCCATGATTTCAGCAAGAGTGAGGCGATTTAGATCCTTGGTCTTCTTAATCACAGCAACATTCATGTCCCATGATCTAGGAAGAGCATTCAGAAGCTTCTTGTTAATCTCTGACTTGGTCAAAAAAATCCCAGATATATTCATGTTAGTGGTGAGAGTTGTGAACAGCTGCAGCTGTGCCTCACGAGTCTCTCCGGGAATGTAGTTGAACATATTGAACTTTTGTCGCAACATGTCCTGGCGACTCTCCTTCATATCTTCATTGCCTTCATACACCTCAATTAGGGCTTCCCACAAATCTTTAGCTGAAGTATACTCTCGGAAACCTTGAGCAATATCAGGAGATAATGCCATGGTTAGAGTGGCTAAAGCCCTTTCCTGTTCTTCCACCTTTTCAAACTCCTCATCTATGTAGTTTTCAACAGCTTTGTCAATCACTTGTCCTCCAACCGTCATAGTGATTCTAACAGGGCCTCTAAGAATGCTTCTCCAGACTTTAAAGTCCTTCATTTTAATGTACTTTTCAATCCTGTATTTCCACTCAGGAAAACCATCTGCAGACATTAATCTTGGTATACGCGTAGTTGTGCCCATGACAGTATCAAGTTCTTGAAAATGAGTTTGACTTTGAGATTCCATTGGAGTAGATTCAATCCCTTTAACCACGAAAACACTAAAAACAATCTCGAACAATAAGAATGTCAGTCTAAACAGCCGAGAACTCGATTGAATGAAGCTTTGACACCGGTTTTTGCTCTGATACCAATTGTAAGGTCCTGAAACGGATATTTACCAATGATCAAGCAACAAAAAATCACAATGGAAGTAGAAGAAGAAGATTAATCAAGCTTGCACACGTTTATTGCAGTAAAACGTCAGGTACAACTTGATATAGTAAACCGTAAACCCTCTGGCATCAACAACTAGACAAAGACCTACAACACCTCTATATATACTCGACTGGGCCGCAAACTGGGTTTACGGCCGTAAACGTGTTTATGGCCGTAAACTCACTATTCGACCGTAAACAGCTAAACAACCCCAAAAATGCACTAAAGACTCATAATGAACTATTACAATGAAAGCCTAGACCAAACCATTAACTGGACCCTTCACAATGACCCTCCATAATAACGTAGTGATCCGAGAAAAAATGTTATCTCTAAAGAAAATAGATGGGTCCCAAACCGAAACAATACCACCCGAATGACCACACATTGTACTACAAGCAAACTGTAACGTCCCAAAAATAGTGACATAAAATTTTCGTTTTTCGACTAATAAATCGTTAATACATATCATTTCCATAAAACCAAGGTAATCAAGATTTAGCAAAACATCATTAAATCAGAGTAAATCACAGAGTGAAGAATCAAGTGGTGTGTGCTCTGCAATCATCCCGAGCTCTTCCATTTGAAAACCAAAGTACCTGAAAGACAAACTGAAAACCGAAAGCACAAAGTTTAGTGAGTTCCCCAAGATACCTCATACCACACATACATAACATCACATAATGGGCCCCTCCCTTCTTCGTGCCGCGCCCGACATCGGACCCCTTCCGGCATCGGGCCTCGCCCAACATCGATCCCCGCTCGGTATACAGATCTGTCAATCATCAGGCCCCGCCTGACATTGGGTCCCGCCCGGTATAAGCATAATAACATATAAACATATAAACATATGGACATATAAACACACAACACATGCCATAATCACAGAGATAAATAGCATACACACTAGTCTTCGGGCCCCGCCCGACATTGGGTCGTACCCGGTAATCATAAAACACATACAAATAATTAAAATACAATATACTCATCAGGCCCCGCCTGGCATCGGGTCCCACCCGGTAAACATAAAACACATAGCATATGCAAGAGTCACGCAGAAAACAAGCATACTAAGCATAACAAATCATGACCCGACATTGGGGCCTTCGACCCTCTAAACATAGTGAGGAGACTCACCTCGCACTGCCGAATCAAACAGACGATCTCTTGCTGCTGGCTGACAGATCCCCGAACTGTCAACATCAAAACAGCACCCAATTAACAATTGGGTTCCAATACATAATCCAAAAATCCACACTTGGGGAAAAAAGACCATTTTACCCCTAACCTAGCTTGGTCCAAGACTGAGGCCCAAACTCGAAATCTAAAAGGCCCAAAACCAATTAATCACTCAAGGCCCATACGTGGCCAAATTTTCCACATTGGGCCCAAACCCCTTACATGGTCCTTACCCTAATGCCCAAACATAGCCCAACATAACACATGGTCAACCCTGATCAAACTCCTGGTCAAAGTCAAAGGCAACAGCTCATGTTGACCAAACACGTCGTGTTGCCCCTTGGACACGTCGTGTTCTTATATCATCCAGATAATCGGGAAATCCCTAGCCAACATGTCATGTTGGCTTGCAAACATGCCGTGTTGGATTGCAAACATGCCGTGTTTTCCCGAGATTCAACAACTCAACCATTAAGCACTTAGTCCATAAAGACATGGCCCCAAAACATAGATCTGACCTCCTTGAGCTGTATTATCACGTAAAGTTACCAAATTTACGTCCCTACATGACTAAATGAATCTCTTAAGCTAAAAAGGGACTTAATAGAGGGCTTGAAGCATGTATGACACCATTCTTCACATAAAGCTTGCACCTTTATGCTGAAGGATACCAAAACAAACTCAGATCTGAAAGAACAATCCCCTAAACAGCCCAACTCCTTCATAGACCCGAAAAGGAGACCAAAATCATAATAACTAGCCATGAAGAGATATAATCAAACACAATTCAAGACGCAAACTTGATACCTCAATGAGACTGCAAGGAGTGGAGAGATTCTGGATCTATGATCTTCCTTTAAAGCTAAGCACCTTCAATCTTCAAAGATTCCTTTAGAAATGAGTAAAATAACCACAAGAATCCACTCAAGGATCAAGAACACCACCAAGAAATCTAAAGGAACGAATTACGGTTTGAGTGGCAATGACGCCTGGTAAGGAGGCCATCCATGAGGACTTAAGGCCTTTAAATAGGGTGCAACACCCTAAAAATTAGGGTTTCCTTCCCAGCTGCCAACACGCCGTGTTAAGATACCACAACACGTCGTGTTGGTCCATTAATCTTCGCGTTTCTTCAAATCTAGACACGCCGTGTTGGTTCCTCCAACACACCGTGTCCAACCCTAAAAGTGGCTTTACTACCAACAATTCTCCTCAAGATTCCGGGTGTTACAACTTTTCCCCACTTAAATTAGATTTCGTCCTCGAAATCATTCCTTACAATCCCCAGGCACGCCAGACAGCCTGAAGAACGCAACCACAACCTCGAACATACAACGACCTTTCCAAGGCTACTGAACCCATCCTTAGCAGAACTCTCCTAATCCGATGATGAACGAATCCTTAATCCCTTGCATAAAACCATATCTACCTTACCTGAAACCCAAATTCTAAAGTCTCAAATTGGTCTGACTCCCCGACAGACTACCCATACTGAATAGCTACCATGCGACCAACTAAACGCTTCCAACCCTTGATTATCTTGATTCTTTCGTGGGAACAAAATCACTGACCATGAACTGCTGAAGAACACTTATACTTGACAGAAGGCTCAGATAATCATTCGAGTAGTAGATTCATCCCTGCAATGGTTAGACTCTAATGAGAGCTGCGCAACAGGGTCAAATCTTTTACTCTAAGATTATTTAACCCAAACTGCAAGTGACCTAACATATTCTCCGAATAACAAACGACTCTACACACGAGTTCCAAATCAATAATAATGCCTTGAATTTTCTCGATGCCCCCTAGCTGCTTTCCAAAAGCAGCCGAGACCTCCCTGGTCCCAACTTGTTTGCCATTAACTGAAACACCGGATTCCCGCCCAGTTGCTGAGACAAAAGACACACAGTCACCCCACGTGACTTCCGAATGAAAGCCTCTTTTGGAAATAATTGCCCAAGCTATCACGCCACTTATGGCTCCAACCGATCATAACAGCCCGACAAACCTGATGCCACCAAATCAAATGCTAAAAGTGATTGCTACAAGACCAACTGTAGTCTTATATCATAACTGGCCTCCGACGACCTACCACTTCCTGATTCCATGCATGTTGTGGTCTTTCCACAACCTCAAGAACTGACCCGCCCTGGTCTAATCCCTCTGAAGAAATCCATGACCAAACATATAATGAAATCCATCTGAAATTCTGAAACCCCATACTTTCCTGACCCTCACACAGATAGAACCACACCACAACACAAGAACCCGTTCTGCCAACAAAATGAAACCATTCATTACCCCTGAACCCTTCCATAGATTCCTTCGACATATTGATACCTTATTTCAATACCTACAGAACAGAAAGCCTTACACATAGACACCTGCAATTCCCAACGCGAGTTCCCACTAAGAACCAACTCGGTAACCAATTCATAATCCGAGACCCAAAGATCTACACTTGCAGTTCACCCAAAGTCCTCTGATTCAAGACACCCCTCCCTAGACCAGAAAGTAATAAGTTCTCAACCCAACACTGAGATTACCAGCCTCACACCTGGTCCAACCACCAGTTTCTCAAGAGTCCAAATAACAAGGCTACCCAGCCTATAAACCCCTCTACGTCACTTACTGACTACACACTCAATCGTGAAACCCAAGATCCAACCCCTTGACCCAACGGTCTCTACCAGGTCCCACCTGTATTACCATAATCGCACGGGCCTCGACCACGGGTCCCACCCAACTATACCATGGAGTGGCCTCGCCCACGGGTCCCACCCATCAGGAGCTACATAGGCCCGACTCCACCTCGGACCCCAATGGTCCTCAACCTAAGACAGAGCAATACTCCTTGACAATCATGACCGGTGTGTCCAGGGCACGAACTGATGAATGCTACCATCCCATCACAACCTTACAACACTTATAGCCAACCATGGTTACCACTCATGACCTTATCACACCCAAACCATCACAACCCACACATCCTGAGCCGAAACCTGCATCCAACTGCATCCAGTCAGGCATTCGGGTCATGCTTCAAACCTCGCGGCCTTCATTAAACAAGAATAGGCAACGAGGCTCTAACAAAACCCTTGACCTGGATCCATCCACAAGCCTGCTGTGCATAACAAAGAAGGCGCCGACCAGCCGTTGGAAGTTTCCTGGACTTCCAACTTACACAACTTTAATCCAGACGGCCACTTAGGTCGTCTCTCTTCCTGGACAAGATGCGAAACTTGCCCTAGTCCCACGCCCTTTCAAACTTTCGGAAATTCTGGTCGATTCTCCCCCACTTGGATTCGACGAAGCTATCTCATCTCTTAAATCCCGATGGATTCCCAACCCATCAACCGAATATAGCATGAATCACCTATGACTTGCGCTAATCACTACTAGTGTTCCATTTCTAGACAACTCAATGATCTCCCAACTCCTGAATTCGGAAGAATACTCTTGAGATCTGAATCAGTCTGATACTATAATTTACATCTCATGATATTATACCAATTCCTTGAGTTCCTATGCTGGCGACTAGCAACCATTACCTTTGTCCTAAATGATGAATCTTCACCCATCTTCCATTCTCAAAGAAGCACATAACACTAACCGCATAAAACCCATGCGAATATACAACTCCCCGGACACCTCCAATGAACCAACAACTCATGCAACTGACACCACTATCTTCCTGGTACCGCTCCTCTCCTAGTAACGGTTGTGTTAAATCTTAATACTTTTTGGCTATTTTATTGCAAATTATGAAAAAAGGTACTTAAAATGTTTAAAATGTATTTGTAGCCTAAAAGATGAGCTCAGAAGCAAAAGGAAGCGGATTTAGCAATTGGAAGCTTGGATCTTGGATTTTGAAGAAAGAAGCATGTTGCTGGACAGCTTGACCCCTCATCGGTGTTTTGGCCATATCTCATGAACCGTAACTCCGATTGACGAGATTCAAAATGTTCTGAAAACTAGACACAATTTCGGAAGACTTTCGTGTTTTGAGAAAATGTTGATTACAAATGGACTTGACGAGTTGGTCAGAAGTTTCACGATTCTTGACGCTGACTTGCTGTCCACGGATTTTATGTGATGGACTCGTCGAGTCAGTCACTGGACTCGCCGAGTCGCCCCTGTTTTCAGAATATATATATATATATATATATATATATATATATATATATATATATATATATATATAAACGCTTCTTATTCGAACCCTAAGGAATGGGGGGAGCCTTGGACGATTTTTGGAGGCCGGAAGGGTTCTTGGAGCTCTAGTTTTCGAGAATTCAACCTAAGAATCAATTTAGAAGAGATCAAAGGCAAATAATTATTCTTCTTTTCTTAATCTTTGTTTTGAACCATGTTTGAATCATTAGAATTTGAATTTATGTTGTTATTTGCTGTAGATATGAGCTAAAAACTCGTATCTTCTGTTTAGGATAGATGACTTTATGAATATGGTTTGATTTTATGATTGGATTAATTTAATTTGGTAATTTGTTTTGTTAAGCTTGTTAAAGAACCTTATATGTTAATTACAACTATTTTCTATTAATTAACCAACATATTAAGTTCATGAACATCTCTTAATTGCTAATTTCATATGATTTGTGTGAAAACATTGTTATATGCCTAGGAATAGCGAACGTGAAACTAGGGTTAACTAGAAAATAAGTAAGTTAATGTGTGAGACTTGTGTGACGAACCATCAACAAGAGGTTAATTGAATTAGTAATTTGATTAGCTAATTACAAGTCTTACTTAACCCGAATCAATAAACTAGAAAATCTATTAGTTTAATCACTTGATCACTGCTTAAATTGATTTGTTTTCTAAGGATTAGTAATAGAGAACGTGAACCTAATCACACTAATCGGTAGCCAATGCTAATTAATCCATTGCACTTGTAATAAAATCAACCATAGGAATAAATGATTCAAAACCTAAACAGAAGTCTTTTCCATTATTGAATTTAGTTTATTTTCGTATGCTTAGCTGTTAGTTGCTTAGTTGAGTATTAGTTAAGTACTTAAGTTTCTAGTCTTGCAAAACTAGAGAAAACCCTTTCTATTACTTGTTTTATTTAGATAATATTAGCATTTATTTTAATTGTTTACCGTTCCCTGTGTTCGATACCCTACTTGCTTGAACTATATTACTAATCGATAGGTACACTGCCTTTCGTGTGTTTATTTTGTATCTAAGTTAGTAGGATTAAAACTAGTGCATTTCACATACATCAGTCATACTTATTGTCCAACAGTTTGTTTCCCGATTTCCGATTCGTCTGACATAGAACATAACTGAACACATCAATTTAGTTCTGACCGGGCCCGGAACATAAGTCAAAACAGAATCATCGAGGGGCCCAAGATATCACTTTTAATCCTCTTAGGATAAAAGGGAACATATAAACTTTGACATTATATGCTTGTACTAACTACTCATCAAATCATGCACAACGACGCGTTTTATAACATCAAGTTACTGATGCTTTTTCGTGCCATCAATGCATAACCAACTCGTAGTCAACAACTCATATATCTTGGTTTGAAGACTTATATGATATTATCGTCTCACGATCACTCATGATAAATTCCATGAAGTGATTCAAGTGAGCACGGGTTGATCCAATACTCAAATCTTATTTCAGAAGTACTCATGAATGGTGTAGCAAACTGTTGCTATGCCTAACGCCTTAGACAATCTACAAGCCAACTCATGACAGTCTTCTTTCATACTTACTTCCAACGTATGATCGACTGTGGATAGTTCGAATAAATCTTATTATTCTGGAAGTCAAAACATGCAAAGTGAAACAATAGTAAACAATTGACACAAGACGGTAACTTTACTTATAAATAAAACTCCGTTTATTCAATCATCAAGTGTCAATTACAATTTAGCTATTACAAGTTTCGGTTTATCTAAGCACTAAAACTAATATCGTCCGTTAGCCCAATGCCCCTTGCATGCTACAAGTGCTTAACCCTGGTCAGTCCCTTTGTAAGGGGATCTGATGGGTTGTCCTCTAACGATATCCTCTTCACCACGAGGTGTCCTTCTTCTACTTGATGTCTTATGAAGTGGTATTTTCTGTCGATATGCCTGGATCTTCCATGATCTCTCGGTTCCTTGTTTAAGGCAACCGCCCCTTCATTATCGCAGAAAATCTCCATAGGCTCCTTTATGGATGGAATGACTCCAAGGTCTCCGATGAAGTTTTTCAACCATATCGCCTCCTTCGATGCTTCGCTTCCTGCTATGTACTCTGATTCGCACGTTGAATCAGCTACAGTCTCTTGCTTGGAACTTTTCCATGTCACTGCTCCTCCATTCAGGGTAAACACCCAGCCCGACTGAGAGCGGAAATTATCTCTGTCGGTCTGAAAGTTGGCATCGCTATACCCTGTCACTCTCAAGTCATCACTCCCACCAAGGGTAAGGACCCAGTCCTTAGTCCTCCGCAGGTACTTAAGAATATTCTTAACCGCATTCCAATGAGCTTTACCAGGATTCCCTTGATATCTACTGACCATGCTCAAAGAAAAGGCTACATCAGGGCAAGTACAAGTCATAGATTACATGATCGAACCAACTGCGAAAACATATGGTATATGACTCATTTCTACTATCTCAGCCTCTGTACTCGGACTCTGAGTCTTACTCAGTTTGGTATTGCCTTGGATAGGTAAGTCACCTTTCTTGGAATTCTCCATGCTGAAACGTTTCAACACCTTGTCCAAGTAGGTACTTTGACTAAGTCTCATTAGTCTTTTACTTCTGTTTCTCAATATCCTTATCCCTAGGATGTAGGCAGCTTCTCCGAGGTCCTTCATAGTGAAACACCTCCCAAGCCAGGACTTGACCTCCTGCAAGGTTGGGATGTCATTTCCTATGAGTAGTATGTCATCTACATACAATACCAGAAAGCTAACTATACTCCCACTCACTTTGACATATACACAGGACTCATCCTCGCTTCTCGAAAATCCAAACTCTTTGACTTTCTCATCAAAACAAAGATTCCATCTACGAGATGCTTGTTTCAATCTATATAAGGATTTCTCAAGCTTACACACTCTATTAGGGTACTTTGCATTGACAAAACCCTCTGGCTGACTCATGTAAACATATTCAGCCAACTTTCCATTAAGGAAAGCGGTTTTGACATCCATTTGCCATATTTCATAGTCATGAAATGCAGCTATGGCTAGCATAACCCTTATAGATTTAATCTTCACTACTGGTGAGAAGGTCTCATCATAGTCAACTCCCGGAGTTTGAGTAAAGCCCTTCGCAACCAATCGCGCTTTATATGTGTGTAATTCCCATCCATGTCGGTCTTCTTCTTGAAGATCCATTTGCACCCGACTGTCTTACAACCCGGTACAATGTCAACCAAGTTCCAAACTTGATTGTCATACATGGACTGAATCTCGCTGTCCATAGCCTCTTTCCATTTTGCAGACTCGGGGCTTGCCATGGCTTCCTTGTAATTGTTAGGTTCATCCAGGTTTACCAGTGTGCTATCACTGATAAATGTATCAACTTCAGCTGTTATTTGAAAACCATATAACACAGGTGGAACACTAACTCTACTGGAACGTCTCAGAGGTACGGATTCATCAATTGGATCAACAGGAGTTTCCTCCTCAGGTTGATTGCTAGTGTTTGAGGTTCCTTCACCGCTTGACTCTTGAAGCTCTTCAAGGTCAATTTGCCTCCCACTATCTCCTTGGCATATGAGTTCTCTCTCACGAAAGACTGCTCTCCTAGCAACGAAGACAACATTGTCACTCAGTCTATAGAAGAGATATCCAAACGACTTCTGCGGGTAGCCGATGAAAATACATCGCTCACTCTGAGGTTCGAGCTTGTCATGAGTCTCGCGTCTTACGAAAGCGTCGCAACCCCAAACTTTGATGTGGTCTAACGAGGGAACCTTCCCTGTCCACATCTTGTGAGGTGTTTTGGAAACCTTTTTGGTAGGGACTAGATTAAGGATATGGGCGGCAGTCTCTAAGGCATACCCCCAGAATGAGATGGGTAACGAAGCTCGACTCATCATGGAACGAACCATGTCTAGCAAGGTTCTATTGCGCCTTTTAGCCACACCATTAAGCTCTGGTGTCCTTGGTGGCGACAATTGTGAAACAATTCCGCATTCCTTAAGATAGTCAAGGAACTCGATACTAAGATACTCTCCTCCACGATCGGATCGTAGCATCTTTATCTTCCTGTCCAATTGATTCTCCACTTCTTGCTTAAACTTCTTGAACTTTTCAAAAGTTTCTGACTTATGCTTGATTAAGTAAATATACCCATATCTACTATAATCATCAGTAAAAGTCACATAGAAGCGGTTAGCATCCCTTGTGGCGGTTCTGAATGGTCCACACACATCAATGTGTAACACATTATTTCCTAGGTTATCTACAACATTCACAGTTTCATATACACCATTGCAAGGTAATGCTTCAAAATAAAATACACCATTGTAATAAGCATTAATACCACCAATTTCATTATTAAAGGAAAAGGTAAAACCTTGTTTATACAGACTGTGAAAGGAAATAATATTTCTTGCCATATCGGCCGAGTAACAACAATTATTCAAATCTAAATTTCAACCATTGCTAAGCAATAAAGAATAAACTCCAATCTTGGTCACAGGCGACACTTTCCTATTTCCCATGATTAAGTTTATCTTCCCGTGCTCCACATCCCTACTTCTTTTTAGTCCCTGCAAATCAGAACAAATGTGAAATCCACAACCTGTATCAAGGACCCAAGAATTAGCATGTGATGAGTTAATAGATTGAATAATGTAAATACCTGCAAATGAGGGTTTGATCTTCCCATCCTTTATGTCATGCAAGTACTTGGGGCAGCTTCGTTTCCAGTGCCCTTTTTCATAACAATGGAAGCAGTCAGCATCCTTCGGATTGGAAGAGGGATTAGCAGAACCAGCCTTGGTCCCACTAGAAGAGGATCCATCATGAGACTTTCCCTTGCGGCTCTTGGAGGGAGCCTTCCTCTTCTTTCCTTTCCCATGTCCGATTTCTAGAACAGGGGCAGAAGTAGTAGTAGTAGGAGTATACACAACCGATTTGCCTTTCAGGTTGCTTTCTGCAGTCCTTAGAAGGCCTTGAAGCTTGCTAAGAGTGACCTCCTCATTGTTCTTATGATAGGTCTTACGAAACTGATCATAACAAGAAGGCAAAGAGTGTAGAATAATATCTATGGCCAACTCTTCATCAAAATTGACATTCAATTTTAGCAAGCGGTCCACATATCTCTGCATCTTTTGCAAGAGGGCCGTGATGGGTTCACCATCCTTCATTTTGGTTGTGATCATGGAAGCAATGATCTCATACCTCTCCTGCCGAGCACTTTGATGGTATCTTTCCATCAAATCATGATACATTTCACAGGGATAGTAGTCCTCATAGGACTTCTGTAGCTCAGCAGTCATGGTAGCGATCATAAGACACGACACCTTTGTCGCATCCCTCTCATGAGTAGTGTGTTCAACGATTTGTTCAGGAGTGGCAGTGGTTACATCAATCTCCTTAAGCTCTTTATCCAATACATATTCTTTGTCCTCATAGCGAATAGCCATTCTGATGTTACGAATCCAGTCATTGAAGTTCGAGCCATCGAAAATGACGCTCCCACATAGGTTCATGAGGGAGAAAGAGCATGAAGGGATTGGGTTGGAAGCATTGTTTGGGACAGACATCTTAAAAAGAAGAAGAACAAAGTTTAGGTTAGATGATAATCCTTAATATTACACCCAATATGAAATATTAAGGCTAGAACCCAACACAATATTCTAAAATTGCGAAGAGGGATGCCGTAATCCAATTGTAAAATATTTGAAGGTAAGTAAATGACGATTTACCAATTTCCACCATGAAAAACGAAATAGATTACTAAGTTTTAATTGGATTTGAAATTCCTAGATCTTTGAGATTCATTGAACATTTTCAATGGCATGTTTATATCTCGATTGTGCCCTTCAAGTTTGTGACTGGGATGGCGAGGATCACAAACAAGGAGTGAATAACCATGCAAATTAGCTTGGTACACCCAATGTTACAAATCACCTAATCAATGTGTCGGTTAACCACACACGCTCCATTGATCTATGCTTAACACCAAGTTACCCTTTGCCATACATTGTCAGTCCCAGATTAGTGTGTCGGCTAACCACACACGCTCCACTAACGACTTAACAAGGTGCAAAGTGTAATTTCATGGATTAGCACCATTTCACATTTTCCTAAAGTAACTAAGATTGGGCATTTTAATAAAAGTTTAGATTACTTTATATTTTTATCATTATACTTTTAATGAGGGAGAATTAATGTCCTATCCTACCCGTTCGGCTAACGACCCTCCACCAGTCAAGGAAGCGGTGGGTGAGAGTGGACACCCATTAAACTACCATTTTATAGGCAGTAACCTTATACCCCCCTTATAGAACGGCTTCGTGAATGAGGCCTACTAACGGTAAGACCGACTTTATCTTATACATATATATATTATTAAACTTATAATATTATAAAGTATAAGGGTTGAATTTTAACTTTTAAAACTCTAGGGTTTGGAATTAAAGTTTCAATTAATGAGACTTTGCAAATTCCAAAACTTGAGGGCATGTTTTGAAACTTGTCAAAACTCTTCACATTCATAACCTATGAGTTTAATTGATTTTAATGTAAGAGACCTTTCATTTTACATAACTTGAGGACAAGTTATGTAGGTCATTAAAATGCATTTAGATCATATTTTCTAACAACTAAATTATCACATAATTCTTGATCTAACTAAACTCATATGCAAGACAATTATCATGTGGTTGGATGATTACAAGCACTACCATATCAAAAAAAACATTTCCAATGATCCAAAACAGTTTGTGGTAATGTTTCAAATCCAAACCAAGCCAAGAAACTCAAATTTCTGCACACAGAGCCTTCAACTCGTCGAGTACATGAACTGGACTTGACGAGTTGCTCTGTTACTGAGTGGACTCGTCGAGTCTGCTCATGTACTCGGCGAGTTCACCAGTCAGGGGCAAAAAATTCGACTTTTCCAGCTTTGAAAAACTAGTAAGCATCAAATATAATGAAAACCATTCTCTGATACCACTGTTGGGTTTTGAGCACTATAACACTCATATGGTGAACATGCAAACCTAAATGCTTTGGATCTATGTTTTCTCTATTATACATGCATATTTTCAATTTTTCCAAAGCATTGTCCTAACTAGCATACAAATTGCTAATTGAATAAAACATCTAGATAGATGACATACCTTTTTTGAAGGACTTGTAGTTCTTGACCTTTGAAAGCTTGAGCACCTCAAGTGTGATGCCTCTAATGGTTCACAAACACCAATATGCAAGAGGATGATTTAAGAGAATAATCTATTTAGCTCAATGAGATGGTTCAACCGATTTTGGCTCATGAGGGTTCTATTTATAGTGTGGAAAATTCTAGGGTTACATTTTGTAAACCCTAATGCTCCATGACTTTCCACATTCTTATGCTCCATGGGTTTAACCTCCATGGACTATCCATGGATTAACTTATTGGTTTAGCCCATCTAAATAATCATGGATCATTGGCCCACACTACAAGAATCATTGATTTACATAATCAATCCCCATATATTTAATTAGTTTCTTTTGACCACAAAATTAATTCCAAATTAATTCTTGATCAATACTAATTAAATAATATGATTCCATATATTAACATATTATACTTGTAATATATTAATAAATCATAAAAAACCTTATTCTCTAAAGTCCATCCTATCAAATTGCACTGGTGAAGGCAACCCAAAAGGACCATGCTACTATCGGGTCAAGTACATCACAGTTATAGTTATGGGCTTAGACACCAAATCCAACAAATCTATGATAACCCAGACAATAGCAGAGGACCAACTTGAGATATAACTTACACAAACCCAAGCAAAATTCCAACGCAATACAAATTCCTAATAACGACCCAGAAGAAAATAGAAAATACATAACCGCAAAAGCATCTGAGGAAATCCTGACCTCCTCCTCCTGAGTTACCCCGACCATCCTGAAAACATGGTACTGAACTCCCCTCCGATACCAATGACAAGAACTAACAATAGGATCCTCCTTCCTGAAGGATTCTAGGATCCACAAGCAGCGGCCTCCAAATGAGCCCCCAACTGCCTTACCACAATTCTGGCCCAAAAGCCCCCGAGATGACCATCAAAGAGCTCCAAACCCCTTCATTGGTTGAACCCAAAACCACCGAGGTGTATTCTAAAACACTACGAGTAGTCTCCGATGAGATGAACTCCCGCGACCACGCATCGATCGGCTCAGTACCTGCTCCTGAGCCGGAACCAGAATCTGAATCCCCATTCCTGAGTGCTCAACACCATACCAAAACAACATGCAAAAGATCTGAATACACCCAATAACCCTCATGCCACAGGATTCCTAGATTCTACAAGACTCTCCCCGATTCGAGTATGGATCATGTGCTTTCAGTAGTATGTGCCCAATACTACCTTCCACACCTATCTATACTTTCCTCAAGAATCCTCTCGAATCCTCTAAGTCACCTTCTCAAATTCATACATCAAACACTCGCTAACCGACGCAATCAACACCCACTGAAATAATCCCTAGGCCTTCCTAGGTTCCCAATCTCACTCTGCCATCAGCAGCTGAAGAATTCCTCATAATGTCAATTAGCTACCTTATGAACACAATCACATGTAACAAAGCTTAGATAATCCTTCGAGTAACAGAATCATCCCTACAACGGTTAGACTAAAACGAGAGCTGTGCAATAGGGTCAAATCCATCACTCTGAGATTATTTAACCTTTGCCACATGTGACTAGACATATCCACTCAATATCTAACTCACACCACTTATGAGTTCCACAAAGAACAAAGCAAGCAACATTCGTGCAGTAACACTTCAATCCATAGAGTAATCTCAAGCATCCAATCCCACATACTACAACCCATACTAAGAGCTCCTACTCCCGCTACTGATTGCCTTACACATACAAATCATACCCAAACCAGCATCCCATGCTTCCTAGACTACCAGGCATCACATATCACGCCAACCTATTACTGGCTAATAAGAACTAGCATGAAAGTCAACAAGCTCATACAATAGGCATACAAGGCATATCTCCGAGCATTCTATCATGCAAAAACTGAGCAGATCCTTAGCCCTAACTAACATTTGATTCACAGATTCATAAATCAAATCATAACGGATAACATGTATGGGTAATTTGGGAGAAACTTACTTGAGCTCGGTCAATTGCATACACCACACCCTTTTCTTATTTCAAAAAACCCTTTTCTTAAGAAAATATATTTATTTTTTGAAAAACTTTACCAAATCCTCAGTTTGAGTTCAGACACACCCAAGAGCGTGCCCGAATCCCTCAAACCAAAGCTCTGATACCAACTTGTAATGCCCCAAAAATGGTGACATAATTTTTTTTAGATTAATAAATCGTTAATACATATCATTTCCGTAAAACCAAGGTAATCAAGTGTTGAATCATAAAAGTGACCCTCTTGATCTTGGTCTACCGCAGTCATCAAAGATCCGCAATCAACTCTTTTCAGCAACCTCATCCGAAGTCATCATCAACCGCAGTTTACTTTCTAGTTTACTTAGTTTAACTCTTTATCTACTTTTGTTAGAATACTCTCTATTGTCCAGTATGCCTTGCATGGATACACATAGAAAATTGATCCAATGTAATATTTGAGTCTATATATATATATAGAGCTCAATCTTTCTTATGCAAAACACATCTCTTACATCTATCTGATTACGCATCTTGAATCTCATATCTTCTGCTATTACTCTCTCCTTCTCACTCTCAAAGTTCACTTGAATATAACTGAATATTATCTCTCTTCGGAGCAAGTCATTCGTGACTTAATCACTAAGTTTGATCTCACTTACTAACTTGGTCTGAATGCATTCATTGTTAAGAATCAACTTATGTGTATACTTGATATAACACCTGCTGTCATTTATATTTCCTTACATTTCCGCAACTAACTCTCTAATTATCTAACTCATTAACTTATTATTATTGTTGAGCTTTTAGATCCTTTGAGATAAACTATTCCGCAACTATACTTGTTCTAACGTTTGTTCAAGTGTGTCTCAAGTTTTTCTCTCAACAATTGGTAACAGAGCCATAGTGGTTGCTTTTTGAAGCAAAACTCTGATTTTCAAAAGGCCTTCTATACCACTGAAGCTCATTTCTTAAAAAAAACTTTTTAAAAAAAAACAAGGAAAAATGGCACAAACATTATCTCTGAATGTTTCAAACAGTGTTGGTGGTTCAAATCGAGCCCCAATATTGGTGGCAAGTGAATATCATCACTGGTCTTAGAGAATGGAAAGATACTTAAGGAGACTTGGTAGAGATGTATGGCGGTCCGTAGAAGAAGGACCACATGTCCCTGTTCTTACACCAGTTCAAACTGACGGTGCCACAACCAGACTAGGAGGAGGTCAACCAGTCATGAACCGTCCCACTAAAGATGACCTCCATAAAATGGAAAATGATGGTGTTGCTTTTTATGAAATCTCTTGTGGAGTTTCTCCTGACAACTTCGACATTATCATAGACTGCAAATCATCAAAAGAGATCTGGGAAGTTCTCAAGAATTTGTACGAAGGCTCAGAACAAGCTCAAGATAAGAAGCTCACAACTACACTCAATGAGTTCAACAATTTTAAAGCTCATACTGGCGAAAGTTTGGAAGACTCCTTCAAAAGGTTCAACCTGATAGTCACTAAGTTATCTAATGCTAGCACCATCCGCAGTAACCATGAAACAAACATTCAGTTTCTCAATGGTTTGGGAAGACATTGGACTACTGCTAATATGATAGTTCAAGGGTACACAAAAATTCATTCTTTGTCTCTCTACAAGCTTTACGGGGAACTGCAAGCACAAGAATCCACCGTACTCAAAGACGGTGCTGACTTCGGAGGACCACTTGCTCTTATAGCACAAGCTCCACATAATCAATCCTACTCTCCCTCGTATGACACTCCTCCGCAGTCGTACGAAGACGACTCAGAGTATGATGATGAATAAGAATTTCAGAAGGCTATTGCTCTTGTTAGTCAACAGTTCAACCGGTTACCACCTCCTTCTTTTCGTAAAAATCAGCAGTTCAACAAACCTCCATTCAACCGTAACTTCAACCCGCAGAATAACCATTCTCGATATCCCAAAAGTTCTCATCCACCATCGCAATCTCAAAATACTCAACCAAAGGAGGCACCGCAGTCCATCCAAACCACTGACTTTGGTACTCCCTCAGAAGACAAAAATGATGTTGTGGTTTGTCACAAATGCAACAAAGAGAATCATTTTACAAAAGATTGCAAGGCTAACATAGTGAAAGACAGAGCATTCTACCTACGAATGGCTCAAGAATTGGAAGCAAAGGAAAAGGCCAGGGCATACGTAGCCCATGTCAAAAGAGACCATCAAGTTTGGTCATCCGGAGATGAAGAAGAAGCCATCAGCAACGTCAAAGGAAAAAGGCAAGATCTGCATGTTGGCAACTGCGGATGACGATGGGTCTAGAAAGCTTGAAAAGAACTACTGCTACATGGTGAAGGATAGAACTCTAAGCATCGTCGAACAGGTAAAACTCATGATTCAAACTCTAAACTATAGCATGCATGACTGTCAACCCTTCATAGACAATCTTAATGACACATGTGCTGTCGTCCTTACAGACTATAACAAAGCTTTAGATGAGAAGAACATAGCGTCCCAAGAGATGTTTCATGTAAGAGGACGACTGGACAACAAAAGACTCAAAATGGCTATGTTAGAAAAGGACTTAGAGTTAGAAAAAGATGCAAGAATGTTGATTGAAACACAACTAGAGATAGCTTTGAACCAAAGAGATTTAGCTCAGAGTGAAATTGTACGCTTAAATCTATTAATAGAAAAACTGTTCAATGAAAGTGAAGCTATTGAAAATTTGGTGAATAATGGAACTGTGGACAATACATACAATTGGGGTTGGTCCAATGGATATCCTACCGCAAAGGATTCCTCACCCCGATTTAACAAAGATCGACTGTATGTCCCTCCGGACCGAGAATTTCATTTCTCAGTCAATGAAAACTTTTCCCAAAGATATCAGAACACACTTCGGTAGACTTCATAATCTAAGTAATAACTATGTCATTGAGGAAATTGTGCATGAGGTTTCGGGTCACACAAGTGATCAAACTCCTTTCTGTGGCACAATCTATCCAAATTCTCAGACTTCATCAGTTGTTGATGAAGAAATTGTCATAGAGAGTCCCGAAGTCTCACAGGACTTCCCATCTCTGCCCTCAGACCACAGTGTCTCTCACTGTAGTCATGAACCGCAGAGGTCCCACAAAAGTCCCACAGAAGTCCCAACTTAGTCTTACTCTGCGGTAGTCAAATCATCTTTACCGCAGTCCTCAATCAAAAGCGCTGTGACTCTTTAGCCAATTCATCATGAATTACCCATAGAAAACTTTGAAGTGGGTCAATGCTCTCAAAACCTTGAATCTTCAAGTTCGGATAAATTTAGCCCTCGTTTTCAAAAATTTTCAAAGGTTTCCAGGAAACCGCAGCTGACCACCAATGACTGCGGTTCTCCAAAAACCTTAGCTAAAAAGGCTTTCAAAGAGGAAATTCGATCCCGAGGCACAGATCGACAAATCTTTTCCAAAAACAAAAGACATATCAGATTTCCAAAATCTAAGAGTCCAGAAAAGTTTCTTTTCTCGCACTATTTTTCAAAAAACTCTCCCATCAAGAAAACATACAAAAAGGAATGTACAGTTTCAACAGTCATTCCAAACTCATCTGACACAACCCAAAAGAAAGTAAGGTCTTTTCGAAGCAATGGTTTTCAACTCTATTCCTCAGATGATCCAAAATGGAAGGGTATCTTACCCATTTCAACACTTTTGAAATCACATCAAAATTTTAACAAGTGGAAGGGTATTTTACCAAACCCAACAAAAAAGGTCCGAAAAATCAACACGTGCTAAATCTTTTTCGAAACAAACTTTTTCAAATTCCAACAGCACCAATGTCAGATCTTACCACTCTCGGACCGGTCACAAAACTACCTCATCATTTAGACCGCTAACCAAACAAGGTGTCAGAACAAAAGACAAAATTTCAGCATGTCAGTGTCAATGTAGTTGTCAAAATGGTTCATCTCATGTCAAATCTGGTTCTTTTCAGAAACCTCGTAACTTTTCTAAAAATCGCAACACTCCAAAAACTCACAAACACCCAGGACTAGGATTAAAATTGACACAAAACCAGTCCCTGCAACCTCGGTTCATGCATCAATCAGAAACTCATCTTTTGTCCCAGGCTCCAAACTAGTTTGGATGCCTAAACTAACCGTGTAATTCTCAGGCCTTGTGCAAGGAGGAACAAGAAGAAGAATGGTTAATCGACAGTACCTGCTCCTTGGACATCACTAGAAGGTTAGAATACCTTCGGGATTTCAGGCCAATTTGCAACGGTGGAAATGTCACATTCGGCAACAATGCGAATGGGATAATCCGAGGTTATGGTGTTCTTACTACGGAAAACTTCTCCATTCAAAAGGTTGCTCATGTAGAAAGCCTTAAACACAATCTCATCAGTGTTGGCCAACTATGTAAGGCAGGACATCGAGTTGAATTTGATGACCAATTTTGCTATGTAATGACAAGCGATAGGAGCACATGTCTGATCAAATCCCGATCCGAAGGTACTATGTATCCTCTGGACGTCTCTCTAATCATAGGCAAACCGCAGTTATGCTTCCTATCCAAAGCAGTATCAGAAGTCAGCTGGCTATGGCACTGCAAGCTAGCTTATCTCATCTTCAGATACATCAACAATTTGGTCACCGGACAAGTTCAGCAATGATACTCTCTGTTCTGCGTGTGAATGTGGAAAGCGATCCAAAGCAAGTCACCCAATGGTGATAGATTCTTCAATTTCTGAACCACTGGAACTCCTGTACATTGATCTCTGCGGTCCATTTACCGTAGCCAGTCTTCATCACAAGAAATACATACTGGTTATAGTTGATGACTTCACACGCTTCACTTGGGTTTTCTTTCTTAGACTCAAGTCAGATACACCGCAGACACTCATCAATTTTATCAAGGAGATAGAAATTAAAATCAAACTACCAGTACGACGCATCCGAAGTGATAATGGAACCGAGTTTACCAACCATCTCTTAAATAGTTTCTTGGTTTCAAAAGGCATCACTCACAACTTCTCAGCCCCCTACACACCGCAACAAAATAGGGTAGTAGAGGGAAGGAACCGCACTCTGGTAGAAGCAGCAAGATCTATGCTCTCTACTTCTGGGCTGAAGCAGTGGCCACATCATGTTTTGTGCAGAACCGAAGCATTATGTGAAAGCGTCTCAATAAAACTCCTTATGAGGGCCTTAACAACCGCAAGCCAAATGTCCGATTCTTCCATATCTTTGGGTGTAGATGTTTCGTAATCAACAACAGAGACCACCTTAATAAATTCGCACCAAAGTCTGATGAAGGCATCTTCCTTGGCTACTCAACACACAAAGTTGCTTATAGGGTTCTCATTAGACGCACAAGGCTTATAATTGAAAGCTTCGATGTCAAATTCGATGACTACCACATCCGCAACACCGCTCCATCAACCGACACCACAACAATCCTAGAAAGTGATATTCCTGCTTCTTCGGGTCCACTAAACCTAGTTGAAGTAAACTATGATGATCTCTTCGACCCTGTAGAAACAGCCAAGTTATGCGAAGTTCTTGTGTCCCCGGAAGCTCAACAGCAGCATGCTGACGTATCTGGTCCTACACCATCCGATGAAGTATCACTAAATACTTCCACCTCGCCGGTTGAGGGGGAAAACTCAACTCTGGACCATACAACAACCATCGAGGTTCCAGTACTAGAAGATGCAGCTCCAATCCCTCTCCGCAGAGGATTTCAACTATCAAACGTTTCTTCGGACTCGGATGATGAAAACATAGAGAACATTGACACAAGAACAGACTCGAGAATTATCACACTCCCATCTGCAATCTAGGGGAACCTTCTCAGGTTCAAGGGGAACTCCCGTCTGCAATCCAGGGGGAACCTTCACCATCTGCCCTAGAAAACTCTGATCCCACCTTTCCATTTCAAGACAGTTCAACAGGATGTTCTCAAATCTAGGGGGAACTGCCATCTCCAACCGCAGAGTCTTCCGATATTGAAGACATTCCCTCTACCGCAGCTGCTGATCCTACACGTATGGATGAAGGACCACCCACCAGGTCAAATCATCGACAACCCATCCGCAGGTATCCAGACTCGATCTTCCAAGGATTTATCTGATCACTGTCACTACGCAGCATTTATGTCCTCGGTCGAGCCCCGAACGATCAAAGAAGCATTACTAGAACGAGACTGGATATCCGCAATGCAAGAAGAGCTAGAAGAATTCAAAAGAAACAAAGTGTGACAGCTTGTTCCGAAGCCACAAGGTCACACTATTGTTGGTACTAGATGGGTGTACAAGAATAAGTTGGATGAATCCGGTGCGGTCGTCAGAAACAAGGCAAGGCTAGTTTCCAAGGGATATAGTCAACTTGAAGGTATTGACTATGATGAAACTTATGCTCCGGTGGCACGAATGGAAGCCATCCGAATCTTCTTAGCATACGCAGCTCACAAGAACATCAAAGTACATCAAATGGATGTGAAAAGTGCTTTTCTCAACGATGAATTAAAAGAGTAGGTTTATCTTCAGCAACCTCCGGGCTTCGAAAGTCTTGAATTCCCAGACTACTGCTACAAGCTTGAAAAAGCAGTCTACGGTCTAAAGCAAGCCCCAAGAGTGTGGTACGAGACTCTCTTTGAATTTATTGTCTCGTCCGGATACAAAAAAGGAGTGATTGATCCCACTTTATTTAGAAAAGAAAATGGTAATCACCTTATGCTTGTACAAATCTATGTCGATGATATCATCTTCGGATCAACTGATCAAGAAATGGTGGATGAATTTGCTAAGATCATGACCAACAAGTTCCAAATGAGCATGAATAGAGAGATTAACTTCTTTCTAGGACTTCAAGTGAAACAAGTTCCTCAAGGGATATTCATCCATCAGGAGAAATACACCACTGAACTGTTAAAGAAATACTCAATGGACAACTGTTCTTCGGCTAAGGTCCCCATGGCCTTCGGATATAAGATATCTGCTGATCCTTCCGGTGAATCAGTGGATCACAAGACTTATAGAGGTATAATTGGCTCATTGATGTACCTCAACGCAAGCCGACCAGACATTGTCTTTGCAACAGGTGTATGCGCAAGGTACCAGGCTGATCAAAAAATGTCACACATGACCGCAACCAAGAAGATTCTAAGATACTTAAAGGGTAGCAAGTCTCTTGGTTTATGGTACCCCGCAGGGAATGACTTCAGCCTACAAGCATTCACTGATGCGGATCATGCCGGATGCAGACTAGATCGAAAAATCACCTCCGGTGGATGTCAATTTCTGGGTGGAAGACTCGTCAGCTGGTCATCAAGAAAACAAAATTGTGTATCACTGTCTACCGCAGAAGCTGAATATGTGGCCACAACCAGCTGCTGTTCACAAGTCTTGTGGATGAAAACACAACTTCTGGACTACGGATACAGAATGCTACGGATACCAATTTATTGTGACTTTGAGAGTGCTATAGCGATTTCCCACAATCCAATTCAGCACTCTAAGACAAAGCATATTGAACTACGGTATCACTTCATCAAAGACCACATCCTGAAAGGTAACATTGAACTAATTTTTGTCCATACTCATGAAGAGATTGCTGATGTATTCACAAAGGCACTTGACTCTACAAAACTCAACAGTTTCTTACAAATGTTAGGAATGATGAATCCGGACCCACAATTCTTTTTGAATTGATAGGTACCGCAGACCATCCTTGGTCTCTATTGCAGTCCTAATTGAAGTTATTTATGATAGATAGCTTTGGTATATCCTGTGTACCGCAGTATACTCTATGTACCGCAACTATATATCATATCTATCTTTCAATGGTCCTTATTGTTTGTTGTTACCAATTTTTGTTCAAGTGTTCTCCTCAGTTCTTCTACTGCAGTCATCTAACCATCCATCCGCAATGACAAAAGATCCATCCGCAATGAAGTCTCAATCCACAATCACATTGATTTCTCAACTGCTTCATAAATTCTTGAAATGTGGTGTGCTATTTAATGATCCTTCATTAAATAAGAAAAACATTCAAAAACATTCTTTGTGTAGCATATCACTGTCTCAGTTCTACTTTTTGAATAAAACTTGTGTCAGACCTATTTTGGGTATGATGACAAAAAGAACGATTTTCCATAAAAATCTCTTTTAAACTGTCCCTTCCTATTACCCCAAAACGTCAAATCCGTTACATCTTCCCCTTTTATACAACGGATTAACCCCCCCCCCCCCTACCACACGTTCTTCAGACGTGATGTTTTAAGGTCTGACGTTTCATTAAATGCTAACCCCTTTTGGAAAATCTCAAAAAATATAATAAACCTTTTCTTATCTGTGGCTGAGATTTCTTTTCCTAATCGAAGAAAACAACCCAAATGTTTTTACCTTATCCAATTTCACTTAGGGTAAAATTAATAACTGTATCAAATCCGCCACTATAAAACCCCCCTTCTTCTTCCCCAAGAAAGTTTTACGCTTTCTGAAAACTCGACGAACTTCTTCTCCTTCATCTTCTTGCACTCTGTTTTCCTGCAAGTTCTTCAAACTCCTCAAAAAAAATGGTGAAATCCGGTATCTCAAAGAAACATTCCAAGGCATCTGCCTCAACACACCCAACTGGTTCAGACTCTGCTTCAAGAAATCAAATGCCAACAATTGCTTCAAATAATTTTAGGGCAGTGTTCGACGAGCATTCCTCTTACAATGCTCCAATCAAGTTGATGATCAAGTTCCTATCCAATCACCCACTGTTTGGTCCCTTCGATTCCTTCACAGATGTGGTACCTCTATCAACCCTCTTCAAATGTGCTTTCTCTGCATATCGACCCCTCAACAATCTTCAAGAAGTGCATCTGAATCTGGTGAACGATTCTTTGGTTATTCTGACCAAAGAAAAATTCCTCAATGCCATCAACCTGTTAGTTCATCCTTCAACAAAGGTCTTCACCCCAAGCATGGCAGGCATTCTTTCTGCACTCTACCAAATGGGTTACCAAAAGAAGCTGAAAGGCATAGGCGAATTCAAGAAGAATCAGTTGCCTGCGGTGTGGCAGTTCGTTTGCCATTTCGTGATCCGCAGCCTGTCAGGCAGAACCGGAGGCACTGATAACATGGGACTCAAAGCTGTTAGAGTTAGTGTGGATATTTTTACTGGCCACGATGTCAACTACGGTAAGATCTTGTGGGATGACTTCTTGCAGTACATTCCCAAGGAAAGTCCAAGAGAAAACCCTACCGAGCTCACCTTTGCTAGAATCTGGTCTCTATGCATCTCAGACCTTCATGCGGGTGCAGGACTAAGCATGGGCAACGATGTCAACTTCTTCATCACCAAAGAACTAAAAAGGTACAACCCCTCTACGAATCAATCTATTTTTGGACCCATTAGACAGCTACCAGTCCACATATTGTCTACCCTTGGACTTGAAACCATTGATGTCACAGACCACATAGAGGCTATGGAAGGTATTGACCCATACCTTCCTACACCGCCTCTACCTAGACAAGCTTCAACCGCACTCATCATCCCTCGTAGTACCGCAGTGCCATCCTCCACCACTCTATCCAACTTATCTTTATCAAAAAGACGCAAGCAGTTAGCCTCAGCCCATCAAGGCCCCCGCAACATCACCAAGAAACATGGAACCCCAAAGAAGAAAGATGCTCCCAAACACACTGAACCATCAAAGAAAAGGAAACTCAAACAAACTGTGTCCTCGGATGACGAATCAACTGGAAATCGATCTCACTCTCCCTCTATGAGTGATTCTGATGATGACGTACAACCCATTTCTATCCTTAAGAAAAGAAAGACCAATCCCACTGACCAAATACGTGGCCGGACTGATGCCGCAACCTCTCAAAAGGCTCCGGTAGTCCTTGGGTTGGCCGCAGACCCATTCAATACAACCATCGAATTCCACTCAGACACAAAAAGTGTGTCTGTTTCAACTGAACATGGAGACTCACCCCCAGCTCACTCCCAAGGGGATGGAACTGGTTCTCGCCCTAAGGTCTCCAAGGCTTCCCGTCTACATTTCTTTTCACCCGAGGAGTTGAACTCCATCCTTTTGTCTGTAACCCAAACACTTCAAACACGTTCCCAACCGCAGGGCAATCCTTCCGCCCTTGCCAGAACTGAGCCGAGGCCAGAATTGACCATGGGTCAAGGAGACCGAGGAAGCTCAGGAAATCCTAACCTGCTTACATCATTTCCAGGTGGTTTAGGCACGGTGAGCACCATTGTGCAAGGATCCGTGGACACGAGGGACACCTCGGTGCGTTTTCAAGGATTTGACGGTGACGAATCAAATGATTCATGGTTACACTACAATCTGGTCTCAAAATCCGACATCAAGAAATATGTCACACTCCGTAGGGCATTTCAAGCAAGAAAGGACCAGCAAATCAAGAAAATTCAACAGAAACAACAAGAGATTCAATCCGCAGCCAAGTATTGAACGGACGCCATCAATAACGCCAATACCGTAGCCACCATTCTGAAAGTACAAGAGTGGATGTCCACAATGGCTGAAACAATCCGCAATGCTCAGTCCACTCTTGGTGGTGAAGGTACATCAAAACTCCCTCCAAATCCAACTGTTAGAGATTTTAAAGGTGATGGCACCACAATAGAAGTTAGCTTCGCTCCTACATTCAGATTCGATGACTTTGATCTCAATGAGGTAAATCAGCCTATCCCTTCTGATGACGATTTAATGATTTTTGATGAGGAAGAAGTTTCGAGTGGCTCTCAATACTCCACCTCCAAGCCGAAAGAGAAAAAGAAGAAAAAGAAGATTGATGTGTCCAGAAAAGAATTTCTGAGTCTACAAGCCAAAGTAGATTAGATTCTTGCTGCGGTTAAGCCCACTCAACCGCAACCTGAATACTTACCAGGACCGCAGTCACTCATTAAAAGAATCGAACGACTGGAAACTCGTGAACGCCTAGCTGCTGAGCGAATTTCTTTAAAAGTTGAAATGGGAATTCAATCCCTAGATACAAGTCGTCAGGCTGATCATAAGCAGTTTATGGCTGCTGCGGAGCGCCTCATCTCCAAGGTATCCGCAATCAAGGCAGATCTACAAAGAGCCATTGCGGACCAGTCAAATCACTCACAGAAGCTGATAGCTGAAACTCATACTGCCTATGAGTCCACCATCTCGGTTCTTCAATCTACCATCAACAGACTTCAACGCTCTCTGTCTTCAAACTTTCATGGTCCTAAGATTCTTCAACTTACCAAGGAGATTCATCGACTGCTCTTTAACACCACCATCCCAGAAAATCAGCAACTGGCTGATGCTCTCAAAACTCAATTCCAGGAGGTGTGTGCTAAAGTCGATGGTCTTAAGCAATGGCTTGAGGATACTCCGGTTTTGCATTCCTCAAGAGGGGGAAGTGATGAAGACCATCATTCAAACAACATCTCTCAACATAGGAGCCTCCCTGTCATAAATGAAAAAATTCCCTCTCCGCAACCATCTCCTCACAAGAATCCAAGCCATCAGACACCACCGCAACATCAGTCTCCACCGCAACAGAAAATCATTCAAGAAACTACTCCTGAGCGACTGGAGACTCCTCCCCACTTCAAGAATCTAGAATCCAACATGTCATCCGAACATTCCAATGACTCACCCGCAACGAAACAAAAGAAAGCAGATTGGAAAGCAGCCAAATTTGCTGAACTTATCTGGAGAGAAAATGGATTTGACATCACCATGGATGAGTCTTTAGTCAATTCCTGGATCAATCCCCACCGAAGACTGCTGGATGATGACTATAAACCCTATCTGGCTTTTGCTGAACCCCCTTCTGACGGTTACTGGGATGTTCCAATCTCCCCCAATGCTAAATAGTTCACTGTATTTGAGCAGTTTGACCGCAGCTTACCTGATCACAAGAGACTGCCCATGGAATTCGAAAGACTCAATCGATTCTATGCTAAACATGCTTCTTCAATAGAAAAAATTTGGTCTAATGATAGACCATCCGCAGTCAAGAACTTTAAACCCTGGAAATTCATGAAAGTTGACTTTATCCAGTATACTCTTACAAGAAGGAATCAGGACTACGTCCGCACCCAAGCTGACTTCCCATGCATGAATCCAGAAGAAGTATTCCTCATAGCTAAGGTGTTCCAAAACAAATCTGAAAAGTATCATAATATGAAGATAGCATTTGAAAGGGTCGGCGCATTCCTAAAGGAAACTGTCTGTGACTTCGCAAAGATTTATGTAGATATTCACCCTGTCCTTGCCAAAAAGTTCGATCTACCACCACTTGATCCTGCACCGATGCTTACTGAAGGTTATCAAGAAAGATCTCTGGGTGCAACAAACTTCCCTGATCTTGGAGTCATTTTTAAGCGAAAGCTCAATGAAACCAAATATTTCATTCCTATGACTGCCATGAATCGTCTCACATGGAATCAAACTGAAATTTGTCGAACCGCAGTTCAAAAGTCAAAACACACAACTGCCGAAGTCAAGTTCGAAATTTTAAGGAGGATCACCTGGTTGGAGAATGTCAGAAAGTTTTGGTGGATTCTCATCAAGTTTCTAAAACTTGATAACTGAAGAGAAGTTAAAGAGGTCACTTAGGGGAAATTGTTGAATCATAAAAGTGACACTCTTGAACTTGGTCTACCGCAGTCATCATCAACCGCAGTTTACTTAGTTTAACTCTTTATCTACTTTTTTTAGAATACTCTCTATTGTCTAGTATGCCTTGCATGGCTACACATAGAGAATTGATCCAATGTAATATTTGAGTCTCTATATATAGAGCTCAATCTTTCTTATTCAAAACACATCTCTTACATCTATCTGATTACGCATCTTCAATCTCATATCTTCTGCTATTACTCTCTCCTTCTCACTCTCAAAGTTCACTTGAATATAACTGGATATTATCTCTCTTCGGAGCAAGTCATTCGTGACTTAATCACTAAGTTTGATCTCACTTACTAACTTGGTCTGAATACATTCCTTGTTAAGAATCAACTTATGTGTATACTTGATATAACACATGCTGTCATTTATATTTCCTTACATTTCCTAGACTACCAGGCATCACATATCACGCCAACCTATTACTGGCTAATAAGAGCTAGCATGAAAGTCTACAAGCTCATACAATAGGCATACAAGGCATATCTCCTAGCATTCTATCATGCAAAAACTGAGCAGATCCTTAACCCTAACTAACATTTGATTCACAGATTCATAAATCAAATCATAACGGATAACATGTATGGGTAATTTGGGAGAAACTTACTTGAGCTCGGTCAATTGCATACACCACACCCTTTTCTTATTTCAAAAAACCCTTTTCTTAAGAAAATATATTTATTTTTTGAAAAACTTTACCAAATCGTCAGTTTGAGTTCAGACACACCCGAGAGCGTGCCCGAATCCCTCAAACCAAAGCTCTGATACCAACTTGTAATGCCCCAAAAATGGTGACATAATTTTTTTTAGATTAATAAATCGTTAATACATATCATTTCCGTAAAACCAAGGTAATCAAGTGTTGAATCATAAAAGTGACCCTCTTGAACTTGGTCTACCGCAATCATCAAAGATCCGCAGTCAACTCTTTTCAGCAACCTCATCCGAAGTCATCATCAACCGCAGTTTACTTTCTAGTTTACTTAGTTTAACTCTTTATCTACTTTTGTTAGAATACTCTCTATTGTCCAGTATGCCTTGCATGGATACACATAGAGAATTGATCCAATGTAATATTTGAGTCTATATATATAGAGCTCAATCTTTCTTATGCAAAACACATCTCTTACATCTATCTGATTACGCATCTTGAATCTCATATCTTCTGCTATTACTCTCTCCTTCTCACTCTCAAAGTTCACTTGAATATAACTGAATATTATCTCTCTTCGGTGCAAGTCATTCGTGACTTAATCACTAAGTTTGATCTTACTTACTAACTTGGTCTGAATGCATTCATTGTTAAGAATCAACTTATGTGTATACTTGATATAACACCTGCTGTCATTTATATTTCCTTACATTTCCGCAACTAACTCTCTAATTATCTAACTCATTAACTTATTATTATTGTTGAGCTTTTAGATCCTTTGAGATAAACTATTCCGCAAATATACTTGTTCTAACGTTTGTTCAAGTGTGTCTCAAGTTTTTCTCTCAACATCAAGATTTAGCAAAACATCATTAAATCAGAGTAAATCACAGAGTGTGGAATCATGTTGTGTGCGCTCTACAATCATCCCGAGCTCTTCCATTTGAAAACCAAAGTACCTGAAACATAAACTAAAACCGTAAGCATAAAGCTTAGTAAGTTCCCCAAGATAACTCATACCACACATACATAACATCACATAATGAGCACCTCCCTTCTTCGGACCCCATCCGGCATCGGGACTCGCCCGGTATCGAGCCCCGCTCGGTATACAGATCTGTCAATCATCAGGCCCCGCCTGGCATTGGGCCCCGCCCGGTATAAGCATAATAACATATAAACATATAAACATATAAACATATGGACATATAAGCACACAACACATTCCATAATCACAGAGATAAATAGCATGCATACTAGCCTTCGGGCCCCTACCAACATCAGGTCCTACCTGGTAATCATAAACACATACAAATAATTAAAATACAACATATTCATCAGGCCCCGCCCGGTAAACATAAAACACATAGCACATGCAAGAGTCACGCAGAAAACAACACCCAATTAACAATTGGGTTCCAATCCGTACTTGGGGTAAAAAGACCATTTTACCGCTAAGCTAGCTTAGTCCAAGACTGAGGCCCAAACTCGAAATCTAAAAGGCCCAAAACCAATTAATCACTCAAGGCCCATACTTAACCCAATTTTCTAAATTGGGACCAAACCCCTTACATGGGCCTTACCCTAATGCCCAAACATTGCCCAACATAACTCATGGTCAACCCTGATCAAACTCCTGGTCAAAGTCAAAGTCAACAACCCATGTTGACCAAACACGTCGTGCTGCCCCTTGGACACGTCGTGTTCTTCCATAATCCAGATAATCGGGAAATCCCTAGCCAACATACCGTGTTGGCTTGCAAACACGCCGTGTTTGCCGGAGATTTAGCAGCTCAACCATTAAGCACTAAATCCATAAAGGCATGGCCCCAAAAGATAGATCTGACCTCCTTGAGCCGGATTATCATGTAAAGTTGCCAACTTTACGTCCCTACATGACTAAATGGAGCTCTTAAGCTAAAAAGGGACTTAATATAGGGCTTGAAGCATGCATGAAACCATTCTTCACATAAATTTTTCACCTTTATGCTCAAGGATACCAAAACAAACTCAGATCTGAAAGAACAATCCCTTAAACAACCCAACTCATTCATAGACCCGAAAAGGAGACCAAAATCATAATAACTAGCCATGAAGAGATCTAATCAAACACAAGGCAAGATGAAAACTTGATACCTCAAAGAGACTGCAAGAAGTGGAGAGATTATGGATCTATGATCTTCCTTTCAAGCTAAGCACCTTCAATCTTCAAAGCTTCCTTTAGAAATGAAAAAAAATAACCACAAGAATCCACTCAAGGCTCAAGAACACCACCAAGAAAGCATAAGGAACGAAATAGGGTTTGAGTGGCAATGGAGGCTAGTAAGAAGGCCATCCATGAGGATCTAAGGCCTTTAAATAGGGTGCAACACCCTAAAATTAGAGTTTCCTTCCCAGCTACCAACACTCCGTGTTAAGATACCACAACACGTCGCGTTGGTCCATTAATCTTCGCGTTTCTTCAAATCTAGACACGCCGTGTCGGTTTCTCCAAAACGTCGTGTCCAACCCTAAAAGGGGATTTACTCCAAACAATTCTCCTCAAGATTTTGGGTGTTACACAAACTCAAAATTAAAGTTTCCCAACATGGACCTAATTTTAAATAGTTCAACCATCATAATGATAGTCTCTTGAACACCAAGAAAAGACATCGCGTGTTGAAAAGACAACCCTTTGATCCATCTCCTTTTCTTGCTTTTACCAACCCCCTTGCATTAATGGACATAATATTCATCGATTAATGCTCAACACACCTACTCTCTCTCTTATTTTCTTAAGGCTCAACTTACAGCCTCCCCTATCATAACCCATAACTCCACCATTTTCAATAAGACTTCGGAGATCATTAACAATAAGTAATCCACGATCTACCCTAGATTTTGTGCTTTTCCTCAACATAGGAAAGATGGTATAATATTTAGTAATCGAACCTCTACCATGCATTCCACTACGGTCTCAGATAGAAGCCCCAAACCATTAACTTTCCTTTCCACCTTGATGTTTATGTCTTTATCTTTTCTTTTATGCATATAAGTACTTGTAAAAATACCATTGGTAACAGTCGGTTAATCATCATCAACCTGCACCCCCTTTTGTTGTTCACCCTTATGTTGTTCAGGAGAGCTTTCCACATATGTAATGTGACCATCACTCTTATCATCTGGCATGCTATCATAAATAATCTTCAAGTCATCAGAGAGCATGGAAACCTTAGGAACTTGTAACTCACATGTTCCATTTTCTTCCATCACTTGAACTTCATCAGTAAGAGAAACATCATCATCTTTATCACAATCAATCTCAAAATCATGAAAACTACCCTCCATGTTGTTAACATGCACCTCCTAATTAACCTCCACTTTCCAAGCAGCTAATTCATGCACCGTGATGGTGTATTCCACCTCCTAGATCAGAACATTTTCCAACTCATATATGATATCATCTGATTTGTACTTACACATACCCTACCACAACTGACAGTCACATCCTGGTCATCCTCAAAGAACATAAATCTACCCCACAAGCTTACAATATTTTTGAAATAGGTAGATCCCCAATCTACTAGTGGTAAGCCGTCAATCTCCAACCACACCATCATTTCATCAATTTGGAAGTTTTTTGTGATAGGTTTAGCCTCTTTAATAAAGCGTTTCATGTTAATGTTTTTTTTTGGAAGGCCAGGCATGCGTCTTGGTTCATAAATTCAATCCACACTCAAAACCCACCAGCATGATAGATTTTAAGTCCAGTAAAACCCTCATTCTGGAAGATCTTATACAAGTTAGTCATAGCCGAAGCTTCCCGAACCTTTTCCGCTAAGATTCTAGATGCGATAGAACTGAGGTCTAGGTCGGACTGTCGTTACGAATGACGAAGGTTTCATGAATTTGACGGTTAAGGCGATAGAAACATATAAACTTAGTATGGTGAGGACCACGCCAACTCATGACGAATGATAGCAACGGACTCTTTACCGAACAAAAGTTTGGCCGATTTGAAAGAAATGTTTGTTATACGATGATGTACCCCTAGTGTGCTCAACAATGTACTCTACGTAAACGTTCTAGTGCTTTCTGTTTTCCCCTTGATGTTAACACTTCTACATATCGTACCGCGATGAGCGAGTACATACTGTGAAAGTGCTTTGATAACTAGTGTCGATACTTTATACTACGATCCTCCTCGGTACCACTACGATCGCCTGGAATATACAAGTTATGAATAATTAAGATGAATCAGACAGTCGACTGAGTAACTCTGCCTCAAATCCACAACCAAACAAGGAACGGGAATTAAGGGGGAATTACTCACTCTAAGTCTGCAAAATCTTAGCTATGCACAACCCTGATGTACATACTAAGCCATCATAGCTTCTCTGAACGGATCTTTTAGTTCTCCTGAATACTGTGACTTGTTTCGATAAATGAGTTATTATAATTACTTTTAAATGTTTTCCCCAAGTTGTAATCTTATATAAATATAAATTAATTTTTAAAGTATTTCTTATTTTATTTCGAAAACGTACTGCTGCTCGCTGGCGACTCCGGGGTTGATTCTCCTGCGGTGATCATAAGAATTCGTCCATCCGATCCAGAGTTCTTTGTTATCGGGCAATCCCTCCTATAGTGTCCATTCTCACCACAATCATAGAAGGCTTGGTTTTCTTCGACTCCGAGGACTTGGAGATCGGTTGAGCCGGTGCCCTGCAGAAACGGACTGTGTGCCCCTTTATGTGGCAGTTCAGACACTGCATTTCCCGACATACTCCGGTGTGGTGATAGTTGCACTTTCCACACTTCGGGAGAGTTCTAGCATATCGGCTGGCAGGTGCTGGAGTAGCAGGTGTTGTGGCGGCGTACATAGTACTCGTTTGTTGCTCCTGAGGGGTTTCCTGTGTTGTTCGCTTCTTCTTCCTCTTGTTCCCCGACTTCCGTTTATAGTCCTCTCCCCTTGATGGCTCGGGAACGGGGACTTCCATGCCATGGCGGACTCCATGGTCAATGAGTCGCTGCGCCAGGCGTTTGGCACTATCGAATGTGGTTGGGTTAGAAGACATTACATCTCCCTGGATCGGGGTAGATAGACCCAAATGTATCTTTCTATCTTCTTGCTCTCCGGGGTAACCATCCCGGGGCATAGTGCTACCAGGTCGCTAAACCTGTCAGTGTAGGTCACTATGTCTGAGCCGACCATAGTGTGCTCCCACAGTTCTTGTTCCAGCTTTTGAACTTCGCCCCTCGGGCGATATTCTTCCAGCATCAACTCTTTTAGGTTCTCCCAACCTATTGAGTTAGCCACTGATAGGGTCAGTGACTTAACATGGCTGTTCCACCATGTTAGGGCTCTGTCGGAGAAGGTGCAGGTAGCAAACTTTACTTTGCTCCCTTCTGAGCACGAACAGATTGCGAAGACCGAATCTGTTTTCTCGAACCATCGCATCAGAGCGATGACTCCGCCATTTCCATTAAAGGAATTGGGTTAGCAGTTCATGAAGTCTTTATATGAACACTCCCTTGGGTGTTCGTGAGTAACTCCGGGGTTGGTTAAGTGGGTACCGCTACCAAATCCGAAGGTACCACTTTCACCGAAGTGAGCTAGAGCAGTTGCCACTGCGGCTGATATTGTTGCTTGAAGAGCAGCAGGATCGAATTGTGGCGTTTGAGCTGGAGTTATCGGAGTAGTGTGTCTGTTTGATCTGCTAGGAGGCATATTTGTTAAAAGAATACAAAGATGAGATGGAATAAGTCTATAGCAGTGGATATAAGCCGAAAGCTGAAAGACAAGGTTATCCTAGTTCTGAGTGTATCTGGTTCTGGAAACAATTCATAAAGGTAGTCTATACAAAATAAACTTTATGAATAAGAAGTGGCTATCCTCGAATGAATATCTGTGACTTGAATAACAGTTACCAGTTGCATGTAAAGAAAATAATCCTAACACATAATGTGAGCGCTGTCTCCACTCGCTCACTAAGTTAAACAAGATTATTATTTATTAGCATGACGCATAAGACGTTTTTGGTTACTTCGGTTGATCCTTCTTTGAAAACTTTTCATGAACCTGCTCCTGTTCCTCCTTGACTCTTCTGTTGACTGCTATGAGGAAGTGGTTACATCTATGAGATTTAGTGAAACATTATGGGGTGATCCTTACAGAGTCCTCCTATAATTGCACAATGTATACAAGTTGTATATAATTTAAGATTAAATAGACCTTTGAATAAGCGATCCTACTCCAAAACCACAACCAAACAAGGAACAGGTAGTGAAGCATAGATCACAAATTCTAAGTCTATAAAATCTCAGTTATATAAAACCTTGGGAGTATACATTGTAAGATTATAGACCTATCTGTAAGGGTCTTTTAAGTTATCACATAAGTTATTTATATAGTGCCTAAAATATTCCTATAGTATTTTAATGTAATGTACTTGGTATGTTTTAACTTGTTGTCGTGTTATAGTATCATAAAATACTCCCATAGTATTCTAACTTTATGTTCTGATCTAGAATTCCCTTGAATAGAGTTAGGTAAGTTTTAAGACTGTTGCAATACCACATCACTCCCAAACACATGTCGGTCACATCTCAAATGAATATAGTTGATCAGGCTATATTGGTCCTAGCTATGATTACATAACTGTCCAGGTTTTACCGCGGTGTTCAACCTTTAAATACTTCTGTTATGTTCTTCTTGTGATACTTGTTCTAGTACGTATATATGTTTAAGCACGTATGTATACTTTTATAAGGTATTGTTATATATTTAAAATATATTATTATCCAGAGCACTTCGGCCCCATTGTATTTATAGTTGTATATCTTTTTATCGGTTGATATACTTAGTTCACTATAAACAATGCTCTGATACCAATCTGTCACACCCCAAAACCGGAACGGCGGAAACGTTCGGGGGTGGAGGACGTCATGTTTAGTATCACAAGACATGCATCATAGTAATCAAAGTAATAAACAACCATTTCATTAGAAAGAAAGTGTTTACAAACTATGTGGTTCACATAACATAGACTACAAAGTAAATAACAAAACAAGACATGAAGCTATTATAATCCATCTTCTGAATCCCAGAGCGCGTACCTGTCTACTGGTCTCCTGAGAATACAAGTTATTTTGAAAGAGTAGATCAGCATTTAAGCTGGTGAGTTCATAAGATTTTAGTGACGTAAGTAACTTGTAAGAAAGTTGTAGTAAGTTGTAAGTAAATTGTAAGTTCTTCTTAGAAAAGTTCGTCTGTTCCTTCAGAAAATCTTATATTTCCTGCTTTTATGAAAGATAAGTAAAAATGACTCTACAATCCTTTCTATGAGTACTAAATGGATACAAGTTATATAAAACTCAGAGTAAACAAACAATCGGTTGTGTGTATCTACCCTAAGACCACAACCAAACAAGGAACAGGAAATGAGGTGGAAGGCACACATCCCATTGGTTGTTAGTTCTTCGTTGTATATAACCCTGGTGTATTCACTTGGTACTCACGAAGTTAACTGTAATAGTTCCTTTATATTTGATGAAAAGATTCTTTAAGAAAACCCTTATTTCTTTAGTAAAAATGGTAACCACAATAGTTCCTTCTATAATCACTTAGTTTATACTAGCTATACATAATCTAATATCGAATAGATAGTTAATTGTGTGAATCTGCCATAAGCCCACAACCAAACAAGGAACAGGAAATGAGGCGGAAAACACACATCCAACTACCTATCAGATATTAATTATATATAACCCTGATGTATAAACTAAGGTATTATAGAATTAACCACTAAAGGTCCTATAAGTTATACTGGTTTAATAAAATGGATTAAACCCTTTACTGGTAAGTTTCTAGTTTTGTATACCAAATTTTCTATTTGAAAAGTATGATTTGTGCTAGAAAACGGTGCATTGAATTAGTGTCATATGCCCTGACCCATACCTGGTACTCCTTATGATTACTTGGTGTATACAGAATATATATATATATATATATATATATATATATATATACACATAGCTAAGATCGAATAGATAGTAGGCTGGGTGAATCTGCTCTAAGCCCACAACCAAACAAGGAACATGAAATGAAGCGGAAAGCACACATCCTACTACATGTGGGATCCGATTAATATATATCCCTGATGTATACACTAAGGAATCATAAAGTTAGCATTGTAGGCCCCTTTCTACTGAATGTACTAGACTCGACTGTTCTGTTTGTCATTTGAAAAAGATGTAAGTTTTTCCCTAGTTTATAAGTATCTTAACTCGAAAATAGTTTGCATTAACTTTCAAGTGGAACTGTCACAATATGAAAGTAATGGGAAAATGTAAGTATAAAGTTGTCTTTTAAATTGACATCCTGAAGTACTGATTACCTTAAAACAAGTTTGTTTTATTAAGGTTATAATGTGATGTGGTTGTACCCATACTATACGCTCTCCCTGCAAGAGATTCTGGTTACAAAACGCGTCTTCAGCAAACAAATTGCTAAGCCATGAAATAGTGTCACATTAAAGTTATAGTAGTCTTGTATACCCAATTTATTATCACCTTTTGTTTAGAACAATGAGTTAGTGATCATTGGTATAATTAAATCATGATTTGTTCTTCTGTTATAGTGTATAGTGTTCTCTCTGTTATAGTGTATAGTGTTCTCTCTGTTATCGTGTATTGTATCTACCTCCCTGTTTCTCTTTATAGTATGTTCTCTATGTTGTCGTGTATTGTATCTACCCCCTGTTTCTCTTTATAGTATGTTCTAGTATCTAGTAAGAACTGACTCCTAAACTATACTTATTATAGTTTACTAGTATGTTTACTTGAACTGTTACTGAAAAGACTTATTTATCTACTAAGTTATGACTGTACTTTAAAAATGGAGTTTTATAAACTATAAAGTAACATAACTTAAAAAGAGTTTTTGAAATGTTTTGATCACTTATAAAAACATAAGCAATCCTTTGAAAGATGTTTATAACAAACATTTACACAATTACCATTGTGTTCAACTTGTATTCCCCCCTGTAAAAGCATTTAAAACAGTTTAAAAGATTGATTATAGGGGTCTGAACTCACCTTGTGTGGGTGATTCAAATGAATGTGCGCGTAAGGATAAGAAGTTCCACGAATGAAGTCCCGAGCGCGTGCCCGAATCCTTCAAACCAAAGCTCTGATACCAACTTGTAACGTCCCAAAAATAGTGACATAAAATTTTCATTTTTAGATTAATAAATCGTTAATACATATCATTTCCATAAAACCATGGTAATCAAGATTTAGCAAAACATCATTAAATCAGAGTAAATCACAGAGTGTGGAATCATGTGGTGTGCGCTCTACAATCATCCCGAGCTCTTCCATTTGAAAACCAAAGTACCTGAAACATAAACTAAAACCATAAGCACAAAGCTTTGTGAGTTCCCCAAGATACTTCATACCACACATACATAACATCACATAATGGGCACCTCCCTTCTTCGGACCCCGTCCGGCATCGAGCCTCGCTCGGCATACAGATTTGTTAATCATCAGGCTCCGCCTGGCATTGGGCCCCGCCCGGTATAAGCATAATAACATATAAAAATATAAACATATAAACATATGGACATATAAGCACACAACACATTCCATAATCACAGAGATAAATAGCATAGACACTAGCCTTCGGGCCCCAACCAACATCAGGTCGTACATGGTAATCATAAACACATACAAATAATTAAAATACAACATACTCATCAGGCCCCGCCTGGCATCGGGCCCCGCCCTGTAAACAAAAAACACATAGCACATGCAACAGTCATGCAAAAAACAACACCCAATTAACAACACCCAATTAACAATTGGGCTCAAGAACACCACCAAGAAAGCATAAGGAACGGAATAGGGTTTGAGTGGTAATGGAGGCTAGTAAGGAGGCCATCCATGAGGATCTAAGGCCTCTAAATAGGGTGCAACACCCTAAAACTAGGGTTTCCTTCCCAGCTGCCAACACGCCGTGTTAAGATACCACAACACGTCGCGTTGGTCCATTAATCTTCGCGTTTCTTCAAATCTAGACACGCCGTGTCGATTTATCCAAAACGTCATGTCCAACCCTAAAAGGGGCTTTACTCCAAACAATTCTCCTCAAGATTCCGGGTGTTACACAAACTCAAAATTAAAGTTTCCGAACATGGACCTAATTTTAAATAGTTCAACCATCGTCGTGATAGTCTCTTGAACACCAAGAAAAGACACCGCGTGTTGAAAAGACAACCCTTTGATCCATCTCCTTTTCTTGCTTTTACCAACCCCTTGCATTAATGGACATAATATTCATCGATTAATGCTCAACACACCTACTCTCTCTCTTATTTTCTTAAGGCTCAACTTACAGCCTCCCATATTATAACCCATAACTCCACCATTTTCAATAAGACTTCGGAGATCATTAACAATAAGTAATCCACGATCTACCCTAGATTTTGTGCTTTTCCTCAACATAGGAAAGATGGTATAACATTTAGTAATCGAACCTCTACCATGCATTCCACCACGGTCTCAGATAGAAGCCCCAAACCATTAACTTTCCTTTCCACCTTGATGTTTATGTCTTTATCTTTTCTTTTATGCATATAAGTACTAGTAAAAATACCATTGGTAACAGTCGGTTAATCATCATCAACCTGCACCCCCTTTTGTTGTTCACCCTTATGTTGATCAGGAGAGCTTTCCACATCTGTAATGTGACCATCACTCTTATCATCTGGCATGCTATCGTAAATAATCTTCAAGTCATCAGGGAGCATGGAAACCTTAGGAACTTGTAACTCACATGTTCCATTTTCTTCCGTCACTTGAACTTCATCAGTAAGAGAAACATCATCATCTTTATCACAATCGACCTCAAAATCACGAAAACTACCCTCCATGCTGTTAACATGCACCTCCTAATTAACCTCCACTTTCCAAACAGCTAATTCATGCACCGTGATGGTGTATTCTACCTCGTCGATCACAACATTTTCCAACTCAGATATGATATCATCTGATTTATACTTACACATACCCTACCACAACTGACAGTCACATCCTGGTCATCCTCAAAGAACATAAATCTACCCCACAAGCTTACAATATTTTTGAAATTGGTAGATCCCCAATCTACTAGTGGTAAGCCCTCAATCTCCAACCACACCATCATTTCATCAATTTGGAAGTTTTTTGTGATAGGTTTAGCCTCTTTAATAAAGCCTTTCATGTTAATGTTTTTTTTAAGGCCAGGCATGCGTCTTGGTTCAGAAATTTAATCCACACTCATAACCCACCAGCATGATAGATATTAAGGCCAGTAAAACCCTCATGCTGGAAGATCTTATACAAGTTAGGCATAGCCGAAGCTTCCCGAACCTTTTCCGCCAAGATTCTAGATGCGTTATCTAAGTGTAGCAAATCCTTCTCTTCCAATACAATATGTTTCCGCCATGCACTATCCTTATAAGCCTTCCCATCTTCTTGATGGCCAGAAACCATGTTAACATAAGATCTATAGGGTGAAGCAACACCGCCAATAGAATGAAAATTCTGAGAAACAGGAGCAACAGAGGCCACTGATCCTGTCGGCTTAAATTTGTTATACTGGTTCATCTCCACCTTTTGCCTACCCCTTTGAAATCTAGAAAGCTTTACAAAAATATGAAAATTTCCAAACCAAATAGTTGTTAATTTCCTCAACAAAGTTGACTCATAAGTAACTCCAAGAAAACTAACAAATCCAAATCACTTCGCCAATGCCTATGTGCAATAAAAGCATTAACAATCGTACCATGTTATTAAGAAAATATGCCACATCACCTTTGAATCCCATGTGTGCGGGAAATTTCTAACGAAAAAATTGGTTGCAACTCATTCCACATCCTTAGCTAAGGGATTTGTAATGGGTATACAAGATTGACCAATGTGAAGCTCTTGTCGATTCATAACATTCTCCTTTACCTTCTTTTTCCTAAATTTCCATACCCAACCATCGTTCAAGGCACAATTCTTTATTGATTTCCGCATTCTACAACATTAGTCGGCTCACTATGAGTTGTGATTTTGAATCTCAAGAATTAAACCCACACAATCGTTTGTAAGTGATCGATCGTGAAAGAAGGAAACAGAGGAAAGATCGGTAGAAATAAAAACCAAAAGAAGAAAAACTAAAATTAGGGCTTTTTAGTGATGGGGTGATTAATGATTAGACATGAACAAGGGAAAGAAAGATATCAAGGAGGACTGTGGAGGTCGAGAAGGAGAGGGTTGCATCCACCGTTGTAGGAGAGGATGGATATCAGGGTCGACGACGCCACTGCTGTGTTGATTGAAGAAGATGGTATACCATTTTATTATTATTATTATTATTATTATTATTATTATTATTAACAGTTAAAGGGAAAAACATTTTTTAATGGATAACGAAACAATTTGGGATTGTATAAAGGGAAACTAATTTAGGAGGTATAATTTTTTTTATTTGTTAAAAATATCATTAAATTTTTTATATACTATACATTTAAACTTACTAAAGTCCTAAAAAATCATTATTACCTATAATAACATTTATTTATGAGAATGAAATATTGACGTTTGACCTCACTTCTTGGTATGTCTAGCTGTTATAGGGTCAAAAATTAATGAGTCTTCGCAACTTAAAAGTCTTCCACTTTGAGACTGGTAAATGGATTTTTTTGTCATCCAAACTAGAACTTTCTAACTTCCATGTCTCTTTAGTTCATGCCTTTTCATCAAGTACCTGAAAGGCCCGTTGAAGCCATATACAACTTCAACTTCTCTCGAGTCACTACCTTGGTAATTATCTGTACCAAGGGTTTTCTTCAGATTCAAAGTTTCATCACTTATCAACTATTGGATAAAGTGGTACCTCATCTGAATATGTTTCATTTTATTGTGAAATACTATATTATTTTCCAAGTAGACCGCATTTTGGTTTTCACAATACAATACACAATCTTCATACTGCATCCCTAATTCTTATAAGAAGTTCTTCAACCATATAAACTTATTGCTTGCTTCTACAATCACTATGTACTCTACTTTTGTGGTTGAAAGAACAATAATCTTCTAACTTGGACATCCAATTGATTTTCGTACCCCTGATTTTGAACACATAACATGCTGTGCTCTTTCCAAAATCAATGCAGCCCCCACGATTAACTCAACCCATAAGTTTGCATCAAAAAAAACCTTCCAAGATCAACACTTTTCTTCTAATGCATAAAACAACCTCGAAAAATACCTTTCAAGTAGTGTAACAACCACTTGACTCCTTCCTAATGCTATCTCCCTAGATTAGACATAACTGGCTCACAGCTCCCACTGAATGAGCAATATTTTGTCTAGTACACAACCTAACATACACCAAACTACAAACTATTGAGGTGTAAGGAACTTTAGCTATATATTCTTTATCTTCTTTCATCTCTTTGGACTGTTTTTTTAGAGTCTTAACTGACTTCTTATAGGTCTTCTGGGTTTCGTATATGTATTGTTGAATTTCCACGGGACATTTTTTATGTATTTTGCTTGATAAATTTTCAAAGTACATATAGATCTATCTCTAGTTATATTTTGTAGGAGTGAATGCATAATGGGTTATAGACATGTCATGTATTTACCCGTATGGGAGTAAAGAGTATGTGGGTCTTCGGGTACCTATTTTACCCGAATGTCCAACTTGAGTTTGTCATTTGTATATAATGTCCATTTACTTCATTATGATAGATTAATTCATATTTGTTCTACATACATATAATTAGTTCTCTCTACAACCATTAAAGTTTTTCCTTATCAAATTAAGGTTTCCATATTTGTTTTAGTTTCTTTGTTAAGTATTGAGTGTGAGCGCTTTTTTTTAAAGAGTTATTTATCTTGTAAAAGTATTTGATCAATAAAATCAATGTTATAGATTTTTAGGATTCTTTCCCAATATCAGTCCAAGGAATGGAATTTAAAGTTCACAATTGACTTTCCAAATGCATTATGCAGAATGAACTTTGTAGTTTAGTTTAACTCCGTGCCAACCATGATTTAAACTTCCAAACAGCACCACAGTGCAATTTTATAATACTTCCAAAATAACAATCAACTTCTAATATTGCAATTATTATACAATGTGATTGTTCATCGTATTTATGTATATAAACTTCCAATCCTTATTGAACCTGCGATCAACAAGATTATTAATTTGCAAGAAATGTGCTTAGAGATATAGATACATGAATAACAATCATCTTGTCCAAGTTTAAGTGAAACAACTTATTCATGTTAAAGAAAAAAAATAAAGTTATAAATCTAATTTGGTTTCCATAAACATTTTGAAATAAGTTAAAAGGAAAAAATATATTCATAAATGCTTATTTGTTGTATCAAACCGTAATTAACGGTTGCTATTTTAAACAAACCAAAAATCAAGTTACTATATAAACAAAACAGAAACACAATAAACTATAAACACCTAATATATCAACTCATACACCCTTTTAATTTCATAATATTTCGACCAACTTTTAAAATTTAATAGGAGGTGATCCCATGCTTTGGATGGGGCTGAGGGTGTTCGACCTTTTTACTAAATGTGATGTGATAGTTTATTTTATTTCCTTCTTTTTTATATTTTATTTTAGAATTTTCTATAGCCTTTTTATTAGTATTTCATTGTCTATTCTTTCTTTTCTTTATCATGGATCGTGTCGGGTACTTTCTATTTTGCATGAGGTAGTTTGTAGGGTTTTGGAGTCTCGATGCGGTTGCGTTTCGGATTGGAGATAGGCTTGGTGGACTTTCGAGGCATTATTAGGCTTGGCGGATCCATCAAAGAAGAATTGGGCTTAAAATGTTGAAGAGTTGGATGAAGTAGGCTTATGAAGATGGGTCATGGACTCTTGCTATTGGACGTGGGCTATCCATTTGAAGCTTGAAGATGATTGGTCAAATTTGAATCATGTGAGGTGTGGAGGGGACCGAGGGAATCTTAAGTAGTGGGGTGGAGTAGTGCAGAAAAAGAGCAAATAGTGTTTCAGCACCATTTGCAAGGGTGGAGGTCTCGGTTGTGCAAACTTACGAGGGTACCCGTACAACTACACAATTTGGGGTATTTTGGTCATTTTGCTCACCATTTTACCTTGGGGGGGTTAGGTTTGGCAGCCATACTTTTATTTTTACACTATTGGAGCACAGTGGAGGTGCTTTTGGAGATCTAGATCTATATTCTTTTCATCCTTCTAGTAATTGTTAGTTAATGATGCAAAGACACTTTTGTGATTGTTGTTTTGTTGCCATGAGTGGCTAATATCTTTATTTTGGTTGAATTGGGCTAAAACCCTTGGATATTTGTGGGTTTTGAAGGATTAATTCTTGATTATGATTTATCTTATGTTTATTATTCTAGTTCATATTTCTTATGCTTGTTTAGTACTTTGATCATGAGCTTGGTATTTGAATGGGCAATTGTTGGTTTATTTCTTTGGTTTAGCATTGAATCATTGAATTTTCTTAAAAAAGGGCTTTATGATGGTAGAAATCATCTCTAGCTTATGGATTATGATTCCTTTATGGATGTTTAAGCATTGGCATCCTCCAATTCACTTCCAAGTGTGTGACACTTATCCGTATAGTGTCCCGTCATCGCACAAATACCACAAACCATCAATTTTTGACCACTTCCCACCACCATTTGACTCAACACATTAGTAAAATCCAAGAGTTTTGATTCCAAGTGTTTGGTATTACTAACTTCACCAACAATTTGTGGGGAACTTCTTTTCATGTCATTTTGGTTCCCAAAGTTTCTTTGGTTTTGAGAAATAGTACCAAAAAGTGATCTTATCTCTTGAGGTGTCTTGTTGAAGATGTCACCACCACTTGAAACATTAATCATTCTAAGAACTTTTTCATTCACACCCTCATAAAATTGTTGAAGAATTAATTGGTGGGGTATATTGTGTTGAGGACAACTTGTACACAAGTTGTTGAATCGCTCCTAAAAATCATGAAAATTCTCATTCTCCCCTTGGCGTATCCCCCAATATGTCACTCCTTTGACTTTATATTCGAGAGGTGGGATAGAACTTGCTATTGAAGGCTTTGAGTAACTATTCCCATGTGTGAATAGATATTGGTGGTAAGTTGAATAACCACTCTCTATCTTTATCTTCGAAGGTGATTGGGAAGGCAGTTAGCTTGAAATCATCCAATGTCAAAATGTTCAGGCAAAATTCTAACACTTATCATGTGAAAAGACTTCAAATGCCTTTGAAGATCTTCTCTATCCAAACCATGGAACTTGGTGAGTTGATGTATGAAACTTGACTTCAATTCGATACCTCGACGGTTTGAAGGATAAACAATACAAGAGGTGTGTGAGTAACATCCATTTCCATCATTTGTCTAAGTGTAAGCTGTTGAGGGGGATTGGGTGGATCAGGGCTTTGTTTCATGTAATTGGGAGGTTGTTGGTATGGTTGGTATGGGTATTGTTGGTGATTAACATTTTTGGTGGATAAGGTTGGTAGTCAGGATATTAGTTGTAGGGGTTGTTGTTGTTGGTATATAGGGTATTGGTACATTAGAGGTTGTTGGTAAATGGGTTGTTGTGGTTGATGTGCTTGTTGTTGTTGAACTTGAAGAGCATTGTTCTGAGGTTGGTTGTTTTGGTCAAAGTTTTAGCTTTGTGGTTGTGGTTATCGATAATTGGGTTGATGTGGCTGAGGAAGGGGTTGATTCCAAGGTGGCATATCTATGAGAGGTTCTTGGTGTTGTTGTTGTTGTTGTCTTGGTTGTTGGGGTAGGGTATTGTTATCTTGATTGTTTAGATTTGGGTTGGGATTGTGAGGTGGAGTTTGATTCATGGCTATGTAGTTTTCAAACGGAATGTCTTCAAAGTAATTACCAACAATTGGAGAACTCGGTTCGGTGTCGGTATCACTTGAAGTATGAACTTGGTCTTCTATGTTGAGTAGTGGAGAAGAGGAAGAAGCTTGAATGAGTTGTTGTTGCTTTGCTTGTTTGGATAACTTTTTCAACCTTTTTGCTTCTTTTTCAATCTGCGGATTGTAGAGTAGTTCACCGGTTCTTGTAGACCTAGGCATAATCAATCAAATAACAATAACCAATTTCCCCGGCAACGACGCCAAACCTTGGTGGGATGTCAAGTCTGCCAAGCAAATTACACCTTTTGCTTGCAAATAAAACGTAATATAATGGTAAAAAGGGGTATCGATCCTCGGGGAAATGGTTGTATTCAATCACCAATGCAATCCAATAAAACTAGTGTAATAAAACTAACTAACCACAATTAAACTAAAGGGGGGGGGGGTTGTGATTGTTTGAAAACTAAAAGACTTGAAGAACTAAAATACTTGCAATTAAGCAAGATGGTGATTTGCTCAAATATTGGAGAGAATTGGTCAACGAAAGCAATTCAACACAATGGAAATTTATGTGTTTATCATTAGGATTCAATATGCAAGCTTATCATTCAACCCAAATTGGTTATAGCAATCATGAAGCATGATATGCTAAGATTCCTCAAAGGTAGTATGGAGGTTGGAAAACTCACAACACACCTTCTTAATCAAAATTAAAGATTCAATTAAACCAATTGAACCCAAGAAAGTTGATTAGCCTTAAGAATGAAGGAATCCCCAATTCCTGGAGGATGTCATTGCTTACATATCCATAAAGGAGTCATGATCCATAAGCTAGTGATGATTTCTAGCATCATATAACCCTTGTTCTAAAAAAATCGATGATTCAATGCTAAACCAAAGAAATAAACCGACAATTGCTCATTCAAATGCCAAGCTCATGATCAAAGTATTAAAAAAGCATAAGAAATCTGAACTATAACCATAAGAATAAGATAAATGACAATAAATCATGAATCTTTCAAAACCCATAAATATCCAAGGGTTTTAACCTAAGTCAACCAAAATAAAGAGATTAGCCACTCATGGCAACAAAACAACTATCACGAAAGTGTTTTTGCATCAAGAAACTAACAATTAAAAGAAGGATGAGAAGAATATAGATCTAGATCTCCAAAATCGCCTCCAAGGTGCTCCAATGGTAGAAAATCAAAGTGTGGCTGCCAAACCTAACCGCCCAATGTAAAATGGTGAGCAAAATGACCAAAATGCTCCAAAGTGTGCAGTTGCGCAGGTACCCTCACAAGTTTGCGCGACCGAGACCTCCACCATGGTAAATGGTGCTAAAACACTATTGGCTCTTTTTCCCCACTACTAAAGATTCCCTTGGTCCCCTCCACACCCACATGATTCAAATTTGGCGAATCATCTTAAGCTTTAGATGGATAGTCCATGCCCAATAGCAAGAGTTCGTGACCCATCTTCATAAGCCCACTTCATCCAAGTCTTCAACATTTTAAACCCAATTCTTCTTTGCTGGATCTTCCAAGCCCAATAATGCCTCGAAAGTCCACCAAGCCCATCTCCAAGCCAAAACGCAACCGCATCGAGACTCCAAAACCCTACAAAATACCTCATGCAAAATAGAAAGTAATCGACACGAACTATTGATGTGAGTTATAGATTTATTAAGAACAAAATTGATTCAGTAAAAGCTGTAAAGAAGAAGAGATCTAAATAAGATTTGTTCGGCTTAATTACGTCTGAAGAGTACAAGAGAATATCTACAAATTCAAATGACACTCAGTTCATTACTCTACTCTATGTACTTACCCTATTTATATGGTACAACAGACTCACAAAAAAATTACAAGGACTAGAGATTTAAGCGTCGAAACTGAATTGCCTTGTAAATAGATAGGGTGTTGAAACTATACAACTTTCGAAACTTTACAGAAACAGACGGCTTTTGACTTCTCACTATATACATTCGACCCAACATTCTCCCCCTTAGTGAGAAAAATCAAATATTAAGCAATCATCTTCATCGTCTTTAGAAGCTCCCTTCTAACTTCCATGTACCACAAGATAATCTTTCTTATCTTTGCCTTATTTCCATCATCATTCTTCTTACAGTTGTTGATTCAAATCAAGATGTTTGTGAAATGGGAATTGTGTATCTTTCCAGATCAGAGACTTGAAACAAAAACTTTGTCAAATTCCCTCTCTTATTCTTTCCCTGGAATACAGCACCATAAGGCTGATGAATGATTTCTTCGTCTTCAAATTCATTAATGTTTAATTTTGCCTTCGCCACAGTTTGAGGCACTTTCGCAGACTTCTTGATTGCAAAAGCTAGATCAATATCTATAATTTCCAAATATTCATAGTAGCTCTATAGAAAAGCTTTGATATGCACTTTCGCACTTTCGGACTCGGTATTCGAAACCCCGGATGGTTTGACTAAAGTGATCTCAGGGATGTTGTTTTGCTTTTTATCACCTGAATTGATGTTTTTATCCGTATCATATACGTTTATAGTGACACCAGGAATCATTGTCTCCTCGAAAGTCGACTTGATAGGGGTATCCTTTCGTGGTGAACCAATAAAACAAACCTCGATTCTAATTTCTGACTTTTTGTTATCACTATCATTCTCGGTCTCGACAATCATGTTCTCAAGTGGAACACTAACTTGATCATGATTTCTCTTCTTTAACTATTGAACAAAATCTAAAGCTCGATGCTTCTTTGATGCCGGAGATCCATGACACGAAACTTCACGAACAAGAACTCCCCTCCTGGTAAATTTTAACTTTTTAACCTTCTTTGGACCACCCTTAGAAGAAACAATATTTGAGGGTTCGACAACACTGGGTTCAACACTTTGAACAACTGGCTCTTGAGTAGATGGCTTGATTGGAGAATCAGAAGGTTTCTTAGCCGGTTTCTTAGTTCGTTTAAGAACCCCAGTTTTCATTGGTATGGTTTTTTTTTAACAAACTCCTCCTCCACAACTTGTGGTTTTTCTAATTGTTTCTTCTTCTTTGGAGCCTTAGAGCCTTTTGATGTTCCTTCTACCCCTTTTGAGAAACCTTTGGTGGAATAACCTAGTTGGATTAGAAGAATCAATAGAAGCCAAATATTGCACCAACAACTGATTTTTAGGATCCACCAGTTTGAGCATCAAATCCAGAATTTGAGCAACATTGGGAAAGACATTAGCATCATCCACAGAAACCCTTGGATTAATCATTGTCGGAAATTATGCAGTATCAAGACCTGATGGAACCATAATATTCTCCTGATTGTAGATCTCCTTTATAATTAATCCCCAAAATCGAGCACTCGACACACCAGTTACTACCTTCGTGTGGGAGACTGAAATTTCAAATTCTTCCCATAGAAGTGAAGCATAATCGACATTTAGACCATAGTATAATCCCGCCATAACAGAGTAAACTTTAAGATTTGCCTTGTCAAGTCTAGAGCTTCTTCCCGTTAAACATCTTAAAATGATCCCAAACAAGAAACTCCAAACACATGGAAGACTGGAATTCTGAAAGTGGCTAATTGTAGTGAGTGTAGGTTGATGTCCAATTTTGTTAAACATATGAATAAATTGACCATTCGTAACTTCATAGAAAGTACCTGAAGTTGGTAGTCTCAAAATTTGTGCAATCTGTTTCCGAGTGAGCTTCTTTGATTTTGAATTCGTAAGTTGGAACGTAACCACCTTCGTTGTTTTGTTGAACACCGCGGTTGAATTAGCAATATAAATCCATTCCATTGGGATTACAAACGGTGAAGAAAGATAAAACGATAATACAAAGCTAATTAGAGTTTAAACAAGCATTTGTAACTCCCCTGGGTATGTTTTAAGAGATGGAACTAGACGAAGATTGGTGTGCTGGATCTTCATCATAGGTTGCGAAACCCCTTCGTGATTGGTTGTTGTTTGATCAACATTACGTTGAGAAGCAGCCATTGTACAGAATTTGAAGAATTTTAGAAGCGATGAACAGTTAGGGTTCTTGAGGTTTAATCAGAGAGAAAAAAGTTGAAAAAGAAATCATCATCTTCCTTTTATAACATATGTTATTTTTGAATTTAAACCGGTACCCAATAAGAAAATGCCACGTAGTGTGTTGGCTACTTAACCGGCACCGTAAAAATCGCCAGGTAATAAAAGTGATCATCATGTTTCTCCTTGATTCCCATGAAAATTCAGAACTGTCACTTCATTCTGACTATTTGCTTCCTTCAATCAGATCAGAACCGCCATAAGTTTCGATACCAATATAGGGCTTAAAAGTTTCATTACCAATATACTTCGGCATGGAGGCAAGGCTATTATGGGAAGGATAAGTAAAATCATTTTCCAAACTTTGCGAAATATAAGTTTCGAGTTGGGAATACCCAAAACCTAAAGGATTTCAGTGCTTTCGTGTGCCAAAGAATGAGATCGAAGCAAGTAAAACAAGGTGTGGGTATTGTGATATTAAAGTTCATTTGATATGAAAGCAAATTGATATCGGGAAAAGATCTCTTCATTCGACATCAAGAGAGATGAAGAATTGCTTGTGTAGTTTCTCGTGAATTACAATTGAATACTCGTTGATGAGTATCGAAGGGCCTCTTTTTCTTTTGGTTTCGAAGGTGGTTTCAATTTTACACTAGATCACAACTTAACATAATTGTGAGTCAATTGTGCAAAATTTCTTTTGGTTTCAAAGGTGGGTTCAATTTTACACTAGATCACAACTTAACATAAGTGTGAGTCAGTTGTGCAAAATTACTTGGATGACCAGTCTAGTCAAGAACAAATATGGTTGGTGATGATTGTAAGTAACAAAAGTTCAGAGAAGATATTCAAACAGAAAGCTAATCTCAAAAAAATTAAAAAAAAATTGGATATTTTTGGGCAAAAATGTCTTGGTATTAAAACATTTTATCAAGATCACACATTACGAATGAAAATGAGATTTTGAATATCGAAATGGTACAAAGAAACATATGTTTCGTGAAAATCTTGAACAAAATTGTTCACCGCCAATTCGTTGATGTTTAGGTTTGTTGGGTTTCACCATCATCATGGAAGAATGATTCGGGATCATAAACACAGATGTGTGACATATCTACATTTTGGTAGGTTTCGACCAGAGATGTCGAGGATATACATTGTAGCGTGTGATCTTGAAAGAAATTTTGGGTGAAAAAGATTTGGTGAAAGAACTCATTGTACATATGCTAAAAATTTGGACCCAGCAAAAATCCCTTAACTTATCATGAGAAGAGAAAGGTAGCTCGACGACTAATGTGAATACAACATGATTGGGAAGAAACTTTCGTGTGAAAAGTTTCATTAAGGCTTCGAACACAAAGAGTCTTTGAGGGTTTGAGGACAACATGCTGCAACATGCTTCTAGGGACACATAACTAGTACATAGTTTCGAATAATACATGTTACCTTGAGGGATATGTTCATATGGAATGCCAAAAAGCATCATGTTTTTACACTGAGATTTCAACAAAAATATTTTTTCATTTTCGTATTTATAAAAGTAAAAATAAATTTAAGAAAATCTTTTTGGATTTTTGATTTGTAGAAAAACCAAAAACAAAAATACGAAAATCTTTTTGGATTTTTGATTTTTAGAAAAAGCAAAAACAAAAATAAAAAAATCTTTTTGGATTTTTGATGTTTAGAAACAATAAAGACAAAAATAAGAAAATCTTTTTGGATTTTTGATTTTTAGAAAACAAGATAATAATAAAAGAACTTAAAATGTTACGTAGATACTTTCGATCCAAAATCTAACAGTCTTCAAGAATAGATTGTGCGTCAAAAGTCTTCCATCATATGCAAATTGAAATCATGTACGGAACGATTCTGAAGGAAGTCAAATGTGAAGGCAGTCGAACGCTTCACATGAACAGTAACCTCTGAAGATGACACAAACAATCGAAAATGAATACAACACTCGAAAGTTATGCCTACTAATCGAAAGTAAGGTAAAACACAAGTTCGAGTCAGATTTGAGAAGAATGAGGAACAGAGAATGCCTCCCTCATTCCCAGTCCATTCAAAATCCTTAAGAATGATTTTTCATCTAAAGGTTTTGTGAAAATGTCAGCAAGTTGATCTTTTGTTTTGACAAAATGAACTTCAATATTTCCATCTTCAACATGGTCTTTGATAAAATGATAACAAAGAGCAATATGTTTTGTTTTCGAATGTTGGACCGGATCGTGACAAATGTGAATTGCGCTTTGGGAATCGCTATATAAAGGTATTTTCTTCAAGTTGATTGCATAATCACACAATTGACTTTGAATCCAAATCACTTGTGAAGTGCACGCATCAGCAACGATATATTTTGCCTCAGCTGTCGAAATAGAATGCAAGTTTGCTTTTTCGATTGCCAACTCACAAGTTTCCCGTCCAGAAATTGATACCCTCTAGTTGTGCTCTTTCGATCCAATTGACATCCAACTAGGTACGCATCAGAAAATGTTTGGATAAAAAATCCCGTCTTCGAAAGATACCACAATCCTAACGAAATTGTACCTTTGAGGTATCGAAAGATATTCTTGACTGCAGTAAGATGGGGTTATCTGGGATTCGATTGGTAACTAGCATAATTAAATACATCAAACATAATATCAGGTTGACTTGCAGTAAAATACAAAAGCGAACTGATCACGCTCCTATACGTCGTTAGATCCATAGCAGGCTTATCCAACGAATGACTTAAGCGCATGCCAATAGCCATAGGTACTTTGACTTTCCTGTTATTTTTCATGCCAAACCTTTCAAGCAAGTTTCGAGTATATTTCTCTTGATTGATAAAGATTATTTCCCTGCTTTGATGAATATTTAAACCCAAAAAGTTATTGATTTTACCCATCATGCTCATTTCGAATTTACTTTTTCATTAATTCCTCAAATTCTTTGGACATTGAAGGATCAGTCGAACCAAAGATAATGTCATCGAAATAAATTTGAACGAGCATTAGATAATCCCCTACTTTCTTTCGAAATAAAGTAGGATCAAAGGATCCTTGTTTAAATTTAGCAATTTTCAAAAAATTTGTCAGAGTTGCATACCAGGCACGAGGTGCTTGTTTCAACCCATAGACTGCCTTGTCTAAAATATAATAGAGATCAGGATACTTATCGTTAACGAAACCTGGTGGTTGTTCAACATACACCGTTTCTTCCAGAACACCATTTAGGAATGCATATTTCACATCCATATGGTAGACGTCGAAATCCTTGTGAGCTGCATAAGCAAGAAAAATTCATACCGCCTCGAGTCTTGCGACAGGGGAAAAGGTTCCTCATAATCAATACCTTCTTGTTGAGAATAACTTTTTACGACTAATCTTGATTTCTTTCTAACAATATTGCCTTCTTTGTCAGTTTTATTCTTAAAAATCCATTTCAAACCAATTATCGAAACATCTTCTAGTTTAGGAACCAATCTCCAAACCTTGTTTTGTTCAAATTCAACAAGTTCATATTGCATTGCAACAACCGAATCAGGATGTTCTAATGCGGTCTTTACTGTTTTTGGTTCTAATTTTGAAATAAAAAAATTAAACATACATAATTCTTGACGAACATTCAACACCTCATTTTCGGCTCGAATTTTGGCTCGTGTCAAGACACTAGATTTTAGATCACCAAGAATATGTGCTTTTGGATGATTTCCTGTCCATTTGTCCATCGGTGGATATGCAGGATCAAAGTCTAAAGGAGAATCTTCAAAGATGTCTTCAGCATCCGAAACTTCTCCTACAACAGAGATATTATCAGTTAGATCATGAAAATCATTATTTTGATCATTTCCATCATCATGATTCGATCCACTTGTCTCCCCCATGACCAATGGATTTATCGTGTGATGCTCCCCCTCGACATCAGCATGGTTAAGCATATCTTGCCCCTCAACATGAGCTTGAGTTATCATATGCTTCCCCATCAACATACGAATCATGTCTTTCTGTTTGAGTCGAAGATATCAAGTGATTCACCTCCACTTGATCATCAGTCAAAACATGTACTCTTTCGACATTTACTCTTGAAGTCGATGAAGAATGTGCTTCGTTTTCTTCACTTGTGACTGTCGAATCATCAGAATGTTTCGATACTTCTGGGATACGATTATCTTCAACATTGATTTTTGCATCAATTTCCCTTTTAGGAGTACCAAAAATTAAATCAAGATCAATATCAAAAGTATGCATTTGTTCGAATGCAACATTTGATTTAGCAATAACTGGTTTTTGAATGAATGACTGTTCAACTCTTTTGACATAATGAACATAAAATGTGAGATTGAAAGTTTCTTCTAGCTTCCTTGTTCACTTGTTTAACACTCTATAGGCTACAAAATTTTGAGAATATCCCAAGAAAACTCCCTCATCAGTTTTCGACTAAAATTTGGAAAGATTCTCATTGAGATTCATGATGAAACATCTGCCTCCAAAAACATGAAAACATTTAACATTAGGTTTCCTTTTGTTTATAATTTCATAAGGTGTTATGCTAAAACAACGATGAACGAATGAACGATTTTGCGTAAAGCAAGTAGTGGAAACCGCCTCTGTCCAAAAGTATTGTGATAAATTCGCATAAGTGATCATTGTTCTCGCCGCTTCACACAAGGAACTATTCCTCCTTTCGAAAACACCATTTTGTTGCGGTGTGTATGGAGACGAAAAATTATGAGAGATGCCCAGTTTAGTAAAAAATGAATCTAAAATTCGATTTTTGAACTCTGTTCCATTATATCACTCTTTATCTTTCAAATTTTCCTTTTAATGCTCAATTTAACGTTCTTGATAAAATCAATCATCACTTGAGCAGTCTCAGACTTCTGTCGAAGAAAGAAAACCCAAGTTATCCTTTAAAAAATCATCAACCATAACTAGTATCTACTTCTTCTTATTGAGAGACTCAACAGTCGAAGGTCCACACAAGTCAATGTGAAGAAGTTCCAAAGGTTCAGTGATTTTTGAATCAATTATGATCGGATGACCCTGACGATGTCGTTTTCCCTATTCACATGTAGCACACAACGAATCATTGTCAAATTTCAAAACAGGTAAACCATGAACAAGATCATTTAGAACAAGTTTGTTTAGATTTTTGAAGTTGAGATGAGAAAGATATATATGTCATAACCAACTTAGATCCAAATATGCTTTCGATAGCAAACACACTGAGGGAATGCCTATAATTGGTTTCATGTCAAGAGTGAACATGTCTCCCTTTCGTTTCAACTTCAGCAAAATCTCCTTCATTTCCTTGTTGGAGATAATAATTCCTTCCTCATCAAAAAGAACATGATTACCTATTCCAACAACTAGCTGTGAAACATTAATAAGATTGTGTTTTAAACCTTCAACATATGCGACTCGATTCACGATGAATTTACCATTCGTTACTTTTCCATAACCTTTGACCTTACATTTTTGGTTGGTTCCAAACTTGACAACTCCAACATTTTCTAACTTTCGAAAATCTCTCAAATTTTCCTTCCTCCCAGTCATGTAACGCGAGCATCCACTATCGATATACCAATTTTCATCATATTGATCGTCACATAGTACCTACCATCAGTTAGAAGAATTTAGGTCCCCAAGACCATTTAGGTTCTTGGACATTAGTTTGAAACACATTGTGTAATGAAGAACCTAAAACCCAATTACGAACTTTCGATTTGAAACTGTCAACTTAGTCAATTTCATTTGCTTTAGGCATCGAAATATAATCATGCAATGGTGAAGGTTCAACTTTGATTTTCCCTTTTTCATCCTTTTTATGAGAAACATCAATTTTCTTCTTTGGATTTTCTTTCCACTTTCACACCGTTGGTGTAGAATCTTGAGATGAAGTACTTTCATTCATTAAATCATTCAAGCACTTCTCGTAAGCATTTTGTATTTGCTCTTGAGAATACTTTTGTGATTAATATTGTTTTCCTTTTCCTTCAAGCCAATGATTGATGTTCTTAACATCACTTCTACCTTTTTAGAATGAAGCTTTCATCTTCTATTTCAAATTAGGATTTGGAAAATTTGGGTTTTTTAGGTTTAAAAGGCTCATTCTTCCTTCCTTTAACTTCCAATTTCTCAAATTTACTTTTGGGAAATGATCTTTGTGAATGATTTGGAAAACGATTTTGATACCGGTTTTGATAACCAACACCATTTTTGTTGAAAAACCTTTTGATTTTTACCAAAACTTCTTTGTCCATGACTTTGACCAAAACTCCTTTGTTCATGATTTTGAGCAAAACTCCTTTATAAATTTCTTTGTAAACCATTTTGTTGAAAGTTATTAGTTTCGACTCCTTTGAAAATCATTTGCTTTTGATATTGTTTATTTTGAAAATTCTTTGCATTTTTTGAAAACTTCTTTTTTGTTTCAGGAGATTTTTGTTTAAAAACTTTTTGTTTGTGAAAAGCATTTTCATTTTTCCAATAGGCTTTATTTTGTGCTTTTGATTTTGAAATTCCTTTATCAGAAGTCTAATTTTCTACTCCTCTTTTGAAAGTTTGTGTTTTCACCTTTTGATGTTTTGGATTATTAGGTAAAGAAGCAACACATTTTTCTTTGTTTTTATTATCAACAACACATTTTTCTGTTTTCACAGCCCAAACACCTTTTATTTTATTTTGTTGTTGCAAATTTTTCGAGTTTTTGTTCAAACCATTTTCGACTGTGTTTTGATTCGAATAAAATCCATCTTTCGTCACACTCACATTGTCTTCATTTACCAACTTGTTCAATTCAGAAGCTTTATTATCACCATTTCCTTTGGTAACAAAGACTGGATTTGGAAACACAACATACATACAGATGTGTATGGACCCTTCAGATGCTACATGCGAATCTTGTCTTTTGGGAAAGATGACAAAATCACCTTTCACTAGATCTTGTGAAAGAGGTGAAGGTTTGTTGGATCTCATACATACATATGTGCGTGGACCCTTCAGATCATCCACAAGGGATGCTAATTGATTCTATGTGACTTTTACAGATGATTATAGCAGATATGGTTATATCTATTTAATCAAGCATAAATCTGAAACCTTTGAAAAGGTCAAAGAGTTTAAACATTAAGTCGAGAATCAATTGGGTAGGAAACTAATGCTTCTTAGATCTGATAGAGGTGGAGAGTATCTTAGTATCGAGTTCAACGACTATCTAAAGGAATGTGGAATAGTTTCACAATTGACTCCTCCTAGGACACCACAAGTTAATGGTGTGGGTGAGAGGCATAATTGTACCTTGTTAGACATGGTCCGTTCCATGATGAGTCGTGCTTCTCTTCCTATTCACTTCTGGGGGTATGCATTAGAGACAGCTTCCCACATCCTCAATCTTGTCCCTACAAAGAAGGTTTCCAAAACACCTCATGAGATGTGGACGGGGAAAGTTCCCTCGTTAGCACATATCAAATTTTGGGTCAGAGTTCGGCAACGGCTTTTGGAAGCTACAATTTGCTGATCAATTTAGAAGTTGTATTGACAATTATAGTTATAGACTTATCTAAGTGGAAGACTGTTGGATTAGGTGTCTAAGCCCATAACTATAATTGGTATATACTTGAATTGATAGTAGCACGGTCCTTTTGGGTTACCCTCAAACCTAGCAGTTGGACAGGATGACTTTTAGAGAGAGAGATTAATTTATTATGTGATTAATAAATTAAAATAAAAAGTTTACTAATGTATTATGAAAATAATATATTAATTAGAAAATCTATTATTTAATTAATAATTGATCAGAAATTAATTAGAATTAATTTTGGGATTTAATGTAATTAATTAAAAGTACAGGGTCTAAAGTGTAATTGTTCAATAGTTGAGCAAAAGGCTCCAGAACCTTCCAACACTAGGGGTGGACGGTTTTGGGAGGATATTCTACGGTTTCTAGAATATCCCATGTGGATAAATAAGGAATGAGATAAATACCAAATTTGAAATATTAATTTAATATTCAAATCAGGGTTATCTAGGGTTTCCTCGTACCACTATATAATGACCCCTAAGTCTTGCATTTTCGGCCACTCATACCTCCAGAGAAATAGCCGGAAATCTACCCTCTCATCTCCTCTCTCTATAGTCTTCCTTCTTGCTAGTTTGGGTGTGAGCAATTAGAGGCACAGCAATTGTGGTGCTTCCTTCCAAGAGATCTACAAGTGAAGGATTCTTGTTATTCGCTACAATAACAACAAGGTATGTAAACCTAAACCCTATTATGATTTTCGAAATATACCTATGGCTTCTAGGGTTTTTTTATTTGATATTCTAAGTTATAGGTTTAATAGTGAAAACATAGATCTTTAGGTTACATGTGAACTTAAGGGTTTTAAGTTTATTTGTTTTGCCTAAAACCTATCAACTACTTTTTCACAAACTATTGACACATAAAAAAAAGTCAACAAAAGATATGAAATTTTAATAATCTTAAAGCATATCGATTACCACGTGCATAATAACCACCAAATATACAGACACAATAAATTGGAATTGAAGTTCCAAAATATCACAAAATCGAGTTCAAAAACATCGAAAGTGCATAATCGAAAATCGATTAGCATGTTATTCTGGAAAGAAATTGATTGCAAAATTAGAAATTGAATTTAGGAACAAACCAAGGCTAGTTGGTTGGTGTTCGACGGCACCTATGGACCTATACCGACGGTGGACGACAGAGTCGACGTTGGAGAGAGAATAGTAAGAAGCAGCCAATGGTGGTGTTTATGATCGACCAGTGATTATAAAGGAGAAGAGAGAGAAAGATAAAAAGGGTTAGAGGGAAAAAACGTAACCATCCATAATTATAGGGGATTAATATTTTATTTAATTATTAAATATTATTAATTAAAACCTAATATTACCAATATACATTTAATTATGTTTTTAAAATGATTTGTCCATATTGATTCTTATATTCATACAATAGATAGTTAGAATAATTGAATCTTTCTCTCTTTATATTATATTATATATATATATATATATATATATATATATATATATATATATATATATATATATATAATTTGGTAAACTTTGCTATTTAGCACATTCTGTCTTTAAATTTTGTGGCATTTCAACTTAAGTCCCTCTATAAAATGATATTTTTATTCTTCTACTTTATAAAATGTCACTTTCATTATTGTTTTAAAACTTTATAAAATATGAATTTCACCATGTTTTTTAAACTTTCGTGTTATCCCCTCATCTTTGTATACTTTAGTGTTTATCCCCTGTAATATTTGTAATATTTTTAATATGATTTTCCATAATATTTTTCTTTTGTTAACATAAAAAAACTAATTTCTTATGTGTTTATTTTTATCTATGTATCGATACGAATTGGAGGTGGTCAACGTTTCGACGTAAATTTAGAACTTTCGTTTGTTAATTTTTTTTTTTTTAAATTACATGTTTTCTAAAGTACGTTTCGATATAAATTCAAATTTATCTACGTTCCGATGTAATTTTTTTTACGTTTTTGTGATTACTTTTACGTATGTTTCCTACATATGAGTCGGGTCACATATAATATATTTTTGATTATTTAAACTTTCGTTTGTTAATTTAAAAAATAATCTTATTTACTTATTTTTATATACGCGTCTCAATATAATAGATTTTTGATTATTTTGTTTTGGCATGACTTTTGCCCCTTATTTTTGTGGTTTGTCAAGTTAAGACCTTATAACTTTCTATTCAACATTTTTGTTTTGGCATGAATTTGATCCTTGACTTTTATGGTATCAATTTAAGTCCAACTAAGTTTCAATTCGATATGTAACAACTTATTTTTTATTATTTCTCACTTACTTTTTATTATTTCTCAAATCGATTACCGCGCATCAGATAAAATCTTAATAAATAATAATGTACTAGGTATCATAACCTTATATCTAATTAGAAGAATTGGTGATATTTTTTTCCTTTAAAGGCACATTATTGCTATATTTTAAAGAAGATCATTTGCATCTTTTGTCCACTTCAAATCTAATGGATGCCCATTTGTGGCCACCCTATGAATTGAAAGATTCTCTCTTTATTTTAATCTTGATAAAAGGGTTATGAACTACCACCACTATTGCAAGACTACATCATTCCAAGCTTTTTGTACACATTACAAGGAGACATTTATGTGCTATTTCCTTATCAGTTCTTATCAATGATACAATAGACATTGATTTAACTAATAATAGTTAAAAAGATTATTTAAAATATCAATGAATCCGAAATTCAATATTACAATAGATATACACATATATTTTTTTAAGTAGTTGTTTTCTTTCTAGAGAAATATCCCACCAACAATACTATCAAATATACTTTTAGCGTTAAATGAGTTGAATGCTACGTTAGGGTAAAAGGGTATATATATATATATATATATATATATATATATATATATATATATATATATATATATATATATATATATATATAAAAGCTTAGGTATAAAACCTTTTAAACGACGTAGTTTTAAACAAAACAAATCCAATTTCATATTCTTTTAGTTTTGTTTTAATAGAATACCATTGAATTAAGTTCAATTATGAAATGAAAAAGATCAATTATATATAATTTTTATTGCAAATAATTATTGAAGTTTATAGAGAAAATGAAAAACCAATATTTTTTAACGAATATAACTCGAACGTTTTGTCTTTCAATTGAAAGACTATATCCAATGATTTTGTGAAAAGTTTGATTGAGTTATGACATCTTCTTCTTTTATCTTTTATTCTATTAGTTTTCATTTAGAATTTAGTAGGGTTGATTAAATGGTCAGACTTTTAATGCTTTAAGTTCTTAAACACAATGAAGAAAATGAACACAAATTTGATCAATTTATTAAGTCACATGATTAAGGAATAATAGTAAAAGAGATATCATGATTACTTTGGATATAAGCTTAGGTACATGACAACCACATATTCCCTAAGGCTATATATATATATATATATATATATATATATATATATATATATATATATATATATATATAGGGTTAGGTTCATGTGAGACGGCTTAATTTTATGAGACCGTGAGACGCAATCCTAGCCACTCATTTTGTAGATAAAAAAAACATTTTTAAAATGCAAAATAATTAAAAACTTTCGAAATTTTTTTTAAAATATGATTTTCGTCATTTATATTTTCAAAAAAAATAAAAAAATTTAAAATTAATTAAAAAAATTACCGTTTTTTACATATTCTAGTAGAATATTAGAATATTTACATATTCTATTAAAACATTTCACGTATTTTTTTATTAAAAAAAGATATTGTTTATTTATTTATTTAAGTAAATAAAATGGCGAAAATAATAATTAGAAAAAGAATTTTTGGATTTTTCCTTTTACTTTGCATTTTTAAAATTATTTTTTAGATTGCGTCTCACGGTCTCACAAAATTAGCATGGTCTCAAATGAACTTGAAATTATATATATATATATATATATATATATATATATATATATATATATATATATATATATATATATATATATATATATAAAGGTTCTAAAGAAAATGTATAATTAAGGAAACAAATGTTGGAACCAATAAAATATGACAACACATCATTTTTTAGAGAAAATACTACATAAATAACTTATATAATACATTACTTATGAATAACGAAATAGACACATGTCATTTGATCATTGGTACACCATATATTGTTATAGTTGTGCATTTTCTATTAAACTTATATATATATATATATATATATATATATATATATATATATATATATATATATATATATATATATATAGGGAAGGGTTATTTGGAAAACAAAAAAACCCTAAAAATCATAAAAATGCATAAAAAAATACCTAGACATTACAAAACTTTTTTTTGAATTTTTTTATCAAAAAATCGCAGCCTTTTTGACAATTTCGCTGAAAAAAAAAATCAATTTTTTTTATTTTTTTTTTTTGTAAAAAAAAAATATTTTCAAAAATGTTTTCAAAGATTTTATGTTAAAAGCTGCGATTTTTTGATAAAAAAATTCAAAAAAAAGTTTTGTGATCTCTAAGTATTTTTTTATGCATTTTTATGATTTTTAGGGTTTTTTTGTTTTCCACAGAACCTAAACCTATATATATATATATATATATATATATATATATATATATATATATATATATATATATATATATATATATATATATATATATATAGAGAGAGAGAGAGAGAGAGAGAGAAACTTTCATCATTGGTCTCTCTGGTTTCCAATATATATCATTTTGAGGAGTTTCATAGAAAACGTCACGCCATTGGTCCCGTGGTTTGCAAAACTTCATGAATGGTCCTCCTGCTGTAAAATCTAACTTTTTAGTTGTTAGATTTTTATGAAAAAATCAAGGACCTTTTGTGTAATTTTCTAAATTTGAAATTATATATATATATATATATATATATATATATATATATATATATATAATTTATGTTTATAATTTTTATATATACAAAATTAAAATTTATAATATATATATATATATATATATATATATATATATAATTTCAACAATTTGATAACTTTTTTTTATCTTGTTAAAATTTTGTTTTCTATTTTTATTTTATAGTTTTAGTTATTTATTATTCTTCTATTGTTTCTATTTATTTTGATTTAAATTATGAAAAATAGAAAAACAAAAACAAAAACTCAAACACCAAAAATTTTGTAGGAACCCATTTTTATACTACGGTGGATGCGGAAGTAAGATAGCTCGAGATTAATCGTGTTTTTGTAAGTATGAACATGAAGAACATATTATGAGTTAGAATAAAGAAGGCTAAGAACAAAGAGAGATAATAATAATATTAATGAAGAACATGGTGGGAGAGAAACTCTCCCTAGGTGGGAGAACCCACCACTTTTCTCTCTCTCTAGATTACATTGTGAGAAGTACAAAAGTAATCTCTAACTAAGAAAAGTGAGCTAGCTTTTTAAGAGATGACTAACTCTCCCTTTATATAGGAGGGAGAGTATTTACACAAAAAATATAATAAAGGGAAAATACAATCTAACTATCACTCATTATTTGTAGAGCATTTCCATGCTCCAACATTCTCTCCCTAAATGCTTACAAATTATGAGAGATCCAATAAGTGATACAAGGCTATAATACAGTAATCCGACTAGCGCGTGTGGTAATAAAATGAAACATGGTGAGAACCAAATGCTGAAATGTCTCTGAAACTCTAAAGTGTCTGTAAAGTCTGAAACTGGCCATGAATCTCTAAAAATGAAGGTCTTCGGCTTCAAAGCACCACCAATGAAGCAGAAAAGATAAGATCCAAATCTTCAAACTAGTCATAATCACCCGAAGAAGAAGATCACCATGAGCAAGTAGAAGATCCAATAAAAGAAACACTTCGGCCTCAAAAAGTCTGAAAAACATCTCGAGTTCTCAAATCATAATACACCAAAATTCTTCAAAGAATAACCTGCTAAAAATGTGAAGCATCCATAAAATGAAGTCCGGATAAAAATAATGTGAGTACAAAAACATGGTCCAGCAATGCCAAAAATTTGATCCAATGATCAAAAATAAGTGTCACGTCACATCGCCAAAATAATCTTCGTCTTCAACATATCACAAATCCAAACTCGAAAAATCATAAGATCTGAACCGGATGCGAACACAAAATCATCCTGTGGTAGAGTCCGAATAATAAATAATCTGAATCGGAAAACATCGAGTAATGCCAAAAATTTGATCCGTAAAGACCAAAAATAACTGCCACCTCGCATCACTAAATAAATCATCGTCTTCAGAAGTCTTCAAAAATCCAAACTCAAACAATCATAAAACCATATCCGGATGATATCATAATTTTCTCTCCCTATTTTTGATAACCAAAGACCGGATATCAAAAATAAATATATCATCGGGTGGAGAGTGTCGGATACCAAGAGCTAAGAGAAGCTCTCACTAGATGTATGAAGGGTCTCGATAAGAAACGGGAAAGAGTAAAAGAGATACTCTTGCGGTCATGAGGAGGAGGGTGACATAGTTGCTGAAGTTGTGCTGAGAAAATAATCTGTTGTGCCAAAAATATATATCCAAATATCCAAACTGCGGTGCCGGAACACTTGAAGTGGCTTCAAAGAAAGTAAAGTCCACTTGCTTAAAATAAGCAACCAAGTCATAATAATCTCATAGTGTGAACAATGCGGAACAACTTAGTTGATCAATCGCCGTTGCGGTGCAAGCATCATAAAGAATAATATGAAGTCCGACTGCGGTATGGAGTAATCTTCCAAAAATAATCGGCATGAAATGAACCAATGTGACAATCCAAGGTTCGGTTATGGCAAAAATTGGTGTTAAAAAAAAATATTGGTGTAAAAAAAATTGGTTTTAATAAAAAAATTGGCTATATAAAAAAAATTGGTGTAAAAAAAATATTAGCTGAATGAAAAAATAATTGGCGTTCAAAAAAATTGGTGTTAAAAAAAATAATTTAAAAAATAATAATAATAATAAAAATGGCTGAATAATAAAAAAAGGAGTTAAAAAAAAGAGGGTTTAAAAAAAGGGGGGGGAGGGCTGATGAGAGGGGAGGAAAAAGAAGGGGGGAGGAGGAAGGAAGGGGGAGAAAGGCTGGAAGGAGGGTGGAGAAGGAGCTGAGAAGGGGCTGGTTGCGGGTCTAAGAGGTTGCGGGTCTAGGAGGTGGAACCGGAGTGAGGTTGGTTGCGGATGGGGTGGTTGGGTGTGGACGCAAGAAGGAAGGCAGATCAGATGTGGGAACCGAAGTCAGGGGCTAAGACTGCGGTGCGATGGAGTGATAAGCGGAAGCGGCGCTAGACTACAGTAGGCGCGTTGCGGTCCGAACCAGGGAAGGAAGGCTGTGGTCCAAACCAAGGCAATGATCCAAACCGAGGACAAATGAGGGGTTTTGGCTGCGGTCAAGCTGCGGTCAGCAATTTAAGAAGGAATTGCGGACAAGGCAGCAATGTGACCGAGGCTGCGGTCATCAGCAGTCTCGATTTTTTTTTATTTTTTTTTATATAATAATAAAGGACAAAAAAGGGTTTTGGGCAGAGGAAAAAGAGTGTGCAGGTGGGTTTTAGGGGACAAAAGGTAATGAGATTTGTCATAGTCACATGGTTTTTGCTTGGGAAGGCAAATAAGAGTGAATTACTCTTTACCCAAAAGAGCAAAAAGGACAAAGTGCTTTTCACAAACACAATTTACGTCCAAATGGTCTTCAACATTAGATTCACAGTAGAAAAAGTTAGAAGAATAAGAACTTTATACCTCTTGTGAAGAAAAAGTTGCTGGGAAAAAATAAAATCCATTTCTCTTGAAAATAAGCCCATTAAATTTGTGTCTTCTCATCCAAGGAAAAAGAGCTTCATGGAACAAATTCTTCATCTTTTTCTAGACCACAAAATAATTTCTTCACCAAATATTCTTCATTTCTTCAACAGCAAAAATAATAACTTTTAAGAACATCATTTCCAGCAGTAATTTGAACAAGCAACAGCAGCAACAATTTATTTTTTACTAAGATTTGAGTCAACCCAGAAGATAGAACTAAGAACGAACTCATAAAGAAAATTTCGGTTTGAAACCCGAAAATATTTTCTTGCAGAAACACGGAAAAATCACAAGATAATCACCGAACGGGAGTCGTTCCCTTGAACTAGTCGCTTGAACCTTCAAGGTACGGCTCTAATACCAATTGTAGGAACCCATTTTTATACGAACGGTGGATGCAGAAGTAAGATATCTCGAGGTTAATCGTGTTTTTGTAAGTATGAACATGAAGAACATATTCTGAGTTCGAATAAAGAAGGCTAAGAACAAAGAGAGATAATAATAATATTAATGAAGAACATGGTGGGAGAGAAATTCTCCCCAGGTGGGAGAACCCACCACTGTTCTCTCTCTAGATTACATTGTGAGAAGTATAAAAGTAATCTCTAACTAAGAAAAGTGAGCTAGCTTTTTAAGAGATGACCAACTCTCCCTTTATATAGGAGGGAGAGTATTTACACCAAAAATACAATAAAGGGAAAATACAACCTAACTATCACTCATTATTTGTAGAGCATTTCCATGCTCCAACAATTTTAATATACTCTAATATATTAATACATATTGCACTTTTCTTCTTTTTTTGTTTTCTTTTTTAATTTTTTCGTATTATTTTATTAATTTTTTCGTATTAATGTTTAGTTTTTTCCTATTTTTATTTTTTTCGATATTCCGTTTTATTTTTCATCAATTTGATAAATTTTCAAATTTTTTTTTCTTAAAGTGTAAAATGTATTAATATATTTGAATATATTACAATTTTGGTGTTTCAGTTTTTTTTTATTTTCTATTTTCTTATATAGTTTTGGTTATTTATGATTTTTATAACTTTTTTATTATGATTCAAGTAAATAAAATAGTTAGATTTATAAATATAAATAAATAAAAAAACATAACTTTTTTATTTACTCAAATCAAAATAAAAAAGAGTTACAAAAACCATAAATAACCAAAATTATAAAAAAAAATTGAAAACCAAAAAAACTCAAACACTAAAATTGTAATATACTCTAATATATTCATACATTTTACACTTTTAGAAAAAGGTCAAAATCGTTTTTATCAAATTGATAAAAATTTGAATGAAACAACGAGAAAAATAAAAATAGGAAAAAACTGAAAAATAAAACAAAAAAATTAAAAAAAATACGAAAAAACCAAAAAAAAAAGATAAAAATTGTATAATGTATTAATATATTAGAGTATATCACAATTTTGGTGTTTGAGTTTTTATTTTTTTGTTTTTCTATTTTTCATTTCTTGAATCAAAATAAATAAAAACAATAGAAGAAAAATAAATAACTAAAATTATAAAAAAATAGAAAATAAAAGGTGAAATAATGATAATGATAAATGCAAATATAAAGTTGCTAACGAAATTAACTATGGAGCATCCAAGTAAAAATCATAAACCGTAACAACATAAAACTAAAAAAAAAAAAAACATTAACGCTTCAACTCACAAAAAAAAAAAAAAAAAAAAAAAACGGGCTCGATATGGCTTATCGAATTTAAGTTTGTTTACTTGAATCAAAATAAATAAAAACATTAAAAACTCATAACTAACTAAAATTTGAAAATAAAAATAGAAAACAAAATGTCAAAAAGATAAAAAAAAAAGGTTATCAAAAATTTGAAATTATATATATATATATATATATATATATATATATATATATATATATATATATATATATATATAAAATTTAGATTTATACTTTATATATATACAAAGTTTATATTTATAATTTATACATAGAAAAATTTTCAAATTTACAAAAAATTACACAAATGGTCCTTCAGGTTTGTAGTATATTACAAATTTGGTTAAAGGGTAAACTACTTTTTTTCATAAAAATCTAACAACTGAAAAGTTAGGCTTAACGGCATGAGGACCATTAATGATATTTTTCAAACCACAGGACCAGTCGCGTGACGTTTTCCATGAAAGTCCTCAAAGTGAGATATTTTGCAAACCATATGGACCAATTATGAAATTTCGTCATATATATATATATATATATATATATATATATATATATATATATATATATATATATATATATATATATATATATATATATAGAAAAGGGAGAGTTCAATTGAGAAAAAAAAGGTGGAGAATGAGGGAATGAATCTGAGCCACTCATTTCGACTCTGCCGTTTAAATGTTTCTGCATACCTGGCCGACTGAACAGATCATATTCATATATGAATATGTATATTCATATATGAATAAGTATAACGTAAGTGATTATTCATATACGACTATGGCGATGATGGGCGGTGGTTGAGGTGGCGATTGTTGGTGGTGGTTGGTTGTGGAAATGGTGGTGGTTGGTGGCGGAGGGAGGTGGTGTATTCATATATGAATACACATATATTTATATTCATATATGAATATTACTCAATCTCCGTCTGCCCGATACGTCGGAGCATTTTGCGGAAAAAATAAATGATTGACTGATAATAATTCTCTCATTCTTAATTTTTTTTTATTTTTTCTCAATTGAACTTACGTGTGTGTGTGTATGTGTGTGTATGTATATATATATATATATATATATATATATATATATATATATATATATATATATATATATATATATATATATATATATATATATATAATAAATGAATAGGGTTAACCTCATTATGCCATGTGTCAAACTATTAAATCAATATGACGTCACGTGTAACTCCTATAGTGTTTTACTCTAATTTTTTCCTGCCCACTATCTCATTTGTAAAAATTAGCTTTCATGTTTTCAATAACAACATTCTGGATTAATTTTCTATAATTTAAAATTCAAATTCAAAATAGTCTATAATCAATTCCATATATTATTTGAAGCAAATTCTGTATATTATTTGAAATGTAAAAGTAATTTGAAAAGTAATAAATGATAAGATAATAAGATAACACAACAATTTATATTAACTGATTCGTTCTTTAGGGGAACAACAAATATATTTTCCTTATTTTAAGTTAGTTACCAACTTAGCAATGCCGATTACCAAGTTAGTAATACATATAATCGGGAAATTTAAAATTTATTTAGGAAATAATTAATGGGCTGCAAAATAAATCGAAAGAACCCAATTAAATCAATTGAATTTGGAATAAATCTTCATTATTTTGTTGAATAAAATCCCATATTTTTTATTGCAATGATAAAAGCCGAACCCCATAAAAAGTTTATTAAGTTTGGAATTCCAAATACCATCGGCATGTTTCTCTTTTGATTCCGATCAAAATCTTCACATGTGCGGAAGTTCAGTCCATCAGGTTGGTGAATAATCAACTTTAAATATCTTTTTTTTTGTTTCTTTTTGCGTTCTATTCTTTTTGTTATGTTCGTCACCCTAAAAAAATCATACGTAATATTAAACAGTTTTGAAAACTTACTATGATTGCTTATAAAATATTCAAAAATCTACAAAGTGTATTGTTATAAACAGAGTCCAGATTTTGACAATGCACATTCAGAGTTCTACATATCTTAAAAACATTCATTAAACAATGATCATTTATGTTCATTCGTTTTTTGTATAAAACAAAGACCAGTTATATTCTTTCTTCTTATTATTATTATTATTAAACAAGGACCATTTGTGTTAAATATACAAAACATATTGCTTATAACATTTTTTAGAGTTTTACATTTAACTTTTTTTTCTATATGTATGTGTGAAAATTCCATTTATTCCACATGTTTGTCATTCTATGTTACTGTGTGTCATTAATATTCCATTTTTTTTCCTTTTTTTTAAATTCACTATGTTACTGTGTGTCATTAATATTCCATTTTTTTCCTTTTTTTTAAATTCAATCAAATTACGTTACTAAAATATAACAATTACCAATTTAGTTCAACTGGATGTTTATTGGGTGTTTTATAATTTTTCAAAGATTTATCTTAAACATGACATTAACTGTTATATGTTTGATGTTTATCCATGTGATTAACATGCCATCTTTTTTTCTTTTGTTAAATTCATTACAAAAATATAACAATTAGTTTACATTGTTTATAAACATTTCTAATTTACACAATTGGTTTATTATATAGCATTGTACTTTAATATGTTGATAACGGTGTGAAAGATAAATATGTACAATGTTATTTCAGTTTCCAGTTATATCAATGGATTATTATTAAGTGTTATTATGAATTTTTCCCTTTTTAATAAATTTGGTTTATTAATCTTGTATTTGTGTGTAACATCCCAAAAATACGGTCCAAAAATTTATTTTTAAAATCATTTAAGAAAAACCATGCTTCATCAACATCATAATAAAATCACAAGTCATGTATCCAAAACATCATATCAAAATAATGTATCAAAACCATGTGTCAAAATATCAGAGTCTAAAACATCCCAAGCTATAACTGTGGTGTGTGTCATGCAGTCATCCCAAGCTCTTCCCCCTGCTAGTGGAAGTACCTGAAACAAAAACTGAAACTGTAAGCACGAAGCTTAGTGAGTCTCCCCAAACTACCACATACCATACACATATAACATGCAACTAGGAGATACGGGCCCCGCCCACACTCACGGAGATACGGGTCCCGCCCATACTCCGCTACTGGGAGATACGGGCCCCGCCCTCACTCCGCTGGCTATGAGATACGGGCCCCGCCCTTACTCAACTACTATGAGATACGGGCCCCGCCCACACTCAGCTACTATGAATTACGGGCCTTGCCCACACTCACCTACTATGAGATACGGACCCCGCTCACACTCAGCTACTATAAGATATGGGCCCCGCCCACACTCAGCTACTAAACATACATATAAGTATCACACAGACAACAAGTATAGCTAAATCTATCAATCAGTCATACATCCACACTCAAACTAAGCTATGAGATACGGGCCCCGCCCACACTCGGCTAACTGGGAGGTACGGGTCTTGCCCACACTCGACTACTAATCATGCATATACGGGCCGACCTTGGTGCCTTAGACCTGTCCTACTAGAGGAAAACTCACCTCGCAAAGCTGACTGCTGAAATCTCGATTGAGGAATCTCTAACGGCTGCTCCCACGACACCCCGACTATTATTATAACAATAACGCTTAGTCAAAACCTGATAATTCTCCTTAGGGTAAAATGACCATTTTACCCTTGGTCAAAGTCAACGCTTTGGTCAAAGTCAACCTTCTGGTTGACCCAACTCGTCGAGTTGCTCCATAAACTCGTCGAGTCCTATAACCTGAAATCGTGATCTAACTCGTCGAGTCTCCCCCCGACTTGTCGAGTTCCCAGGCTACTCATAGTCGCGATCTACCGAATCAACTCGTCGAGTCCCTTCACCGACTCGTCGAGTTCTTCCTTAAGTTAAAACGGGACAACACAATCCAAATCGTCGAGTTCCTCTATGGACTCGACGAGTTCCTCTGTCTATTTGGCCATCTTAACGGATTAAGCCTCTACTCTCCAAATCCAAGATCCATACTTCCTCTACACACTGTAAATGCCCCTTTAAGGGTAAAGTTTCCAACTTTACCCACTAATAATCCTCCTTAGTGGGTTTAGCTAAAGCCCTAGCTCATTAAGACATAGATCCTTGTCCACAAGCCTTAATACTCCAACCCAAAGCATGATAATCAAGATCTAGGCCTTAGACACCCAATGAACACGTAAAGTCTCAAACTTTACTTCCATGTATGGCCTTTTGGGGCTTAAAAGGCCATAATAACGTCCTTAATGCTTGCATGGGGCTCCAATGGCATAAAGTTTGCACCTTCATGCCTTGATAATCCTTAATGATTCCAGATCTGGAAGGTAAGCCACTTGGGACGTCCAAGTACCAAAGATCTAGATTCTTGAATAAAACCCTCATAAAATGGAGCTAAAGAGATCCAAAGAACTAATAGTCAAGCTAGAGACTTGATTACCAGAAAGTGATGAGGATGGAAGGAAATCTCTGGATCTACTATCTTCTCCTTGAACCTTCTAGCTCCTTCTTCTTCTTCTAGCTTCAAGAACACACAAAATCACTCAAGAATGGCTCACACACTCACAAAATGCTCTAGGGTTTCGACGATTAGGGTTTGGGACTTGGAGGTGGAAATAAGGCCAAAAGGTGGGGATTAAGATGCTTAAATAGGGTGCAAAACCCCGAAATTAGGGTTTCACTCTGCCAGACCTACTCGTCGTCGAGTAGATAGTTTAAATCCCGCGTTCAAGACTCGTTTCTACTCGACGAGTCCGTGGCTTCCAACTTGTCGAGTAGCTCTATCAAAATGGATAATTTATAAATAAAAGCGTACCGGAAACCAGGCGTTACAATTCTCCCCCACTTGACTTAGACTTCGTCCTCGAAGTCTGCTGTATCTGGAAACAACTCCGGGTAGTGCTACCACATTTCCTCCTCGGGCTCCCAAGTCCACTCGGAACCATTGCGGTGATGCCACTGCACCTTCACTAGGTGAACAACCTTGTTCATCAAGGTCTTCGTCTTGCGATCCAAAATCGCCACCGATCTCTCAATGTAGTTCAGGCTGTCGTCAACCTGAATATCCTCTAAGGGAACAATCGCTGAATCATCCACTAAGCACTTTCACAACTGGGAAACATGGAAAGTGTTGTGGATCTGGCTGAGCTCTGCTGGAAGATTCAATCGATACGCAACCTTGCCCACCCGGGCTATAACCCTGAAAGGACCAATGTATCTGGGGCCCAACTTGCCCCGCTTCCGGAACCGGATGACACCTTCAGGAGGACCATGTCGCCCACCTGAAACTCCAAATCTGAACGCCGCTTGTCAGCGTAGCTCTTCTACCGACTCTGAGCATTCTGGAGCCTGATCCGGACCTGCTGCATCCACTCTGTAGTCTTGAGTACTACCTCAATACTCCCTATGACTCTCTGACCGACCTCGCCCCAACATATTGGGGTCCTACACTTCCTCCCATAGAGCATCTCGAAGGGAGGTCGGTCAATGCTGGTGTGGTAACTATTGTTATACGAAAATTCCGCTAACGGAAGGTACGTATCCCAAATGCCACCGAAATCCAAAACACATATGAATAGCATGTCCTCGAGAGTCTGTATCGTCCCCTCGCTCTATCCGTCTGTCTGGGGGTGGAAAGCGGTGCTTAAGATGTAGACGAGTACCCATCTCGTCGTGAAACTGCTTCCAAAATCTGGAAATGAAATGGACATCTCGGTCTGACACCACCGAGACAGGAACTCCATGTCGTGCCTGTTGGGTTTTGAGCATTCTAACACTCCTATGGTGTACATGCAACCCTATAAACCTTGGATCTATGTTTTCTCTATTATACATGCAAATATTAACTATTCCAAGGTTTCATCCTAACTAGCATATTATGAAGCACCTATACTACAAAGTTCTAGTTAGATGACATACCTTTTGATGTAGCTTGATGTCTTCAAGTTTTAAGAGCTTAGCCCCAATAGTGTGGAAGCCTCAAATGGAATCACAAATCACCAAAACACCTTGGAAGAACTTGAGAGAATATGTATGCACACTAAAATCGGCCCACTCTTATTTTCACACACTTGTGCCAATTTTGTGAGCCAAGGACCCCTTTATATATTATGGAGGATTAGAGTTACATCCATGTAAACCCTAATACCCATGACCTTTCATTTACATAGGATCCATGGGTTAAAAGCTCCATGGACCATCCATGAAAGCTTAGCCCAACCTAAATGAACTTGGCCCATTCCATATATATAAGAGTCCATATTTAATTAGTTCTTTTTGATCACTTAATTAATTCTGAATTAATTCTTGATCAATACTAATTAAATAATATGATTCCATATTAATATATTAGAACTTATAATATATTAATATAAATCATAAATATACTATTCTCAAAAGACTATCCATATAAATTGTGCTGGTGAAGTGCAACCCAAATGGACCATGTCGGGTCGGGTCAAGTACATACCAAATATAGTTATGGACTTAGACATTAAACAGTCTCCCACTTGGATAAGTCTAAAACTATTATTGAGTATGACTTCAAAACCTAACTGGCAATCGTAGCTCTTAAAGCCGCTATCGAACTCTGACCTTGTCAATGACTTGTCCATTAGATAAGGGATCATATATTCCTCCATTCTAGATATCATATGGACTGAGACATGGATTATAATCATTCTCTCTGTCCATTTGTTGTTTCCCGATTTTCGATTTATGATGACTGACTGATTGAACAAATCAAATCAGTCCTCGCTTGGCCAAGCACTCACATGTGTCATCGCTAAATCATCGAGGGGCCCACAGATATCGATTTTATCCCGAAGGTAAAAAGGAATGGATAAACTTCGACTCATATGGCTTGTTCTACTACTTGTTGAATCATACACAAAGGCACGTTTTATAACATCGAGTTACCAAATGCGTTTTCGTGCAATCAATGTATAACCAACTCATAGTAACAACTCATATCTCTAGGTTTGAAGAATATAAGATATTATCATCTCATGATCACTCGTGATAAAATCCATGAAGTGATTCAAATGAGCGCGGGTTGAATCCAATACTCAGAACTTATGAGCACTCATGAGTGTTGTAGCACCACTTTGTCCACCAACTTGGACCTCTACAAACCAACCCATGACAGTCTTGATTCATATCTACTTCTAACATATGACCGACTGTGGATGGTTTGAATAACTTAATCATTCAGGAAGAGCGACTTAGTTATTCTGGAAGTCAAAACATGCAAAGTGAAACACAAGAATAAATGAATCAAATATGGTATCAAACCCTATGAATATAAATAAACACTTTTATTTATCACCATACTGATTACTCATTATTCATTGTTTCGGTTTTATCAACTTTATACTTGAATTAAAAACACTAGTTGTCCTATGCTCCAAGCATGTATACTATGTTTTTCTTAAACAATAGCTTTTCCATACACCAAGTATGCACTCTATGTTTGTCTATGATCCTTACTTTGTGAAATAAACCAATTGAACATAATTTCAATGATTCTAATTTCACACTCCCAAATCCTTTTCGAAAAATGTGAGAATTTCAAATTCCTATCATTTATCGAAATCTGTTTAGATTTTAAACTTATATGCACTGACCCTCCTGTAATGAATATGTACAAAGTCACAAAGACTTGTCAACAGTCATTATAAGGTATTCCAATGGAGATCAACTCCATGGAAACTAAGTCTCATATTCAAAGTACATTGCTTTGGACATGCTTCTTGCATTAAGTTTTCTAATCTTACACAGATAACTTCAACCTATGGAGACAACTCCATATTCTCATTTTGACTATCACTTCTGAATAAGAGATGCCTCTTTTCAGAATATGTCAATATGGTCCTTCCAAAATTAGCACTATACTTCCAACTGTCCCTGAGCAACCAATCTTTGGTAAACCTTAGATTGTCCTCGACAATTGCTTAATCATTTTAGTCATATCCAATTCTAGACCTTTTCCCTTCTTAATGCCTCTGGGCATTTGGAAAAATTTAGAAATGACAAATATTATAGCACATGCAATCGATCCTGTACCCAAAGTAAATGGTACACGATTCATGATGTCTCACATAAAGACATGATTCTAGACCAGTCTTTTGCTACAATATTTTTATTTGCCATGTTTTCAAAATTTGACTATGAAGAGGGATGACGTAATCATAATCGAATTTTGAGAACGCAATATATAGAATTTCCTTAAGTTGAACCAATCCAACATGAAATTCATATATATATTCTTGACTAAAGATTATTAAGGTCTCAATCTAATCCTTTAGAACTAAAATGAAGTATATCCTCTCCCTTAATTATAGCAAAACAACTTTTTCAATCCCTGCAGCCTCACGAATTGAAACTTTTGTTTTCTATAATTAACATTGCTAACTTGCAACACTAACAATAATTATCATGCTCCCACTAACATGATGATTATTAGCATAACACTTATGCTCCCACTAGCTTTGACATGTACTCAGAAATCAGCTGGACTTCTAAAAATCAATACTTTATTGACTTTCTTACCAAAGTTCAGATTTCTGATACGAGATGCTTTGATAAAACTTTATCAAAATCATACACCTTTCCTTAGATAGCATGCATGTGTGTCTAAACAATTTTAAGAACTATGAAAAGGGATGCCGTAATCATAGTCTCGATTGTTTAGACCTTTGCCACTGCTTCAAATCTACTTGGTGGAAGTGTTTCCTCACCATCATTTTCATGAATCGGAGAGAAACCTTATGACCCTTAGATTTTATGGTGTATGTGTTCTTATCCATGTGAATTGTCAAAGCCATAGTCACAAGACAAAGATAATGACAAATCCAAACTCATATGGACTGAACTCAATCTTAATTTCTTGCCATCTGGCAGCTCAAGGGCCTATCATTGCTTCCAAATTCTTATGCAACCAATTGAGAACTCTAAGAACTCATATGCGAAGCCAACTTTAACTGGAATGGGCACAAAAATAAAGTATGTCAATACGATAGGTTATAAACCTCACGTCGTGTGCTAGTGTTAAACTACAGGTTTTTATTCTTGATTAGATCTTGAAATTCTTTTCAGGATCTTTAAGACTCCCACTGTCCTCTTGACATATAAGACTATCTTGTCAAATATTCAAGATATAGTGCGGATTCTTTATCAAGACAAATATTTCACACAATTGGCCTTAGTTGGTCTTTGTTTTATCCAAAACATCACAACTTACCAATTTCAAATGTACAAGAGTAGAAAACTTTTACTCTTACATTTGACAAGTGTTTTAAACCTTCTTTAAGACATGTCACTCAAGTTACAATCTTAGAGTATAACTCTAAGAATTGTTTTGGAACGAAGTATGAATCATCTTCTTGATTTAACCACTTCAACAATTCATAACTCCTCTTCTTAACTATCAGAATGCACTTAGAGGATGAATTGTGATAAGGTCTCAAAATCATTAAGTTGGTCTTAAAACATGATACTAAAGTACTCTCCCATCTTTTCAGATTTGAGAAACTTTTATCTTTCTGCCTAAGTTGATTCTTCTTATTCGCTCTGCCATACATTGGAACCTTTTCCAATGTCTCAGAATTACACTTAAGCTTGTAAGTATAACCATATTTACTGAGCTATAGTAAATTATGACGAATAGTCTTATCGATCTTTTGTGGTGGACTTAACTAGTGCACAAGAATGTGTACTCGATCCCTTAGTCCTTTACTTGACTCACACATCCATGAGAACCAGTAGTTAGTCTTAATTTTTCCAATGCTTGAAAGTTCTCATTCATCATGCTATACAAGTTGCATGATTCCAAGTTTCTATCCAACTGAAACTTGGGTGATGGGAATCTTTCCTTATTTGGTAAATTTAGACATTACCACAAATGAAAGAATCAAATTCACTTTCCAATTTTGCTAGCAATGGAATCATACAAACAACAATTTTCACAAATGCCATTGTAAGGATACTTAAAATAAATAAAATCAAAAATTTCCTTTTATTTTAAAACTTTGCGGAAAAACTTATCCTTACCATCCATATGAAAACCTTGTTGTTATCTATTCCTAAGCAATGTGTCATAACTCCTAAGTAACAGCTTCAAAATTCTGATGCGATCGAAATCCATCTTCGCGATCAGAAGCAGCATATACTTCCTTTAAGCTTTCTCTCTTTTCTTTGATTCTTATAACATCACCATGTGACCCAGTCACATTATGTAATAGAATCTCCAAATAGGAGCTTAACAGAGTTAGACAATGGACTTTACCTGAAGTAGAGTCAAACTTATTGACTTTAACATCCTTAGGTAAATTTGGCAGCTTCGCAACCAATGCCCCTTCCTTTGGCAATAGATACCTATGAGCTCTTGATAATAGGACTATCTCAGACTTAGCCTTTCTCTTTACCATTTGGTCAACCGAGTTGACTATGGCCGATCCCTTTCCATTGGGAAGAGAGAGCTTTACTGGATATCCAATGTCATCATTGTCAATGTCCATAAAGTTTTAGGAAGTTGATCTTAGCAAATAGATAAGATCATTAAGGGTCTTGTCATAGTCTGTTTCATAGGAGTCCCAAAGGAACTCACTATGTGACTTAGAAAGTGATTGATCATCAGCTTCCTCTAGACTTTTGACACCCAACTCTCCCGGCTTGTCAATATGTGACTACATCTCCAAGATGTGATCACACATAGACCTTTGCTTGCCAATAGGGCTTGAGTGACTTTGAACTTGTGGGTTAGGGAGAATAATTGGAGGAGGTGGAGGAAGAGAAGTATGACTTCCATGAGCCAAACTCGGGAAGTCATATTCATTAGGAAAGCTTGGTTTGGGAAGATCATTGTTGTCTAAACCAGACATCAACAATGGGAGATATTCAAGATAGTTGATTTAAAGTCCTTAATATAACACCCAATATGAAATATTAAGGCTAGGACCCAACACAATACTTTTATAACTTGGAATAGGGATGTCGTAATCCAAGCTATAAAATATTTGAAGGTAGGTGAATGATGATTCACCAATTTCCACCAAGATAAACGAAATGTATTATTAGGTTTTAATTGGTTTTGAAACTCCTAGATTCTTTTGAGATTCATTGAACTGTTCAATGACATGTTTCAATCTCGAGTGTGCCCTTCAGGTTTTGTGACTGGGATGCCGCGGATCACAAAACAAGGTGTGAATAACCATGCAAATATACTTGGTACCCTTAAGTGTTTACCCCTCAATCGATGTGCCGGTTAACCACACACGCTCCATCGATACTATGATAAACATTAAGTTACCCTTTCCCTACCTTGTTAAATACGAGTTAGTGTGCCGGTTAACCACACACGCTCCACTAACCGACTTAAACAAAGTGTAAAGTGTAATTTCATGGATTAGCACCTTATTCACATTTTCCTAAGTAACTAAGATTAAGAATTTATAAGTGTTTAGTTACTTAGTATTTATCATTATACTTATAATGAAGGGAGAATTATAGTCCTTGTCCTACCTGTTCGGCTAACGACCCTCCACCAGTCAAGGAAGCAGTGGGTGAGAGTGGACACCCATTAAACTGCCATTTTATAGGCAGTAACCTTATACCCCCTTATAGACCGGCTTCGTGAATGAGGCCTACTAATGGTAAGACGACTTGCTCTTATACATATAATATATTAAACTTTTAATATTATAATAGTATAAGGGTGTATTTTAGACATTTAAAATACTTGGTGGTTTAATCTATTAATTAAACTATACTCTTAATTTAATTAAATTTAAACCATGTCATTATGGAATTATTAATTCTCTTTTAATTAAACACTTTAATTATCTATTAATAAAGTCCATAAGAGTTAATTGAATTATTCAATAAAAACATCGTAATTCCAATTATTAAATTCAAAATTAAAACCATTTAATTAATTGTTTAAGTTATGAACCCAAGAGTTTTAGAATTCAATTCTTTTTTTTTTATAATAAAAAACTTTTTCCAAATTCCAAAACTTGAGGGCAAGTTTTGTAACTCTTGAAAACGTTTGGATTCCATAACTTATGGAGTTAAATACTTGTTTTATGATGAAACTTTTCATGTTCCATAACTTAAGAACAAGTTATGGAATTCTTTAAAACATTAAGACCAAGTTTTGTAACTCCATAAAAAACTTTGAATCAATTTTTTTTAAAAACCTTTTCATATCCATAACTTATGGAGGTTTCAAAAAACTCTTTAGATCAAACTTTTAAAACTAATAAGATAATCATATCATTTTATCTTTTACTAAATTTGACCTAATTCAACTCATATAGCAAATGATTCAAATTTTACAAATAATTAGTTTTTCACAAAAACAAGTAATTATCTTAAAATTTGACAAACGTCATGTTTTTTATCCTTTTTTTTCAACTTGAAAATAAAACATTTGCATCAATATAACAGAAAACAACCTATGGCTATGATACCACTGTTGGGTTTTGAGCATTCTAACACTCCTATGGTGTACATGCAACCCTATAAACCTTGGATCTATGTTTTCTCTATTATACATGCAAATATTAACTATTCCAAGGTTTCATCCTAACTAGCATATTATGAAGCACCTATACTACAAAGTTCTAGTTAGATGACATACCTTTTGATGTAGCTTGATGTCTTCAAGTTTTAAGAGCTTAGCCCCAATAGTGTGGAAGCCTCAAATGGAATCACAAATCACCAAAACACCTTGGAAGAACTTGAGAGAATATGTATGCACACTAAAATCGGCCCACTCTTATTTTCATACACTTGTGCCAATTTTGTGAGCCAAGGACCCCTTTATATATTATGGAGGATTAGGGTTACATCCATGTAAACCCTAATACCCATGACCTTTCATTTACATAGGATCCATGGGTTAAAAGCTCCATGGACCATCCATGAAAGCTTAGCCCAACCTAAATGAACTTGGCCCATTCCATATATATAAGAGTCCATATTTAATTAGTTCTTTTTGATCACTTAATTAATTCTAAATTAATTCTTGATCAATACTAATTAAATAATATGATTCCATATTAATATATTAGAACTTATAATATATTAATATAAATCATAAATATACTATTCTCAAAAGACTATCCATATAAATTGTGCTGGTGAAGTGCAACCCAAATGGACCATGCCGGGTCGGGTCAAGTACATACAAATATAGTTATGGACTTAGACATTAATCCAACAGTGCCACTATCTCACGCACGTAGATCTTGGTCAGCTTCTCTGCCGATATGCTCTCCTCGATCGGGATAAAATGAGCACTCTTGGTCAACCGATTCACGATGACCCATATCGAATCTACTCCACGTGTGGTCCTAGGAAGCTTGGTGATAAAATCCATGGTCATATCTCCCCATTTCCACACGGGAATGTCCAACGGATGCATCTTGTCGTGGGGTCGCTGATGCTCGGCCTTGACATTCCTGCAGGTCAAGCACCTCTCCACATACCACGCAACGTCCCGCTTAATGCAGGGCCACCAGTAATCAGGGCGAAGATCCCGATACATCTTCGTCGCCCTAGGATGGATAGAGAACCTCGGCTTATGGGCCTCATCCATCATAACCTGCGGTACTCCGCCCCAATACGGAATCCAAACCCTCCCATGCAGGGTCAGCAACCCTCGACTGTCATAATCAAATGAGACCACCAGACCTACGATTCGCTCGCACTTCTGGCGGTCTTCCTTTAGGCCCTCTACTTGCGCCTCTCTGATCTGCTCCAACAATGGAGTAATCACTGTCATCCTCAGACAGATGTCTCGAATCGGGGCCTCTACCGCCTTGCGGCTCAGGTCATCGGCCACCACATTGACCTTTCATGGGTGGTAAAGGATCTCACAATCGTAGTCCTTCACCACATCTAACCACCGATGCTGCCTCATGTTTAGATTCTCCTGATCCATGAGGTACCTCAAACTCTTGTGGTCAGTGTAAATGGTACAACGAACCCCATAGAGGTAATGCCGCCAAATCTTGAGGGCGAACACCACAACACCCAGCTCCAAATCATGCGTCGGATAGTTAGCCTTGTGAGGCTTCAACTACCTCAAAGCGTAAGCTATCACGTGACCCCGCTGCATCAATATCGCACCTATTCCCATAATCGAAGCGTCATAATAAACCACGAAATCATCAACGCCCTACGGAAAAGTCAAGATCGGTTCCACACACAAACGTTGTATGAGATTCTCGAAAGCTGCCTGCTGCCCAGGCCCCCAACGGAAAGTCACCGACTTCTTAGTCAGTCGGGTCAAAGGAACAGCGATCTTGGAGAAGTCCTGAATAAATCTACGGCAATAACCCGCTAGACCAAGGAAACTCCGAATCTCAGTTGGAGACCTCGGAATCTCCCACTGCATCACGACCTCTATCTTGGACGGATCGACCAAAATACCCTTCTGGTTGACAAGGTGCCCCAGAAACTGCACCTCGCGCAACCAGAACTCACATTGGGAGAACTTTGCGAAAAGTCTCTCCCTCCTCAGTGTATCCAACACCTCCTTCAGGTGCTCCTCATGCTGCTCCAGAGTCTTTGAATAGACCAAGATATCATCAATGAAAATGATCACAGACCGATCCATCATCGGTCTGCACACTCGGTTCATGAGATCCATGAACGCGGCTGGAGCATTGGTGAGCCCGAACGGCATCACCACACACTCATAGTGACCATAGAGAGTCCTAAAAGTCGTCTTCTTCACATCCTCATCCCTGACTCGCAACTGGTGATAACCTGATCGCAGATCAATCTTGGAAAACCAAGATGCACCCTGTAGCTGTTCAAACAAATCATCGATCCTCGGGAGAGGATAACGGTTCTTCACCGTTACATTATTCAGCTCCTGGTAGTCTATGCACATCCGCTGCGACCCATCCTTCTTCTTCACAAATAGGATTGGGGCTCCCTATGGCGAACTACTCGGCCTGATAAATCCCTTATCTAGTAGCTCTTGCAGCTGCGTAGACAACTCCTGCATCTCAGGAGGAGCCAACCGATATGGTGCCTTGGCTATCGGAGTCACACTAGGGACTAGGTCAATCTTGAACTCAACCTTTCCCTCCGGAGGTATCTCAAGTAAATCCTCCGAGAATATGTCCGAGTACTCTCGCACCACCGGTACGTTATCGGCTGTCGCCTTACCCTTATCCCGGGTATCCATAACATAGGCGACATAACCTGCGCAACCCTGCTGAAGGTAGCGCCTCGCTCTCGCTGCTGAGCATCAAGTCAATCCACCCTGCGGCCTTTCACCCTGAATCACTATCCCTCCCCCACTAGGAGTCTGAATCCTCACTAGCTGCTGCTCGCAGTCAATCACTGCCCCATTGGGGCTCAACCAATCCATACCCACTATAACCTTATTCCCTCGCAGGGGAATAGGAACCATATCCACTGAAAACTGCTCATCGAATAATTGTAGTGTACAACCTCTGTGAACCCTCGCAACCCTAATGGTCCTGTCATCTTCTATCTCCACATCAAGTGGGCAATCCAGCTCCCCCGGAGCTCCTACGAATCACTTGCTGAGCGCGATCGACACAAAAGATCGGGTTGCCCCCGAATCAAACAATACCAGGGCAGATATACCGTTCACTAAGAACGATCCTATAACAAACACATAAACATAAGCAATAATCAATACAAATAAAGAGATAAGGAGAAGATACATACCCGTCACCACGTCGGGAGCTGCTCGTGCTTCCTATGCTGTCAACTGGAAGGCTCTGCTCTTCGCCACTGGCGCATCCACCCGGCCCTGGAGACCGTCGGTAATCCTCAATGTAGCAGGAGCGGGTGCCGCCACCTTCCCTGTTGCTGCCAAACTCGGACACTGGGACCTCTTGTGGCCCCTCTGATTTCATTGGAAGTAAATCAGGTCAGATACTGCGGTGGTAGTGGTGGTAGAAGCAGCAGTACAATCCCTGCTCACATGCCTAGTTCGGCCGCACTTAAAGTAACCTGAACTACCCACCCTGCACGTCCCCTCGTGCGACCTACCGCATTTGCCGCAGCGGCCTCGACCCTGCTAGCCCTTCCCTCGTGAATCTGTCTTGGGATTCTTGCCAGAGCCCTCCATACCATCTTCCGCATATGGTTTCCTCTTCCTCTCCATCTCTAAAGCTCTCTCTCTAGCCCTAACAATCATGTCCTCCAGCGTCTTGCAGGTGGAGCGGCTCACAAACTGGCGGATATTACTCCGCAACATCTCGTGATATCGGGTCTTTTTCATCTCCTCGTCTGCCATGTACTGCGGAACGAGAAGAGCCCTCTCCCTAAACTTGGTGGTGATGTCCACCACTGTCTCTTTCGTCTGCTCAATATCCTGGAACTCCCTAGCTAGCTGTTGCACAGGTGCAAACTCGGCCCTGAACCTGACCGAAAAATCACTCCAGGTCATCGCATCCAAAACCGCATCATCCCCAATGGCTTGTCCGATCTCCTCCCACCAGTCACATTCCCTGTCCTTCAGAAGACAGGATGCAAGTCGAACCTTGTCCCCCTCGGGACATCTGCTGGTGCGGAATGCGTTGGCGACATCCGCCAACCATATGGTGCTCGCAATGGGGTCCCGAGCCCCATGGTAATCGGGAGCTCCACAAGCCCTGAACTCCCTGAATGTCAGTGTGCGTGCCCCTAGCATGGCCGCCATCTCGATGCAGAATGCACCTAACCTCTCATCAAGTATCTCCAAGATGCCTTCCTTGACCGAACCAAAGATCACAGGATTCTGGTCTAGAATGCTGCGTGTGATCTAAGACGAGATGAACTCTCTCATCTGCTCATCAAGCTGCCCGACTCCAGAGCCCGAGCCTGATCCCTCACCAGTGCCTGAAGTGCCGCCTCGCCTAGTGCGTAACGTCACCATACTGAAAATACACCATAACAAACCTCAATATACTCATAATAACTCGAGGGATCTCACATACTACAAGTTTCTTGGGTTCATATCAGCCTTCCTTTATTCGAGTACATATCCTCTGCTTTCAGTAGTACGGGCCCATACTACCTTCCACATCTATCCGTACTTTCCTCAAGAACTGCCTCGACTCCACCAAGTCCATTCTACTACTACTGCTGATCTCAAGCTAATCTCATCCTAGGCTTGCCCTAGGGTAATCACCATCCCACTCTGTGCTATCAGCTGCATAAGAAGTCCCTTCTATCTCATAACTAGCTCGCGAATACTATTACATATCACTAAGACTAGATAATTCTTCGAATGAGAGATCCTACCCTACAATGGTTGGACTCAAACAAGAGATGCCAAAATAAAGATATACCTAACCTTCTGAAACTATTTAATCCTTGCAATATGTAACTTAACATATTCGTTTACTAGTTAGTAAAAGATAACTAAGACTCCTAAAAGCACAAAGCAAGTAGTATTCGAGCATCGAGTGAACATAATGAACCATATCCTAATCAGGCCATCATATCACTGGCTCGTCTGTACTAGCATGCAGTTCATAAAGCTGATACACATATAACAGGCACATAAGGCATCCTTCCTAGATCCTTAGTCCTAATCTAGCATGCAGTTCTCATAAACATATCATAACTTAAACTTGTATGGGTAATTTGGGAGTACTTATTTGAGCTCGGCTGATTGCATGCACCACACCCTTTTCTCTTTTCAAAATTCTTTTCTCTTTTGAAAGTTCTTTTTATAAAAATGATTTTCTATAGAAAATTTTCATACCAATTCCTTAGTTTGATTTCAGACACACCCGAGAGCGTGTCCGAATCCCTCAAACCAAGGCTCTGATACCAACTTGTAAATCCTAAAAATACGGTCCAAAAATTTCTTTTTAAAATCATTTAAGAAAAACCATGATTCATCAACATCATAATAAAATCACAAGTCATGTACCCAAAACATCATATCAAAATACTGTATCAAAACCATGTGTCAAAATATCAGAGTCTAAAACATCCCAGGCTATAATTGTGGTGTGTGTTATGCAGTCATCCAGAGCTCTTCCCCCTGCTAGTGGAAGTACCTGAAACCAAATTTGAATCTGTAAGCACGTAGCTTAGTGAGTCTCCCCAAACTACCACATACCATACACATATAACATGCAACTAGGAGATACGGGCCTCACCCACACTCATGGAGATACGGGTCCCGCCCACACTCCGCTACTGGGAGATACGGGCCCCACCCACATGTTGGATTAGTGTCGAAGTCCATAACTATTTTAGTATGTACTTGACCCGATGGTGCATGGTCCTTTTGGGTTGCCTTCACCATAGCAACTTGACAGGGTGATTTGTGAAGAGAGAAGAGATATTATTATATTAATATATTATGAGAATAATATATTAAAGGAATAATAATATTATTTGATTAATATTAGTCATAAATTAATTAGGAATTAATTTGGTGACTAAGAGAGGTTAATTGAATAAAGGGGCTTAAACTGTAAAATGTGTGATAGTTGAGTTTTTGGGCTATGAATCCTTATGGGATATAGGGTGGCCGAAATTAAGGAGTATGGGCTCCTTGAATTCGTCCAAGCCTTACTCTAGAAGGATCCTTGGATTGCTTAGGGCCTAAGTTATTCAATTAGGGTTAAGGATGTAACCCTAGTAGCTCATAGTATAAATAGACCCCATAGGTGAGGGAAATCGACGACCTTGTTGATTTGGAAACCCTAGAGCCGATTTTCTCATCCCTCCTCTCTCTCCAAATCATCCTCTTGCTAGTTGGTGTTTGTAAGCCATTAGAGGAGTGACAATTGTGACTCTAAGCTCCAAGAACAAGAAGATTCAAGCAAGCAACTTAAGGTATTCTTCTAGATCTGATTTCATATGTTATGATTCAATTGTTTACTCTAGATCTTGTATCATAAGCCTTGGAAACATTGCATGTTCAATTAGAGAAACCTAGATCCAAGCATTAGGGTTTGCATGTGCACATAGGATAATTCTTATGGCTGAAACCCATCAGTGGTATCAGAGCTTAGATTGATTTCTATTGAATTGATGCTTTGATTGATTGCTCTTTACATGAAAAATCGTTTTTTTTGTGCCCGTGACTGACAGACTCGGCGAGTCCCATTGTGGACTCGGCGAGTCCGAGCGTCAGTCTGAGTTGATTTCGGGATTTCTTTCTGTTTTGCTTGAGGATACTTGCCTTATTTGTTTTGCGTCATTAAAATCCGAATTTTATCATATATTAGAATATATCCTTGACAAAACAAAAGATAATTACCATTTGATTAAATAATAATTTCCTTATTTGATAATAATTGATTATTTGAATTAATTGGTAAATTGTCTTGCAAGTAATATTGACTAGGTCAAATTTAGATAATCATTAAATTAATTAGTTGATTTATATTATTTGCTATTTGATCCTTTATGTTTTGAAAAAATTCAAAACTTGTCCTCAAGTTTTGAAATTTAAGTTTTGTGATTAAAAGTTTAATTTGATATATTTAAATTTCAAACCTTAGAATTTTACAAGTTTTAAAATTCACCCTTATACTTATAATATTATAAGATTAATAAGTATATATGTATAACTTAAATGCTAGTCTTACCGTTAGTAGGCCTTATTCACGAAGCCGATCTATAAGGGGGGTATAAGGTTATGGCCTATAAAATGGCCGTTTAATGGGTGTCCATTCTCACCCACCGCTTCCTTGATTGATGGAGGGTCGTTATCCGAACGGGTAGGATAGGGCAAACCTTTCCTCATTAAAAGTATAATGAATCTATATAAAGTAACTAAATGCTTTTACAAAATTCCCAATCTTAGTTACTTTAGGCAAAAATGAATTTGATGCAATTCCATGAAATTACACTTTGTACCCTTGCGAAGACATTAGTGGAGCGTGTGTGGTTAACCGGCACACTAATTGGTTCTAAGTAAAGGTGACAAAGGGTGACTCAATGTTTGTCATAGTTCGATGGAGCGTGTGTGGTTAACCGGCACATCGAATAGGTGACTGTAACATTGGGGGCACCATGTAAGTTTGCATGGTTATTCACACCCTGTTTTGTGATCCTCGGCATCCCAGTCACAAATCGAGGGGCATATCGAGATTTAAACATGCCATTGAAAAGTTCAATGAATCTCAAAGGATCTAGGAGTTTTTCAATACATTTAAAACCTAATTTTGTTTTTTCGTTTTTCATGGTGGGAAATTAGTGAATCATCATTCACTTACCTTCAAATGTTCTGCAATTTGGGTTACGACATCCCTCTCCCAAGTTGTAGAGTATTGTGTTGGGTCCTAGCCTTAATATATCATTTTGGGTGATTTATTAAGGACTCAATCAACTGACTTGATTTTTCTCCCGTTTTGTTGATGTCCGAATCTAACCGTGGTCTTCCCAAATCCCATGGAAAATGTTTTCCCACTCAAAGTGGAATTCTTTTACACAATGAAGGTGAAAGATCAATCCTTGCATTGTGGACTAGCTTGGTTTCGCTTCCTCCACCTCCTCCTGTTGTTCTCCCAAACCCACAAGACCGAAGAGTTGAAAGGTTCATGATCACTCAAGCCCTGTTGGCAATGAAACATGAATATGGAAAATCCATGTGTGCTCACATCCTAAGGATAAAATCACACATCGATAGGTTGATAATGTTGGGTGCGACTTTCCCAAAGGAGTTGGCTGTAGACTGGGTCCTTAAGTCACTCCCTAAATCATATGATAAGTTCATAAGAGAGTATTATATGATGGATATTGACGCGACCCTCATTGACCTAACTTACATGCTGATTGCCGCTGAATCAGAAATGATTTGGCAAAGTAATGGAGCATATTTGTCTGGTAACTCAACCAACCATGCTTTCGTGGTCGCTCCAGGAGAAGCCACCTGTTTCTGCTGCCAAAAGAAGGGGCGTTGGATACGAAGCTGCCCAGAGAACCTGAAGAATCTAAGAGATGGGAGAGTCAAGAAGTATAGCTCTACCTCAGGTAATATCCACTATCTAACTCCATTAAGTTCCTATTCATTGGTTCTTAATACATAATGTGATAAGATTACATTTGAATGTTTTGCAGGATCAGAGAAAAGAGAAGAAGCTTGATGGAAGAGCAAGATGAGTCTGATCACGAAGAAATGGATTACGATCGCATGGATTCGAAGATCAGATTTTGAGCTTAGAAAGTTATGATAGATTTGTTAGGAACATTTGATTACATAGTTTTTCAGTTGATTTTGCATTGTAAGGACGTATTTTTCCGCTGCTTTATGAATAAAATATTTTTTGGTTTGACTTATTTATTTATATCCTTGCAATGAAATCGTTGTGGAAAATTGATGTTTGTGTGTGATTCTTAGTTATATTATTTATGGAAATTTTCTTAGTAAAGAAAGATTCCCATCACCCAAGTTTCAATTGGACAGAATCTTGGAATCATATGATTTGAATCATGTGATGTATGGAAATCTTGATACTTAGAAATTTTAAGACTAATTCCTTGACAAAGAGTCAAGTGAAGGATTAGGAGAATGGGTTCACGATGTTGTGCACCAGTTATGTTCGTCATAAATAACAATTAGATTATTCGTCATATTTACTAAAGTATTAGTGAATGTGGTTATGCTTATAGGATTAAGCATGATTCTGAACCATTGAAAAGTTTCAATGAATGACAGAACGAATGTGAAGAATCAATTAGACAGAAAGATAAGAAGTTTCTACAATCTAAGAAGAAGGGAGAATACTTCTGTATCAGGTTTTATGATCGTCTTAATTGTAAAGAACCATATTACAATCCATCCTCTAAGGATACCTTAGTGCACTAGTTTGGCTAAGAAAAGGAATCAAGAATTGCTATAGTGGTTAAGTCGTTAAGATAAATCATACTTCGTTCCAATATCGAATATTAAAATTAAGATTGTGACATTGAGTGACACATCTTAAGTAGGTTTGTAACACTTATCAATTGTGGAATAGAGAAAGTTTTCTTATTCATACACATTTGGAATTTGTAAGTTGTGATGTCTTGAAGAAGACAAAGACCAACTAGAACAAATTAAATTAAGTGTTAGTCTTGATAGAATTTCGCACTAACTCTTGAATATTTGTTTTGTCAAGAAATGTTTCTTGACAAGAGAATCATATATGTCAAGAAGTCAGTGGGAGCGTAAATGATCTTGAAAAGCTTCAAGAATAAATCAAGAATAAACCTAATCAATGATCACTAGCACACGACTTGAGGTTTGTAACCCATCGTGTTGACAAAATTCTTTTCTGTGCCGATCCTGTTGAGTAATTATGCATATGAGTTCTATGAGTTCTCAATAGACCGCATAAGGCAAGCACCTTGTTCGATGAAAGTACATTGACTGGCATAGGTGAGCTGCTAGACAACTTGGAAGCAATGGTGGGACCCTTGGTGGCAAGAAATTAAGAATGAACAAGTTCTGTCCATAAGAGTTTGAATTTGTCACAAACATTATCTTTTGATTATGCTTATGGCAAATTCACATGGATAGGAACACATACACCATAAAATCTAAGTGTCATAAGGTTTCTCTCCTTCATGAAAATGATTGTGAGGAAACGCTTTCACTAAGAGAGATTTTAAGGAGATAGCGATTATGTAAATTGCATTCTCAAATTCAATTATGATTACGACATCCCTCTTCATAGTTCGAATTGTGAGATTTGGTAGTTAGTTTGAACATTTGGGACTTAGTAAAATAAGTTCTAAATTAGTTTAGACACACATGTGAGCTGTCTTAGGAAAGGTATGTGATTTTGAGAAGCTTAGATAAAGGCTTATCGAAGCATATCGTATTAGAAGCAATGAACTTTGGAAGTCAATATGTATCGTTTACTAGAAGTTTAGCTGGTTTCTGAATACGTGTCAAAGCTAGTGGGAGCATAAATGTTATGTTGGAATGGATATAATCATCATGTTAGTGGGAGACTGGTTATTATTTAAGTATTGCAAGTTGGCAATATTAATTATAGAAAAACAAAAGTTTCATTTTGCAAAGTTGCAGGGGTTGAAAAGTTGTTTTGCTATAATTAAGGGAGAGAATGTTATAGTTTGTTTCCAATCTAAAAGCTTAGATCAAGAAATTTTTAATTGAATTTAGTCAAGGGTATATTTATTATTTGCATTCTCAAATTTCGATTATGATTACGACATCCCTCTTCATAGTTCGAATTTTGAGAACACGGCAAATAGAAATATTATGACAATATTATAGTAAGAAACTGGTAAGGTATCACGTTTTCGCTGCGGATTGTATCCCATACGCTTCAGGTATAGGATCGATTGCATATGCTGTAATATTCGACCGTTCTAAAATTTTCCAAATGCCTAGGGCATTTAGAGAAAAAAAGGGAATAGAACCGGATTTGACTAAAATAATTAAACAACTGCCAAGGACAATCTAAGGTTCGCCAAGGATTAGTCGCTTGTGGATAGTTGAAAATATAGTCATGGATGGACCATATTGACATTATTATGAATAGATAAGATTCTATTTATAATGAGTTGTCATATGGAAGATATGGAAATGTTTCCATATTGGGAGTTGGATATCGAGAATCTATGTCTAGATTAGAAGCTTTTATGCAAGAAGGATGTTCAAAGGAATGTACTTTGAATATGAGACTTCATGACTATGGAATTGTCTTGTAACAATCTCCAATAGAGTATTTTGTGATTTCATTGGCCGAGTCTTGGTGACTTTTGTGCCGTGACATTACGAAAGGACTGTTGTATAAAATGTTAGAATCTAACATATTCTAATAGTGGTGAGAATTTTGTATTCTTACACTAATGGATTAGGAATTGTGAAATGAGTGTGATTGAAAATGTTGTTTAATTATACTATTTCACAAAGTAAGGACCATAGGTAAACATAGTGTGCATGCTAAGAGCATGGGACAATTGTAGTTATAATTCAAGTAAGAAGTTGATTACCCGAAACAACAAATAATGAGTAATCAATATGGTGATTAAGTAAAAGGTGTTTTTATTTATACTCAAAGGTTTGAGGCTATATAGGATTAGTATTATTGTGTTTTACTTTGCATGTTTTGACTTCCCGAATGATGGGATTATTCAAACCCTCCACAGTCGCTCATTCTTTGGAAGTAGGAATGAAAGAAGACTGTCATGAATCTGACTGTAGATTGTCTAAAGTGTTTTAGACATAAGCAAAAGTTTGTTGCAGGGTTCATGAGTGCTGCTATAAGATTAGAGTATTGGAATAAACCCACACTCACTTGGATTGCTTCATGGATTTTATCAGGAGTGATTGGTGAGATGATAATATCTTGTATTCTTGAAACCGAGATGTGTGAGTTGTATCTTGCGAGTCGGTTACACATTGATAATACGTAAACGCACCAGTAACTTGGTGTTATAAAACGTATTGTTGTGTGTGATTCGGTGAGTGAGTGCAAGCGAGCATTGACTCAAAGTTTATCCGTTCCTTTTACCCAAAGTGGGATAAAAGCGATATCTGTGGGCCCCTCGATGATTTAGTGATGACACCCTAAGCGCTTGGCCAAGCCGGGACTAAGTTGATGTGTTCAATTATAGCCTATTGTCAGTTGTCATAAATCGGAAGTCGGGAAACAATACATGAACAGAGAGTATGATTAAAATCCATGTCTCAGTTCATACGATATCTAGAATGGAGGAATATATGATCCCTTATCTAAAGGACGCGTTACTGATAAGATCAGAGTTTGACAACAGTTTTTGAAAGCTACGATTGCAGATCAGGATCTGAAATCATACGCAGAATAGTTATTAGACTTATCCAAGTGGGATACTGTTGGATTAGTGTCTAAGTCCATAACTATTTTAGTATGTACTTGACCCGATGGTGCATGGTCCTTTTGGGTTGCCTTCACCATAGCAACTTGACAGGGTGATTTGTGAAGAGAGAAGAGATATTATTATATTAATATATTATGAGAATAATATATTAAAGGAATAATAATATTATTTGATTAATATTAGTCATAAATTAATTAGGAATTAATTTGGTGACTAAGAGAGGTTAATTGAATAAAGGGGCTTAAACTGTCAAATGTGTGATAGTTGAGTTTTTGGGCTATGAATCCTTATCGGATATAGGGTGGCCGAAATTAAGGAGTATGGGCTCCTTGAATTCGTCCAAGCCTTACTCTAGAAGGATCCTTGGATTGCTTAGGGCCTAAGTTATTCAATTAGGGTTAAGGATGTAACCCTAGTAGCTCATAGTATAAATAGACCCCGTAGGTGAGGGAAATCGACGACCTTGTTGATTTGGAAACCCTAGAGCTGATTTTCTAATCCCTCATCTCTCTCCAAATCATCATCTTGCTAGTTGGTGTTTGTAAGCCATTAGAGGAGTGACAATTGTGACTCTAAGCTCCAAGAACAAGAAGATTCAAGCAAGCAACTTAAGGTATTCTTCTAGATCTGATTTCATATGTTATGATTCAATTGTTTACTCTAGATCTTGTATCATAAGCCTTGGAAACATTGCATGTTCAATTAGAGAAACCTAGATCCAAGCATTAGGGTTTGCATGTGCACATAGGATAGTTCTTATGGCTGAAACCCATCACCACACTCTACTGGCTATGAGATACGGGCCCCGCCCACACTCAGCTACTATGAGATACGGTCCCCTCCCAAACTCAGCTACTAAACATACATACAAGTATCACACAGACAACAAGTATAGCTAAATCTATCAATTAGTCATATATTTATACTCAAACTAAGCTATGAAATACGGGCCCCGCCCACACTCGGCTAACTGGGAGGTATGGGTCTCACCCACACTCGACTACTAATCATGCATATACGGTCCGACTTGGTGCCTTAGACCCGTCCTACTGGAGGAAAACTCACGTCGCAAAGCTGACTACTGAAATCTCGAGTGACGAATCTCTGACGGCTGCTCCCACGACTCCCTGGCTATTGTTATCACAATAACACTTAGTCAAAACCAGATAATTCTCCTTAGGGTAAAATGACCATTTTACCCCTGGTCAAAGTCAACCTTCTGGTTAACCCAACTCGTTGAGTTCCTCCATCAACTCATCGAGTCCTAGAACCTGAAATCGCGATCTAACTTGTCGAGTCTCCCCCCGACTCGTCATGTTCCCAGGCTACTCATAGTCGCGATCTACCGAATCAAATCGTCGAGTCCCTTCTCCGATTCGTCCAGTTCTTCCTTAAGTTAAAACGGGACAACAGAATCCAACTCGTCGAGTTCCTCTGTCTGTTTGGCCATTTTAACAAATTAAGCCTCTACTCTCCAAATCCAAGGTCCATACTTCCTCTACACACTGTAAATGCCCCTTTAAGGGCAAAGTTTCCAACTTTACCCACTAATAATCCTCCTTAGTGGGTTTAGCTAAAACCCTAGCTCATTAAGACATAGATCCTTGTCCACAAGCCTTAATACTCCAACCCAAAGCATGAAAATCAAGATCTAGGCCCTTGACACCCAATGAACACGTAAAGTCTCGAACTTTACTTCCATGTATGGCCTTTTGGGGCTTAAAAGGCCATAATAACGTCCTTAATGCTTGCATGGGGCTCCAATGGCATAAAGTGTGCACCTTTATGCCTTAATAAACCTTAATGATTCCAGATCTGGAAGGTAAGCCACTTGGGACGTCCAAGTCCCAAAGATCTAGATTCTTGAACCAAAACCCTCATAAAATGGAGCTAAAGAGATCTAAATAACTAATAGTCAAACTAGAGACTTGATTACCAGAAAGTGATGAGGATGGAAGGAAATCTCTATATTTATTATCTTCTCCTTGAACCTTCTAGCTCCTTCTTCTTCTTCTAGCTTCAAGAACACACAAAATCACTCAAGAATGGCTCACACACTCACAAAATGCTCTAGGGTTTCGAGGATTAGGGTTTGGGACTTTGAGGCTGGAAATGAGGCCAAAAGGTGGGGATTAAGATGCTTAAATAGGGTGCAAAACCCTGAAATTAGGATTTCACTCTGGTAGACCTACTCGCCGAGTCTAGGGCTCTCGAATCGTCGAGTAGATAGTTTAAATCCCGCGTTCAAGACTCGTTTCTACTCGACGAGTCTGGGGCTTCCAACTCGTTGAGTAGCTCTATCAAAATGGATAATTTATAAATAAAAGTGTACCAGAAACCAGATGTTACATTGTGTATAACATTTTACTCAGGTTTTCTTATTGTGTATCATTATACTTAAAAATGTTACTAAAATTGTCAAAGATAAATAAGTACAATGCTATTTCAGTTTCCAGTTATATGAATGAATGATTATTAAGTGTTAGTCCGAATTTGCCCATCTTCATAAATTTTACTAAGGTTTTCTTATTGTATATCATTATACTTTAATATGTTGATAAAATTGTCAAAGATAAATAAGTACAATGCTATTTCAGTTTCCAGTTATATGAATTAAGTATTATTAAGTGTTAGTCCGAATTTACCTATCTTTATAAATTTGGTTTATTGATCTTATATTGGTGTACATCATTTTTGTGATGTTTTCTTATAGCATTGTACTTTAATATGTTGCTAAAATTGTCAAAGATAAATAAATACAACGCTATTTTTGTTTCCAGTTATATAAGTGGATTATTATTAAGTGTTATTCTTAATTTTACCCTATTCACCAAAACCTCCAATTCTGTAAAAAAATAATCAAATTTTTATAATGGTAAACAATCAAATATACTTGAAAGTGCATTATTGTTTTGTTGATAATTGATTCTCCTTTCATTTCATTTCAGGAAATGTCTACAACTAAATTATTGTACAAAAATGACATTGAACAAATAAACGATGATACACACCTCAAGGTCGGATACTAAAGACATGGAACTTTCAAAATAATAATGCCATTGTATCATTAGAAATGATTGTAATGGACGATTAGGTTGTTTGAGCATATTTTTTATTAAATTTAGTTTAATAATAAAAATAACTATTACCATCATTTTAATGTCCAACCTAATTTACCTTTATTATTTTGATTTGGAACAAAATTTCAAGCTCGCGTCTTTAATAATAATTTTTTCATAATATTCGAAACATCAATCTTTATAAATTAATAAATTTTATCATATCATTGTTCAATTATAATCTTATGTGTAACACCCAGAATCTAGAAGACCAAGAAAGGAAAGAAAAACCTCAAGACGAGAAGGAAACTCGTCGAGTCGGTGGAATGACTCGACGAGTAGAAGTGGGTTTTGGGGTCGCGGGTTAAGTGGCCTACTCGACGAGTGGGAGGACTTACTCGGCGAGTTGGTCTGGGTTTGGGAAACCTTAAATTCGGGCTTTTGTCCCCTATTTAAACATCGTATTCTCCTCCCATCAGCCCCATTTCCAGTCTACTTTGCCCAAACCCTAATCCACGAAACCCTAGTGCCTCCCATGAGCTAGCGAGTCATTTATGAGTGTTCTTGAGTGCTTGGAAGCTTGAAGAAGAAGGAGAAGCCTTGGGGATATAAGAAGAGGCTAGTAGATCCATAAACCTCTTGCACTTCTCATCAATTCCTGGTAAGAAAGTTCCAACCTTGATCATTATGCACTTAGATCTCTTCTTTGTCACTTTATGAGGGTTTTTGGTCCAAGTATCCTAGCATGTGAAGAGTGGACGTCCCAAAGGCTTATACTTTCAGATCTAGAACCATTAAGGGTTGTTATGGCATAAAGGTGGAAACTTTATGCCATAGGAGTCCCCATGCAAACAATAGAGTGTTCTTTTGGCCTCTTTAGGTCAAAAGGCCATGTATGGAAGGAAAAAGGCAAGAGCTTTGCATGGTTATGAGATGTTTGGGTCCAGATCTATGTTTGGATGCATTAGTTTGGTGTATGGTTAGCTTGTGGACCAAGATCTAGGCCCTTAGGAGTTAGGGTTTGAGTTATATCCTTTAAGTGAGGGTATTAACAGGTAAAGTTGGAAACTTTACCCTTCTAAGGTCATTTCCAAGGTGTATTCGAAGTTTGGAGTTGGGATCTGAAGTATAGGGGCTTAACCCATTAAGTTAGCTCATCAGACTAAGGGACTCGAAGAGTCCAGGAAGGAACTCGACGAGTCGAGGTGGATTGTCCCGATTCTGTATGTTTGAACTCGACGAGTCCGAGGAGTAACTCGAAAAGTTGATGGGATGAGTCGCGACCATGAGTATCCAGGAAACTCGACGAGTCAGGGGTTGACTCGACGAGTTGGGTCGCGAATTCAGGATTCTGAGTTTTGGAACTCGACGAGTCAATGGAGCAACTCGGCGAGTTGAGTCAACTCGGTGCGTTGACTTTGACTTTGACCAAGGTTGACCTAGCATGTGAAGAATGGACGTCCCAAAGTATTATACTGTCAGATCTAGAACCATTAAAGGCTGTTATGGCATAAAGGTGCAAACTATATGCCATCGGAGTCCCCATGCAAACAATAGAGTGTTCTTTTGGCCTCTTTAGATCAAAAGGCCATGTATGGAAGGAAAAAGGCAGAAGCTTTGCATGGTTATGAGATGTTTGGGTCCAAATCTAAGTTTGGATGCATTATTTTGGTGTATGGTTAGCTTGTGGACAAGGATCTAGGCCCTTAAGAGTTAGGTTTGAGTTATATCCTTTAATTGAGGGTATTAACAGGTAAAGTTGAAAACTTTACCCTTCTAAGGTCATTTCTAGGGTGTATTCGAAGTTTGGAGTTGGGATCTGAAGTATAAGGGCTTAACCCATTAAGTTAGCTCATCAGACTAAGGGACTCGGCGAGTCCAGGAAGGAACTCGACGAGTCGAGGTGGATTGTTCCGATTCTGTATGTTTGAACTCGCCGAGTCCGAGGAGTGACTCGGTGGGTTGATGGGATGAGTCGTGACCATGAGTATCTAGGAAACTCGACGATTTGGGTCGCGAATTCAGGATTCTGAGTTTTGGAACTCGACGAGTTAATGGATCAACTCGGCGAGTTGAGTCAAATCGGTGCGTTGACTTTGACTTTGACCAAGGTTGACATAGTTTGACTTATGAAGGCTTTTGGACAAGAGTATGTGAGGGGTGGAATGGTCTTCTACCCCAGTGAGGTCTTATGATTAAGTTATAAGAATCCCGGACTTATTTAAGTTGTATGATGATCGGTAGCTCGGGAAGTCGAGAGATCAGCAGTTCAGAGATCTGCCAGCTAGCAACGAGGGGTTCATTCGCAGGATTTGACAGTCAGTTTGTGAGGTGAGTCTCCTCACTGTGTGTATGGGTCTACGACCACAATGCCAGCCCATTTAGTTTATGTATGGTAGGAAGACCCGGGGGTTAGCCCTAGGCATTATGCATGAAATACCAGGAGGAGGCTCCTGGCACTCAGTATGTTATTATGTATGATAGGAAGACCCGGGGATTAGCCCTAGGCACTATGTATGAAGACCAGGGGGTGGCTCCTGACACCCAGTATGTTATTATGTATGAAAGGAAGACCCGGGGGTTTGCCCTAGGCAATATGCATGAAGACCAGGAGGTGGATCCTAGCACACTGTATGCTCATTAGCTAAGTAGAGTAATACGTATGCTAGTTGTCTTTGTGATACTTGCATGGAAGACCAGGAGGCGGCTCTTGGCACTTATCTGTAAGACCTAGGGGTTGGCCCCCTACTTGGCAAGAAAGGCTACGTGGCGGTCCGTGGCATAACAGCAAGACTATGTGCGACACATAGCACCTTATTTGATACATGATTGATATTTATCGCTCACAGTATGTATGGCATGTATGGCTTAGTTGATATGTATGGTATGTGGTATATGGGGAACTCACTAAGCTTCGTGCTTACGGTTTACAGTTTTGGTTTCAGGTACCTTCAGTTTTCAGAAAAGGAGCTCGGGACGATCGCAGCGCATACACCCATATTATTCCGCATTATGTGATCTTTGGGATCAGACTCTGATATTTATTTTAAATGAAACATTTTCAATGTTCGGAACAAAGTTGTTAAGTGTTTTTCTTATATTAAAAACAAAATTTTTAGCCTTGAATTTTGGGATGTTATAAGTTGGTATCAGAGCCTTGGTTTGAGGGATTCAGACATACTTTCGGGTGTGTCTGAACTCAAACTGAGGACTCGGTATGAAAATTTTCAAGAGAGAATCATTTTGATAAAAAGGTTTTAAAAAGAGAAAAAGGGGTGATGCGTGCAATCGACCGAGCTCAAGTAAGTGGTTCCCAAAATACCAATACATGTTTGTTATGTGATATGATATGATTATGTGATTCGCATGCTAGATTAGAGCTAAGGATCTAGGACAAATGCCTTTGTATGTTATATGAGCTTGTAGAATTGCATGCTAGAACTGATCAACCAGTGGTAGGATAGCCTGTTTAGGTTATGCCTGGATTTATGAGCCTTGAATTACATGCTAGTATAGATTCCTGATAAGAGGATAAAATGGTTTGATTGGAGTATGATGGTAAGATTTACCATTGTCTGAATGATGTTGGCTTTGTGATTTGTGGGACTCTTAGTAATGTGAGTTAGCTACTAAGTGAATATGCTAAGTCACATGGGACACAGGCCGGATAATCTCAGAGTGATGGACTTGACCCTATTGCGCAACTCTTGTCTGAGTCCAACCGTTCTAGGGATGAGTCTTTTATTGAAGGATTATCTGATCTCTGTTGCAGGTGGCTATATTCATGAGGTAGCTAGTTGACATTATCGGGAATCTTTCAGCAGCTAAGGACTGGGTGGGTTCGGGAACCTAGGAAAGCCTAGGGTATGTTTCAGTGAGCCTAGCGGTGCGGTATAGTGAGTTTTGGTGTTTGTTTTGAGAAGGTGACTTAGAGGATTCAGGATGATTGCTGAGGAAAGTATGGATAGGTGTGGAAGGTAGTATTGGGCCCGTACTACTGAAAGCACATGATCCATACTCGAATAGGTGAAAGTCTTGGAGAATCTAAGAAGCTTATGGGGAAAGGACCCTTGGTTATGTTTTTACTTTTGGAATGTTGTATTTCAGTTGGAGATGAGCTCTCAGGGAGATGGTCCAGGATCGGGTTCTGGCTGAGGTGCAGACGCTGAGCCGATTAGCAAGCAGTTGCGAGAGTTCATTTCACTAGATATTTCTCGCTGTGTTTCAGAGATAGTGGATGAGCGCTTGAGTGCATTTCGTACGGAGTTATGGCTATTATTGGAGCTCGCACACTGACTTTTCCTGGAGTTCCGTGCTTGTGGAGCTCCTGCGTTTCATGGGGAGAGGGATCCCATTATCAGTAGAAGGTGGTTAGTAGATATGGCTAACGCATTCAGGACGATTTTTTGCCCCGAGGAGGCAAAGGTCAGATATGGTTCCTGCTTGTTGAAGGATCGAGCACATGATTGGTGGGAAGAGGTCGGTAGTGAGTTGGGTGATGATGCGGTCGATGCTATGTCGTGGGATGACTTTTCGACCATATTTTGAGCTGAGTTCGCACCAGCGATCGAGGTACAACAGTTGGCGCGAGAGTTTCTGGATCTCCGCCAAACTACAGAGACTGTGGCAGAGATCGCTGTCAAGTTTCGGGAGAGGGCGTTATTGGTACCACAGTATGTAGCAGACAAGGAGATGAAGAAAGTGAGGTATCATGACATGCTGCGGGATGACATCAGGAAATTCGTGAGTATTTCAGGGTGTGAGACCCTAAATGACATGATCTCTAGAGCCCGAGAACGGGAGATTGATTTGGAGCACATTGAGAAGAGGAGGGCAGATCAGGTGCATACTTTGGAGGATCCTGGGAAGAGACCCAAGACTTCTGACCATCATGCGATAGGACGGAAGGACCGGAGTCAATGCAGAACGTGCGGGAAACTGCACAAGGGAGTTTGTCGTTCCAGGGGTGTAGGCTGCTGCAAGTGTGGCAGTGTTGGTCACGTCAGCAGGGATTGCCCCCAGGGGGCGGACCCATTGTGTTTTCACTGTGATCAGGTGAGCCACAAGAAGGACGATTGCCGGACGATGAGGGGAGGATAAGGGAGTTCGTATGTTCCAGTTACTCTGAGGATTACTGATGGGAGAGAGGATAGGGCTTTGCAGTGACAGACGAGGGAGATCAGGACTCTTACAGGCCATGTGACAGGTATGTATCTTTTACTCAGTTCGGTCCTATCTGTACTTATAGATTGTATTTTCCCGCATTGGTTGAGAGTAGTGTACCTATGGGTTATCCCTCCGCTTGTATTTGGATTATATTTTCAAGAAACATCATATGCTAATTGCATACCGAGAATTATTAGTAGTTAGAGTAAGGTCATTTCCTTTTTGCTGGTTCGGAAGCATTCAGTATTATTTTGGTTACGGGCGAGATTGGTTCAGGGACATTACGTGACTGTCCGCGGTCAGGATTCAGCAGGGTGGTTATCCACCATCGTCAGGATTCAGTGAAGTACAGTCTTTGTGCTAGGGATAGTTTGTGGAAGCATCAAGAGAAGCAGTCTATCTCTAAAGAAGTTGCTCTAAGCATCAACTAATTGGACTTTAAGGTTGAGGGGGACATCATGTTAAGCTTATGGGGTCATTAGTATTGGGATTTCAGTAGGCGTTCATCTAGTCTTTAGTAATTGTGCGATCTTTACAGAGGGCTAGTAATGGATCACTAGCTAGACTGAGCGTTGGTAGTCAGTGTGTCTACCGGATAAGAAGGAAGGAATGGGAATCCTCCAACGCTCACGTGCCGTGAAGACTTAGTCGAATCTAAGTGGGGGAGAAACAATCATGTTATATGAGCAGGAGCGGTTTTGAAACTGGGATAAGTTTCACATTCAGGGTAGGAAGAAAGGTGGCCCAAGTGGCTGTGTGGCAGGAGGATAGTGTAAGTTGGGGGCTCGGAAAACTTTCCAACATTGAGGTCGTGTTCTCGTGATAATTGATAGCAGGTCTTAAGAAATCGGGATGGGGATTTCAGTCAGGACATGAGTTCAACTCGAGATATTAGATCGTGCATGTATGCACAATTATGGGTGTGTCCGGATTAGTAGTCAGAGAAGGACCATGGCCAGCGGTTGAGTAGTAGGAAAGTGATATAAGACTACGGGATAACCGTAACATTCACTAGTAGCCAGTCGGCGTGGAAAGTGTTGTCAAACTGCGGGATAGTCGTAGCATTCACTAGTAGTCAGTCAGCGAGGAAAGTGTTGTAAGACTGCAGGATAGCCGTATCATTCACTAGTAGCCCGTCAGCGTGGTAAGTGTTGTAAGACTGCGGGATAGCCATAGCATTCACCAGTGGCCAGATAGCATGAGAAGTGTGATAAGACTGCGGGGTGGCCCGTAGCATTAGTTAGCAGATAATGTGGAAGTGTTGTAAGACTATGGGGTGGCCCGTAGCGTTCACTAGTTGGCAGACAGAGTAGGAACGTTGTAAGACTACGGGGTGGCCCGTAGCATTCATATATTGGTATAGTAAGACTGCGGGGTGGCCCGTAGCACTCGTCAGTTAGCCGTTAGTATATTAACATAGTAAGACTACAGGGTGGCCCGTAGCATGTATTAGTGGTCAGATGGTATGGGAACGTCAGACTGCGGGGTGGCCCATAGCATTCGCCGGCCTTTAGTCGGTAGTGAGAATGTATCAGATGCGTGACTCGCTTGTGGGTTTCTTCAGATAGCTTAGACCAGGGCAGGACAGCCCGCACAGATGTGAGTAGGCCACAGTAGGATTGGATTCGGAAAGCGGTAGGTCGTTGGAGACCAGGAGTGATGTAAGACTACAACGGTTCTGGTAGCATTCGCCTTTTTGTAGTAGATCCTGTGGCAACGAATAGTTGGACGGTGTGATCGAGAGGATAAACAGGAATAATGGACCCATGAGTGGCAAAGTTGATAGAGTAGTTTTCAATAGCCGGAGTTTCTTCGGAAGTCGCTGGGAGTGACTGAGAAAGTGTTCTTTAGTTCAGTAACCGGTGAGAGTCCGTCCAGATAATAACAGATCGGTGGGGACCAGGGTGGTCTTGGTTCATCCAGAAAGCGGATAAGAGGCAGCAGGATCATCAGACATGAAGTGATAAGAGAACTCTGGAGTAGAGCAGCTTCTTCATTCGAGAATTGCAAAGTCGTTCACAACAGGATTAAAGAATCTCAGAGGGAATGTTTTGACTCTGTTGTGTAGCTCTCGTATGAGTCTAACCGTTGCAGGGATGAATCTTTTACTCGAAGTATTATCTGATCCATTCGCTGGGAGGGGTGTTCGACACCGAGATATAGTAGGAGGAAGCATTCAATAGGTAATAGTGAAGTGACCGGCACTAGGAGTGACTGGAGACTTAGTTGCACCGAAGCGTCTGTCATTCACAGAGATAGGAAAGGCTGTGGTTTATGTTCAGTTGCATTGGGAGGGCCGTAGACTGCGCAGAGAAAAGGGGCGAACCCCTTGGATGTCAAGTGTAAGTACTTGGGGAGTACCAGAAGGATTACCGATTGGGTAAGAGCGATGTACTCAAGGTTATAGTAATTGGACTGTTCTCAGGAGGGCAGGGCGAAAGGGCAATAGAAGCGGTCCTTCGAGGACTGGACCGAGCAGGAAAAGTATGCATCGTATAGGAATGTCGTAAGAGGTTGCGGGGTAGTTGGACGTAGCGGAATTCGAGGACGAAGTCTAGTTTAAGTGGAGGAGAGTTGTAACACCCAGAATCTAGAAGAACAAGAAATGAAAGAAAAACCTCAAGACGAGAAGGAAAATCGTCGATTCGGTGGAATGAATCGACGAGTAGAAGTGGGTTTTGGGGTCGCGGGTTAAGTGGCCTACTCGACGAGTCGGAGGACTGACTCGGAGAGTTGGTCTGGGTTTGGGAAACCCTAAATTCGGGCTTTTGTCCCCTATTAAGCATCTTATTCTCCTCCCATCAGCCCCATTTGCAGTCTACTTTACCCAAACCCTAATCCATGAAACCCTAGTGCCTTCCATGAGCTAGTGATCCATTTATGAGTGTTCTTAAGTTCTTGGAAGCTTGAAGAAGAAGAATAAGCCTTGGGGATACAAGAAGAGGCTAGTAGATCTAGAAACCTCTTGCACTTTTCATCAATTCCTGGTAAGAAAGTTCCAACCTTGATCATTATGCACTTAGATCTCTTCTTTGTCACTTTATGAGGGTTTTTGGTCAAAGTATCCAAGCATGTGAAGAGTGGACGTCCCAAAGGCTTATACTTTTAGATCTAGAACCATTAAGGGTTGTTATGGCATAAAGGTGGAAACTTTATGCCATAGGAGTCCCCATGCAAACAATAGAGTGTTCTTTTGGCCTCTTTAGCTCAAAAGGCCATGTATGGATGGAAAAAGGCAAGAGCTTTGCATGGTTATGAGATGTTTGGGTCCAGATCTATGTTTGGATGCATTAGTTTGGTGTATGGTTAGCTTGTGGACCAAGATCTAGGCCCTTAAGAGTTAGGGTTTGAGTTATATCCTTTAAGTGAGGGTATTAACAGGTAAAGTTGGAAACTTTACCCTTCTAAGGTCATTTCCAAGGTGTATTCGAAGTTTGGAGTTGGGATCTGAAGTATAGGGGCTTAACCCATTATGTTATCTCATCAGACTAAGGGACTCGGCGAGTCCAGGAAGGAACTCGACGAGTCGAGGTGGATTGTCCCGATTCTGTATGTTTGAACTCGACGAGTCCGAGGAGTGACTCGACAAGTTGATGGGATAAGTCGCGACCATGAGTATCTAGGAAACTCGACGAGTCAGGGGTTGACTCGACGAGTTGGGTCGCGAATTCAGGATTCAGAGTTTTGGAACTCGACGAGTCAATGGAGCAACTCGGCGAGTTGAGTCAACTCGGTGCGTTGACTTTGACTTTGACCAAGGTTGACCTAGTTTGATTTATGAAGGTTTTGGACAAACGTATGTGAGGGGTGGAATGGTCTTCTACCCCAGTGAGGACTTATGATTAAGTTATAAGAAACCCGAACTTATTTAAGTTGTATGATGATCGGTAGCTCGGGAAGTCGAGAGATCAGCAATTCAGAGATCTGCCAGCTAGCAGCGAGGGCTTCATTCACATGATTCGGCTGTCAGCTTGTGAGGTGAGTCTCCTTACTGTGTGTATGGGTCTACGGCCACAATGCCGGCCCATTTAGTTTATGTATGGTAGGAGGACCCGTGGGTTAGCCCTAGGCATTATGCATGAAAGACCAGGAGGAGGCTCATGGCACTCAGTATGTTATTATGTATGATAGGAAGACCCGGGGGTTAGCCCAAGGCACTATGTATGAAGACCAGGGGGTGGCTCCTGGCACACAATATGCTATTATGTATGAAAGGAAGACCCGGGGGTTAGCCCTAGGCAATATCCATGAAGACTAGGAGGTGGCTCCTAGCACACTGTATGCTCATTAGCTAAGTAGAGTAGTATGTATGCTAGTTGTCTTTGTGATACTTGCATAGAAGACCAGGAGGCAGCTCTTGGCACTTGTCTGTAAGACCCAGGGGGTGGCCCCCGACTTGGCAAGAAAGACCACGTGGCGGCCCGTCGCATAACAGCAAGACTATGTGCGGCACATAGCACCTTATTTGATATATGATTAATATGTATGGCTCACAGTATGTATGGCATGTATGGCTCAGTTGATATGGATGGAATGTGGTATCTGGGGAAATCACTAAACTTCGTGCTTACGGTTTACAGTTTTGGTTTCAGGTACCTTCAGTTTTCAGAAAAGGAGCTCGGGACGATCACAGCGCATACACACATATTATTCCGCATTATGTGATCTTTGGGATCAGAGTCTGATATTTATTTTAAATGAAACGTTTTCAATGATCGGAACAAAGTTGTTAAGTGTTTTTCCTATATTAAAAACAAAATTTTTAGCCTTGAATTTTGGGATGTTACATTATGATTTATTGATAATTTTTTTTTCTCATCCGTGGTGTCCACGAGTTTTAACCTACTATATATATATATATATATATATATATATATATATATATATATATATATATATATATATATATATATATATATATATATATATATATATATATATAGGTTTAGGTTCTGTGGAAAACAAAAAACCCTAAAAAAATCCCTAAAAATTATAAAAATGCATAAAAAAAATACTTAGAGATCACAAAACTTTTTTTGAATTTTTTTTTATAAAAATCACAGCTTTTTATTAAAATTTGCTGAAAAAAAAATAAAAAATCAATTTTTTTCTTTTTTTCAAAAAAATTTTCAGCGAATTTCTTTAAAAACCTACGATTTTTTCATAAAAAATGTCAAAAAAAATTTGTGATCTCTAGGTATTTTTTTATGCATTTTTATGATTTTTAGGGTTTTTTTTCCAAATAACCCTTCCCTATATATATATATATATATATATATATATATATATATATATATATATATATATATATATATATATATATATATATGGCAAAAGTTCAACAAAGAACCATTTTAAATCATAGAACCAATGAATCATTATTTTTTCAAGTTTTAAATCTTATTACTTATCGAAAAAAATTTCTAAAAATATAGAACTTAATAACTTTTTATCTTCTTTACATTGATATCAAATTTGATAATATTTTTTTCTCATATGTGGTGTCCACGAGTTTTAACCTAATATATATATATATATATATATATATATATATATATATATATATATATATATATATATATATATATATATATCGCAAAAGTTCAACAGAGAACACTTTTAAACCATAGAACCTACGAATCATTATTTTTTCAAGTTTAGATCTTATTACTTATCGAAAAAAAATTCTAATAATATAGAAATTAATAACTTTTTATCTTTCCATTGATATCAAATTTGATAATTATTTTTTTACTTTTTTTATCAGTTCAAATTCACATTGTGAATCTACACTATAAGTCATTAATTTTTTTTTTAAAATACACAGTGTCAATCTGCACAGTTTCTCAGTATGAATCTGCACAGATTTCATAGGATGAATCTGTACAGATTCACAATGTGAATCTGTACAGATTCACAATGTGAATCTGAACAAACTCACGGTGTGAATCTGAATAGATCAATTTTTTTTTATCAAATTTGATATCAATAGATGTAGGATAAAAAAGTTATGAATATCTATATTTTTAATTTTTTTTTTTGTTTATTATGAAAAATTTGTTCTAAAAGTTGATAAAAGATTCGTTTTTTGATTTTAAGGTTTAAAATGTTTCCTTATTGAACCCAATCCTATATATATATATATATATATATATATATATATATATATATATATATATATATATATATATATATATATATATATATATATATATATATATATATATATATGGTAGTACATATTCTAGCAGCATTTTTTATGAAAAGAAGAACATTTTAACTCAATTTCATTTTGATTTCATGCATTATCTAGTAATCGATCTTTTGTTTTTGGGAAGAAGACAAACAAGATTTAGAAACAGAAGATATGCATGTAGGAAGAGAATATGGTTGAACGGGCTGGATGGACATAAGAAATCAACGAAATAATCTAGCTAGATTGGCAAACCCAAAACTGTATTCCTAAGTCGATGATTGACATAAAAAATTTAGTTGAGAAAAGGAAAAGCAATGGTCACTGACGCATTCCCTGTAGCATTGTGGGCGTAAAAGCAACCACAAGCTTATACTTTTACAAATCAATATATTCTTTAATAACACATATCAAAGGAAGGATAAAGACGCCAACGTTTCTTGTTCGGAAGGGAGCCTGCTTCAGTTTGACCAGAGTATCATCGTAGTCTTACTAGCAATGGCAATGATACCATAACTTTTTGAGAAATGTTATGTTAATCATGCTACATCTTTATAGTTAAGAAATGAACCAAATTTAACGGAAACTTAAATTTGAGGGCCTAAATGGATACTCAGTGTTTTACTTTAGTATCCTCCTAGTATTTGTTTAAAAAAAAATAGTTTAGGCTATCATTTCTCTATTCTACATATTGGAAAAAAAAAACCAATTGATAACTAATTTTGTAAAAATAAAATTGCAATAGGACATAGATGAACAAGTGTTAAAAATTTATATAAATTACACAAAAAAGTTGTATAAAAATAAAGTTTGTTGATTAAATTTAACATTAATCTTAGTTCACTGGACAAATAAATAAATAAAAGTGAATAAATATTTACAATTGCAAAACTTTAATATCGTGCAAGTTTATTTGCCACCGAAGAAGTCTAGGGAAACTGGGAAACCTTTAATTACCGGTAATAGTGGTACTTTTTTTAATATTATAGGTAAGTTTACAAATTTAGTTAAACGTGTATAAGAAAAAAAAATTACATAATGTGAAAAAAATAAAAGTTAATTATCTTTTATAAGTTATTTTCAGTTTTTGACTATAAAAATCACATGAAGTAATGTGACATTTTTTTTCCCAATGTCCGGTAGAATCAAATGGACACAATTGTTATCCTCTGCAATTTCAACCAATAAAAATATTTCAAAAATTAATTACGATGTCTACATAGTAAATTAGAGTGTATTTTTAGCCAACTCCTTGTAGTAATTGATTTTTATGATCCAATAATGATGATCTAGTATTTCGATTATATAAAGATAATTATATCTATGTATGACCACAATGAATATTGTTTTTTTTCTTCAATTATTAGGTCAAAGCTGAAATTAAATATTAACCGTTAGACCGGACGGTATGTATGCAGGAAGGAAAACTGAAAGGAAGTAGGATCCACATTGCATGCGGTTTAGGGGTGAGGGATATGTTCCCTGCTCCCTCTCACTTCATTCCTTTGGACGGGGATATATATATATATATATATATATATATATATATATATATATATATATATATATATATATATAGAGAGAGAGAGAGAGAGAGAGAGAGAGAGAGAGAGAGAGAGAGAGAGAGAGAGAGAGAGAGGATCATGTATAAACCTTAATTATTATGTGAATGTATGACCAAATATCGTCCAATCATTTGATAAGGGTATTTTTGTATTTTCACAACAATTGGTCATCTTATCCCAAAATAACAAACCCATAAATATGGAAGGAAATTAAATATACGTTACAACTTTTACATCTTCTTATTAATCACATATAATCTTCTTTACATTCTTCTTAGATTAATTGCACATGACACTTTTTTATATGGTTGTCATCCAAAATCAATGTCACAAAATGGTCTTTTCTAGATATAATTAGCATGACTCCTTTTTTTTTTCCAAAAGTATTTGTTTAAAATCAATTTTGCAATCACCAAGGTCCACCAAATTGAATATATGAAACGTATCGAATGCAACACAATAAAAAATTACTTGTACTTTATATTGTTTAACAAATTTGTAATTAATAGGAAATATTATATTCCATTTGATTATTCGTTTATGAGAAAAGAATTATGAATTTGGGATTTCGTTTGATAGTTATGTATTTTAGTTGTCACATTCTTCAATAATGTGTAGTATATTGGTAATTTTAAAAGAAGAATACGTGAATATGTATATGCAATCATATTCTTCTAGAATATCACATTCTTTAAGATTGTGTAGTATATTGGTTTTAAAATAATAATAATACGTGATTTTGTATATGCAATCATATTCTTATAGAATATGTTTATAGAGATTATTTGTTATTACATTCTTAAAGAATTTGTTATTATCTATAAGTTTTTGAAAATATTTTTTTAGTGTTATCCAAAAGAGGGTTTAAATAATTAATTAACAAATTCTTGAAATATATATATTGTATTATAAACACATTCTTAAAGCATATAATACGTGTATCATATTTTTTTAACAGAAAGAAAAAAAAATATACGGTTATGTATAACAAATGTATTCGACATGACTATTATTAAAGCACTAAATATTCCCTCGTTACTCAGCCATCCTAATTTAAATTCCTACATAATGACACAGTTGCCTTGTAATGATTTTATGAGTAAATTAATTCTTAAAAACTAATAAATTCCACAACCATTCGTAGCCATTAGATTTTTCTAATCCAACGGTCCATATTTAGTCATACATTCACACTATATTTAGCTTTCACATTTAATCATAACCCGTATATATATATATATATATATATATATATATATATATATATATATATATATATATATATATATATATATATAGAGAGAGAGAGAGAGAAAGAGAGAGGATCAATCTCAGCGCACATTTATATCTTGCCGCAAAACCTTCCGCTGTATAGGTGCGATGGCGGAGAGGTAATTTTCATATGTTAATATATAAATTTACGTATATTCATATATGAATCCACAAACTCCCCTCTCATCCGCCACATACCCAATACCACTTCTACTACGTCTACTACCACCACCACCACCTCCGATACCGCCATCGCCACCGCCACCCTCGTCATCACCTTCGCCACCACTGCCACTAACACGTATGCTACCGCCGACATCACAACCATTACCACTGCCACCACTACCCCTGCCCCCACTTTTGCTATCGCTGCCACCACCACTGCCCCCGCTGCCACCACTCTGCCACCTCTGTCATTAAGTCTGTCACCGCTGGCACCATCACCCCTACCATCGTTACCGCCACAATCACTACTATCATTGCCACCAACACCCCTACCACCGCAACCGCCGCCAACAACTGCAATATTTATATATGAATAATTACTTGTGAATAGACACATACTTACTCATATATGAATACACTTATATATATATATATATATATATATATATATATATATATATATATATATATATATATATATATATATATATATATATATACACACACACACACATATATCCATAAATAAATAAGTATATATTTACTCATATATGAAAATGTATTCATATATGAGTAGGTATATACTTATTCATATATGAATACGTATTCATATATGAATAATATCTATTTCGTCCTCCCGATACGTTGGGGCACTTAAGCGGCAGATTCAAAATGAGTGGCCTAGATTCATTCCCTCGTTGCTAACCTTTTCTCTTTCTCAATTGAATCCTTATATATATATATATATATATATATATATATATATATATATATATATATATATATATATATATATATATGTATATGTATACATACATACATACATACATATACACACATATACACACACAAACACACACACATACACACACACACACACACACACATATATATATATATATATATATATATATATATATATATATATATATATATATATATATGTTAGACATTACTACCGCATGCAAGTGTCAAATGTTAGTCCTAACATGTTCAACAACTTCATCATTTTTGTAACATCCGGGTTCCGTTTATGTTTTTCCACGCTTTAATTGAGGATTTTATAGTCAATAAGGAAGTAGAAGGATGGGGTGAAGAAGGATGCCATTTATCGCATTTGCTAAAAAATCTGAAAATATGGAACTAATCGTAAGAAGTATGACGTGATTCCGCTGTAGTGGGTTGTTCGTTTTATTAGGGGTTTTGGAGTATTTAAAGGTCATTAAACCCATAGGGTTCAACCAACCTCAAACTTCTTAACCCTTTGGGTGATTTTCTAGAAACGCTGTCACACATTGTGTCTCATTCTTAAGTTTGTGGTGGAATTGTGAGCTTATTTCACTAGTTTTAAGTGAAGTATGAAGATTATTAAGTTCTCATGTTGTCATTGAAGAAAGGAGAATGTATAGATCCATCAAAGTTTATTTATTTATGGAACATTGTGAGTATAAAGTTCCTAACTTGCTCTTTGGATTTCAAGATCTTGTTATTTGTTGTTTTTGGCACATTGTAGTCCATTTTGTTGGTGATATTGGAGATGAAGGAATCCAACAACATTTGAGCTCTTGGTAATGCCCGTTGGACCTTTTGGACTATGAAAGTTTGGACCTTTAGCCTTTTCTTCAAGCCATGCAAGTCTTGGGGGGTGTTTTAGGTCGTTTGTTATGCAAAAGTCTAGATCTTTGTTGTTGTGGTATGTCTTAGTGGATAAAGTTTGAAACTTTATCCATTTAGACCTTGTTAGAGTTCAGATCTAGAAGATAGGGCTGTGACTTAATGGATTAATTCAAAAACCCTTGTGAAAGAGGCCTGGACGCGACACGCTTTTTCTTGGCACGACACACTTTTAGTGTTTTCGTAGATGTGTTTGTTTTAGCCTAAGATCTCGATTGTTTTGTCCCTTTGTGGGGGCAGGGCACCTAGAAGAAAGTGTGGCATGCATGTTAACCAAATTGTTGACCAGTTGACTTTTTCACTAAGTTTGACCTTGTGTCAAACTTTAGGGTTTTAGGTCATAACTGAGGTTGACCTTTGATTTGATGTCTAGGTAGTGGGTGAGAATGATCTGTTAGTAGTCACGTGTTGTGTTGGTCATCCAGTCTATTTAAGGTGAGTTTTGTCACTGTATTACTTATATCATAGTTGTTGTAGTTGGGCTGCATATCTAGCTGTGCCGGTAGAAATTTGACTATTGATGTATATTTATAAGTTATATTGTTGGATTAGGTGTCTAAGACCATAACTATAATTGGTTTGTACTTGACCCGAGAGTAGCATGGTCCATTTGGGTTGCATATCATCAGGACATTTTTTTAGGATGGACTTTTGAGAAGAGGTTATTTATGGTTTATTAATATATTATAAGTTCTAATATATTAATATGAAATCATATGATTTAATTAGTATTGATCAAGAATTAGTTTGGAATTAATTTAGTGATCAAGAGAGACTAATTAAATCAATGGGGACTAATTATGCAAATTAGTTATATTTATATGTTGGGCTTATGATCCATGTTGGACTAAGTTTATGTATGGATACATAAAGAGTTGGGCCACATGAACCATGGATCATAAACCCATGTGTATGGATTATGGTTAACCCATGACCTTTGGAATTCCACATATAAATATGTTACTCCATAGCCAAAATCATAATAAATGTTCTTGGGGTTGATATGAACGGTTTTGGTGTATGAAGATTCTCTCTAAAAAATGTCATTCTTTGTCCATGGTGTGTTGTGATTCCATTTGAGGCATCCACACTATTGGTGCTAAGTTCTTAAAGGCCAAATACTCCAAGGCTTCCAACTACAACAAAAGGTATTTCATCTTACTTGTGTTATTACCCAAGTATCAAAGTTTTGTATGCTAGTTAGGGTAATACCTTCGAAAGCTCAAGTTTGCATGTATAATAGACAAAACATAGATCCAAGGTATTTAGGGTTGCATGTAAACCTTAAGAGTGTTAGAATGCTCAAAACCCAACAGTGGTATCAGAGCCTAGGCTTGTTTTCAGTTATACTTGATGCTACTTGCTTGAGCATGCTTTAAAAATCGATTTTCTGTTGTTCTGGACAGTGGACTCGCTGAGTCCACTGGGGGACTTGCGGAGTCCAAGTACAAAGTCATCCAACTCGCCGAGTCAGCTCCTGCACTCGACGAGTTGGTGCCCCAGAATGCTGTTTTTCGAGTTTTTTTGGCTGGAATTGGACTAGGATCATTACCCTAAGCTGTTTTTGAACTTATAAACCTATTTTTGATGTGGTAATGATCATGCTTATCCAATTTTAAAGATAATTGTCAAAGTTTCATGTTTTGTATTAGTTTATATGGTTAGGCTAATTACATGAAATTTGTTTGATTTGAATTGTCTTGTTTTTATGAGTTTAATTTAGATCATTGAAAAATTGTTTGATTTTCTTGTTAGAATTTTTGATCTAAATGATTTTGATGGATTCCATAAATTGTCCTCAAGTTATGGAAAATGAAAAGTTTTTCATTTAAATAGATCATTAAAAGTCATAGGTTATAGAAAAATGAAGAGTCCTTTTCATAAATGGTTTTATGGACTCCATAACTTGTCCTCAAGTTATGGATTTTCAAGAGTCTTTTCATTAAAACCTATATTAAACTCATGAGTTATGAATTTGAAAAGTTTTTAAAGTTACACAACTTGCCCTCAAGTTTTGGAATTTGTAAATGTAAAAGTCTAACTTTTGAAACATTTAGTTCCAAACCCTAGAATTTTAAAGGTTTAAAATTCAATCCTTATACTATTATAACATTATAGGTTTAATATTTATATATATGTATAAGAGTAAAGTCAGTCTTACCGTTAGTAGGCCTCATTCACGAAGCCGGTCTATAAGGGGGTATAAGGTTACTGCCTATAAAATGGCAGTTTAATGAGTGTCCACTCTCACCCACCGTTTCCTTGATTGGTGGAGGGTCGTTAGCCGAATGGGTTTGACAGGACATTTAAATTCTTATTAAAAGTATAATGAAATACTAAGTAACTAAACACTTAAAGAGTTGGGCCACATGAACCATGGATCATAAACCCATGTGTATGGATTATGGTTAACCCATGACCTTTGGAATTCCACATATAAATATGTTACTCCATAGCCAAAATCATAATAAATGTTCTTGGGGTTGATATGAACGGTTTTGGTGTATGAAGATTCTCTCTAAAAAAATGTCATTCTTTGTCCATGGTGTGTTGTGATTCCATTTGAGGCATCCACACTATTGGTGCTAAGTTCTTAAAGGCCAAATACTCCAAGGCTTCCAACTACAACAAAAGGTATTTCATCTTACTTGTGTTATTACCCAAGTATCAAAGTTTTGTATGCTAGTTAGGGTAATACCTTCGAAAGCTCAAGTTTGCATGTATAATAGACAAAACATAGATCCAAGGTATTTAGGGTTGCATGTAAACCTTAGGAGTGTTAGAATGCTCAAAACCCAACAGTGGTATCAGAGCCTAGGCTTGTTTTCAGTTATACTTGATGCTACTTGCTTGAGAATGCTTTAAAAATCGATTTTCTGTTGTTCTGGACAGTGGACTCGCTGAGTCCACTGGGGGACTTGCGGAGTCCAAGTACAAAGTCATCCAACTCGCCGAGTCAGCTCCTGCACTCGACGAGTTGGTGCCCCAGAATGCTGTTTTTCGAGTTTTTTTGGCTGGAATTGGACTAGGATCATTACCCTAAGCTGTTTTTGAACTTATAAACCTATTTTTGATGTGGTAATGATCATGCTTATCCAATTTTAAAGATAATTGTCAAAGTTTCATGTTTTGTATTAGTTTATATGGTTAGGCTAATTACATGAAATTTGTTTGATTTGAATTGTCTTGTTTTTATGAGTTTAATTTAGATCATTGAAAAATTGTTTGATTTTCTTGTTAGAATTTTTGATCTAAATGATTTTGATGGATTCCATAAATTGTCCTCAAGTTATGGAAAATGAAAAGTTTTTCATTTAAATAGATCATTAAAAGTCATAGGTTATAGAAAAATGAAGAGTCATTTTCATAAATGGTTTTATGGACTCCATAACTTGTCCTCAAGTTATGGATTTTCAAGAGTCTTTTCATTAAAACCTATATTAAACTCATGAGTTATAAATTTGAAAAGTTTTTAAAGTTACACAACTTGCCCTCAAGTTTTGGAATTTGTAAATGTAAAAGTCTAACTTTTGAAACATTTAGTTCCAAACCCTAGAATTTTAAAGGTTTAAAATTCAATCCTTATACTATTATAACATTATAGGTTTAATATTTATATATATGTATAAGAGTAAAGTCAGTCTTACCGTTAGTAGACCTCATTCACGAAGCCGGTCTATAAGGGGGTATAAGGTTACTGCCTATAAAATGGCAGTTTAATGAGTGTCCACTCTCACCCACCGTTTCCTTGATTGGTGGAGGGTCGTTAGCCGAATGGGTTTGACAGGACATTTAAATTCTTATTAAAAGTATAATGAAATACTAAGTAACTAAACACTTATAAATTCCCAATCTTAGTTACTTACGAAAATGTGAATTTGGTGCTAACCCGTGAAATTGCACTTTGCACCTTGTTAAGTCGTTAGTGGAGCGTGTGTGGTTAACCGACACACTAATCTGGGACTGACAGTGTGTGGCAAAGGGTAGCTTGATGTTAATCATAGATCAATGGAGCGTGTATGGTTAACCGGCACATTGATTTGGTGGTTGTAACATTGAGTGTACCAAGCTAATTTGCATGCTTATTCACACCTTGTTTGTGTTCCTCGGCATCCCAGTCACAAACTTGAAGGGCATAATCGATATTTAAACATGCCATTGAATTGTTCAATGAATCTCAAAGGATCTAGGAATTTCAATTCACTTAAAACCTAAAGTTCCTTTTTCGTTTTTCGTGGTGGAAATTGGTAAATCGTCATTTACCTACCTTCAAATATTTTGCAATAGGATTACGGCATCCCTCTTCCGAATTGTAAAGTATTGTGTTGGGTCCTAGCCTTAATATTTCATTTGTGTGTTATATTAAGGACTAAAATCAACTAAACTTAAATTTCTCCCTTATAAATGTCTAAATTCAGACAACTATGGTCTTCCCGAATCTTAAAAAAAACCTTCTTTATAAAGATGATTTTCCACAAGACGATCAAGGTGAAAGATTAATCCCTTCTTCGTGCTTTAGTGGAACTTCACTTCCTTCACATCCTCCAATAATTCTCCCTAACCCACAAGTTCTAGGTCACTCAAAACCCTATTGGCAGGAAGGATAGTATGTATGTGCTCACGTCTTGGAGATGAAGTTACATATTGACAAGCTGGGAGAGTTGGGTATCGAAGTCTCAAGGAAGTTGGGTGTTGACTGGGTTCTTCAGTTATTTCCTAAGTCATATAGCAGGTTTTGTAAGGACTACTATGTGACAGACCACGACATGACCCTTATCGATGATCTTACCTATTTGCTTGTTGTTGCTAAATCAGCATTGATTTGGTACACTGGTAAAGCAAATTTGATTGGAAGGTCTACTCCCCAAACTTCCGTGGACATTGAAAATGGTAACATTGGAAGTCCATAAAATATTTCTCTTCCCAATGGAAAGGGATCGACCATAGTCAACCCGGTTGACCAAATGGTAAAGAGAAAGGCTAAGTTTGAGAAAGTCTCGTGTACCATTCCAGAGAGTCCATATGTTTTTATTGCCAAAAGAGGGGGCATTGGTTGCGAAGCTGCCGTATTTACCTGAAAGTTCATTAGGATGGTAAAAGTAAAAAATTCGACTATGCTTCAGGTAAATTCCACTATCTAACTCTATTAAGTTCATATTTGGAGATTCTTATTACATGATGTGACTAGGTCGCATTCTGATGTTTTGTAGAATCGAAGAAAATAGAGGAAGCTTAAATGAAGAATAAGATAATTCTGATCGTAAAGAGATGGATTTTGATCGCATGGTCTAAAGATCAGAATTTTGAGCTTCCGCTAAGAGTTATGATAGATTGCTTAGGAATGGATAACAACATATTTTCACTTGTATTTGCATTGTAAGGATAAGTTGTTCCGCGATTTTAAAATAAAAAAGGAAATTTTTGATTTTATTTATTTTAAGTATCCTTACAATGGGATTTGTGAAAATTGTTGTTTATATGATTCCATTGATGGTAATATTGGAAAATGGATCTGATTCTTTCGTTTGTGGTAGTGTCGAGAATTTTCCAGATAAGGAAAGATTCTCATCACCCAAGTTTCAATTGGATAGAAACTTGGAATCATGCAACTTGTATTGTGTGATGAATGAGAAGCTTCGTCTTTGGGAAATTAAGACTAATTCCTTATTCACATGTTTATGTGAGTAGAGTGAAGGACTAGGGGATCGGGTACACTGGGTGTACGCTGGTCAGGTCCACCACAGAAAATGATAAGACTATTCGTCATGATTTACTAAAGTTTAGTAAATATGGTTATGCTTACAAGTTTAAGTATAATTCTGAAACATTGGAAAAGTTTCAATGTATGGAAGAACGAATGAGAAGAATCAAATTGGGCAGAAAGATAAAAGTTTCTCCAATCTGAAAAGATGGGAGAGTACTTGAGTATCGTGTTTTATGATCATCTTAATGATTATGAAAAGCATGTCACAATTGATCCTCTAAGGATATCTTAGTGCATTTGTATGGCTAAGAAGAGGAATCGTGAATTGTTGAAATGGTTAAATCAAGAAGATGAGTCATACTTCGTTCCAAAACAAGTCTTAGAGTCATACTCCAAGATTGTGCCTTGAGTGACATAATCTTAGGAAAGGTTTATAACACTCATCAAATGTAGAGTTAAATGTTTTTACTCTTGTACATTTGAAATTGGTAAGTTGTGATGTCTTGGTAAGGACAAGGACCAACTAAGACCAATTGTGTGAAGTGTTTATCTTGATAAGAATCCGCACTAACTCTTGAATATTTGTTTTGTCAAGGAATGGTTCTTGACAGAGAATCTTATATGTCAAGAGGTTAGTGGGAGTCTTAAAGATCTTGACAAGTTTCAAGAACTAATCAAGAGTAAACCTATTGTTAAACACTAGCACACGACTTGAGGCTTGTAACCTATCGTGTTGACATTTCTTATTTCTGTGCCCATTCCAGTTAAAGTTCACTATGCATGTGAGTTCTATGAGTTCTCAATTGTTTGCATAACAACCTAGAAGCAATGCTAGGCCCTTGTGCTGCCAAGTGGCAAAAAATTAAGATTGAACAAGTTCAATCTATATGGGTTTGGATTTGTCACTAACCATGTCTTGTGATTATGGTTGTGACAAATTCACATGGATAGGAACATATACACCATAAAATCTAAGTGTCATAAGGTTTCTCTCCGATTCATGAAAATGATGGTGAGGAAACGCTTTCACTAAGTAGATTTTAAGGAGATAGCAGTTATGATAATATTTGCATTCTCAAATTTGATTATGATTACGTCACACCTTTTCATAATTCGAATTGTGAGGAATGGCAAAAAGTCTAAACATTTGAGACTTATTGCTGTAAATTCTTAAATTGTTTAGACACACATGTGAGCTATCTAAGGAAAGGTGTATGATTTTGAGAAATCTAGATAAATTTTTATCAAAGCATCTCGTATCAGAAATCTAAACTTTGGTAATGAAAGTCAATAAGTATTGATTTCTAGAAGTCCAGCTGGTTTCTGTGTACATGTCATAGCTAGTGGGAGCATAAATATTATGCTAGTAAAAGTAATGAATATTATGCTAGTGGGAGCATAATCAATTATGATGAATGTTGCAAGTTAGCAATGTTAATTATAGAAAACAAAAGTTTCAATTCGCAAGTTGCAGGGTTTGAAAAGTTGTTTTACTATAATTAAGGGAGAGGAATTCATACTTCATTTCAATTCTAAAAGCTTAGATTGAGATTTTAATCAAATTTAGTCAAGCATATATATGAATGTTATGCTGGAATGGTTCAACATAAGGAAATTCTATATATGGAAATGATAATTTCGTTCTCAAAATTCGACTATGATTACAGTATCCCTTTTCATATTTTGAATTATGAGAACATGGCAAATAGAAATAGAAATATTATAGCAAAAGACTTGTCTAGTATCATGTCTTTATGTGAGACATCATGAATCATGTGCTATATGCTTCGGATATAGGATCAATTGTATGTGCTGTAATATTCACCCGTTCTAAATTTTCCAAATGCCTAGGGCATCAAGAGGGAAAAGGACTAGAACTGGATAGGACTAAAATGATTAAGCAATTGTCGAGGACAATCTGAGGTTTACTAAAGATTGGTTGCTCATGGACACTTGGAAGTATGGTGTAAATTTTTGGAAAGGACTATATTGACATATTCTGAAAAGAGGCAACTCTTGTTTAGAAGTGATAGTCAAAATGGGAATATGGAAATGTTTCCATAAATGGAAGTCATTCTTTAAATCTGTGTAAGATTAGAAAACTCAATGCAAGAAGGATGTTTAAAGGAATGTACTTTGAATTTGAGACTTCGCTTCCATGGAACTGTCTTGTAACAATCTCCAGATGAATACTTTGTAATATCGTTGGTCAAGTCTTCGTGACTTTTGGTACCTAGACATTACAAAGGTTTCATTGCATGATAGTTTAGAATCTAACACATTCTGGCAGTGACAAGAATTTGGAATTCTTACACCGGTGATAAAGATTTGGAATTGTGAAATGAGTTTCATTGAAGATAAGTTCCATTGATCTATTTCACAAAGTAAAGACAATAGACAAACATAGTGTGCATGCTTAGAGCATGGCATAGCTATTGTTTTAATTCAAGTATTAAGTTGATTATTCGAAACATTATACAATGAATAATGAGTAATCAATATGACTCAAAAGTTTTTGGGCCATATAGGATTAGTAATAATATTGTGTTTCACTTTGCATGTTTTGACTTCCTCAATAACTAGGTTATTCAAACCATCCACAGTCGATCATACTTTGGAAGTAGGTATTGAGGCAAGACTGTCATGAATGGGTCTGTAGTTTGTCTAGGACAAGGTGGATGCAGTGTTCATGAGTGCTCCTGGAATAAAATTCGAGTATTGGATTCAACCCACGCTCATCTGAATCACTTCATGGATTTTATCACGAGTGATTAGTGAGATGATAATATCTTATATTCGTGAAACTAAGAGATATGAGTTGCACTTTACAAGTCGGTTGCACATTGATGATGTGAAAACGCACCAGTAACTTGGTGTAATAAAATGCATCATTGTGTGTGATTTGATGAGTAAATAGAGCAAGCATATGAGTCGAAGTTTATCCATTCCTTTTACCCTTAGAGGGATAAAAGCGATATCTGTGGGCCCCTCGATGATTTAGTGATGACAACCCTAAGCGCTCGGCCGAGCCTGGACTGATTTGATTTGTTCAATTAGTCGGTCATCATAAATCGGAAATCGGGAAACAACAAATGGACAGAGAAAATGATTATAATCCATGTCTCAGTCCATATGATATCTAGAATGGAGGAATATATGATCCCTTATCTAATTGACGCATCATTGACTAGGTCAGAGTTCGACAGCTGCTTTTAAGAGCTACGATTGCTAGTCGGGATTTTGGAGTCGTACTTGCAATAATAGTTATTAGACTTATCCAAGTGGGAGACTGTTGGATTAGGTGTCTAAGCCTATAACTATAATTGGTATGTACTTGACCAGAGAGTAGCATGGTCCATTTGGGTTGCATATCATCAGGACAATTTGTTAGGATGGACTTTTGAGAATAGGTTATTTGTTGCTTATTAATATATTATAAGTTCTAATATATTAATATGAAATCATATGATTTAATTAGTATTGATCAAGAATTAGTTTGGAATTAATTTAGTGATCAAGAGAGACTAATTAAATCAATGGGGAGCAGATTAGTTATATTTATATGTTGGGCTTATGATCCGTGTTGGACTAAGTTTATGTATGGATACATAAAGAGTTGGGCCACATGAACCATGGATCATAAACCCATGTGTATGGATTATGGTTAACCCATGACCTTTGGAATTCCACATATAAATATACTCCATAGCCAAAATCAAAATCAATGTTCTTGGGGTTGATATGGATGGTTTTGGTGTATGAAGATTCTCTCTAAAAAATGTCATTCTTTGTCCATGGTGTGTTGTGATTCCATTTGAGGCATCCACACTATTGGTGCTAAGTTCTTAAAGGCCAAATACTCCAAGGCTTCCAACTACAACAAAAGGTATGTCATCTTACTTGTGTTATTACCCAAGTATCAAAGTTTTGTATGCTAGTTAGGGTAATACCTTCGAAAGCTCAAGTTTGAATGTATAATAGAGAAAACATAGATCCAAGGTATTTAGGGTTGCATGTACACCTTAAGAGTGTTATAATGCTCAAAACCCAACATATACTTGAGTCGTTGATGACTCAGGGTCGCTGAGAACTCGAATATGCTGTATTTAAGTCGCCGATGACTCGGGGTCGTCGAGGAACGAAATAGGATGTATTTGAGTCGTTGAGGGCTAGGGTTGATACGGACCCGTTGGGTCTAAACGAACTCGTTGTTGTTATATATGTTTATTTGTGTTGTGTTATAGTTGTAGATTAATTTTTTTTTGGTAATTTATCAATTCGTGGGAATGCGAAGACGTGACTGTACACACACATCATCAATTTTATGATTTGAGATTCTACATTGTTTTCTTTATAAATTTGATTTTGAATTATGGTTTATGAATAAATTGTTTTGCCTTGGATATATCTTTATGTAATGGGTATTTATTCTATTTTAAAAATGAAAAAAAATTATTCTGGAAATCAGGACGTTACATTTTTCCCGATCAACTTTCACCAAATCAACCTCAAAGCCAAACACCACCCTATCACTCTCAAACCGAAACCCAAAACCCACCCTACCACCAACAAACCAAAAGGCTCGATGACTTGGATGACGAAGTCGCACGTGAAACTCAACCCCCACCCCCTCCCTGCCGTAAAGGAAAACAACCGATGGAAGTGAAGAAAAAGTCCAAGCCTCATGCATAGACTCTGGCAGAAGGGTTAGTGTTAACACAATCTTGGGTTGACATTTCAGTGGATTCAAATCAAGGAAATGCACAAGCGCATGATCATTTCCGGCTACGCATTCTTCAAAGATTTCATAAGGAGTTAGGTGAAGGTGTTGAGTACCATACTTAACACCAAGTTAATTCAAAGTTCCAAGAAATAGAGAAAAGTGTTACGAATGTGAATGAGTTGTATAAAAACCTAAAAACTCAAAGGAGAAGCAATCAAGGATATGAAGAAATTCTTTAAGAGGCTTTGCATTTGTTTCGCGAGGAAACGGGAAATGAGCCTTGGAAATTGTTAACTTCTAGTCCAAGATGGAGAAAATTCTAATTCGAAGTCCAACTTGGAATAGTACCATAAAAAAGAACAAAACAAGCTCATGTAAATACACAACTTATGATGCTCGTGTTTGGCTAGATTTAAATGATGACGGCTAGCTCAAGCTAAAAGAAATTGTCCGCCCGATGGAAATAGACATAACAAAAAGGAAAGGGAATGGGTCTTCTTCCAATGCATCGGATTTCAACAATGAAGCGGAAGAAATGCGGAGAATGATGGAGGCATTTGAGTGATACAATCTGAATTTGGCTAAACATTTGGCATTTGCAAAGAAAAATTGGCAAAAAAAAAAGGAGAGCGCAGAATGGAAAAAATTAAAGATATGCAATTGTTGGTGCAAAATACTGACAATCTTTCGGGACAGACCATCGACCTATATATGAGGATGAGGGAAAAGATAATGAAAAAATATTTCCCCTATATTAATTCATGTTTTTTTTAATGTTGTTTGTTTGTTTGTTTGTTTTCCTTTAATCTTGGTTGTTTTTTTATGTACTTTTTAATTATGTTTTCTAGGTTTTATTTTGTACATTTTATTTTAAGTAATGAAGTATTTCTATTTTTATTATTTTTTGTGTTCATTAATGATCTTTGAATTAAGTCTATTTATTTTTTGAATTATAATATTTAAAACTAAATTCATTTTATTTTTTTAAAAAAAGTGAAAGGTAATGAAAGGTGACGATTTCCTGGCTTTTCGTGAGTGAAAGAGGAGTGAGTCGAAAACTGACGTGACACAGAAAAAGTGAGATGTGAAAGGTGACTACACCTTGTGGTCTTATAGATCCATATTTAGCAATTAATTAACTTCTCTTAATCTTCATTCAGTTGCACACGACCCCTCCTCCCACGTTCCATCTATTGTGTCTCAGTAAACCTTAAACCTACACGATCCAATTTCCACAAGAGCCAACCCACAGTCTCCATGTATGTGTATGAATTACGATAACTGGAAATTCCCACCCCCCCATATAACAACGAACCAGACTTTCATTTTACAGGCTTTCCGATCTCCATATAACCACCCACTTTTTATTGGTCCCAAATTTCAACAATGGAAGACATTTCTAGCAAGCACGTTCAGAGATCCTTTCCGTATGTGACACATCCATAACCGGTAAATTGTAAGTCCTAAATGTTCTGATCATGAAATTCACCAAATTAGAGAACTTAATTATTTCCTTCCTATGCAGCATTAAGAACACGCCTAGAGTTTATGTACACAAGAACCCAAAAATTGAAGTAAGCATCTTATTTTGGTTTCATATATTAATTTTGAATTCCCCGACATTTGTATATTTTTATCCTAAGTCACTTTAATATTTGTTTTCTTCATATTCAATTTTAGGAACATCTCTATCACCAAATTTGTTAACTTTTTTGAAAGAGTTAGTTACGAAAGGGTGTGAAAGGGAGTTAGTGAGTCTGATGGCTTCCGACATTCGGAATCGATTCCAAGTGAGTTCGATGGCTTCTGATTTCGGAGTTAGTAACAATTGTTTTTGTTTGTTATTACCCCAGGGGATTTTCATCTTTTATGTGTTATTGTGTGTTATAGTTAGTTATAGAAAGATCATTATATATAATTAGCTTATCTTAGTTAAGTTGTAACTTAATGCATTCAATCAATGATAAATGAATCAACACTTTTCTCTTAATCTTTCTTTCTCTCACAATCTTCATTTCTCTCTCATAAGTTCTAACATGGTATTAGACTAAGTGATCCAATCTTCTGCAATTTTTTCTTGATTTTGATAATTGATTTTTCATATCATGTCTACATCTATTAATTCATCTACTAAATTTTCGATCATTGATATTTCAAATCCATTTTATATTGGATCTTTTGATTTTCCCAATACATCACTCGTATCCACCATTTTCACTAGAATCAGATTTTCTGCCTGGAAACGATTGATGATCTGGCAAAGAACAAAATTCATTTTGTTGATGGTAATATTCCAAATCCAGCTGATGATTCGCCAGTTTTTGCGAATTGGTCTCAAGTCAATTTAATTGTCATAAGTTGACTTCTCAATTCTTTACATCACAACATTGCTGATAGCCTCATTTTTCTTCCTACTCCTGATGGTGCTATCATATGATATTTGGAAGGAACTTAATCATCGATATGCACAACCTGATGGTGCTATCATATATCAGATCCAACAGCAACTATACTCATTATCTCAAGGATCTGGTGATATTTCAACCTATTTTACAAAATTAAGCAAGATATGGGATGAACTTCGCATTGTTAAGAAATTTCCTCAATTGTACTTATGTTGCTGCTGCATGTATATCCAAATGTCACACCCCCAAACCGGAACGGTGGAAACGTTCGTGGGTGGAGGACGTCATGTATAGTATCATAACAATTTCATCATAGTAATCAAAGCAAACACAACCATTACATTGAATATATATAAGGTATTTACATCTGTTCGACACATAGTTTGTATACAGCAAAACTATAACCAAAAGTGTAAAAGAGGCGACTCTAAAAGCTCCGTCATCTAAAAAACCTACAGGTGTACCTGTCTACCGGTTCCCTGAGAATACAAGCGGTTTTGAAAGAGTATCAACATTTAAGCTGGTGAGTTCATAAGTATGTTTTTGTAATGAAAACATGTCTGTGAATCTGTAAAATGTTTGCATGTTCTCAAGAAAATCCAATATTTTCTTTAGTAATGAAAAGTAGTCGTAAACACTAAGACCAAAATGTATGTTCGTTACGGTATTCTGTAGTAGTATATGAAAATGTTAGCCTGTGTGCGTGGTTACCACCAGTTGTATTGTATACTATGTTTTGTACGAAAACCTTTGTATAGAAACCCTGGCCATCAACATTAATGTATAATGTGTTCAGTATGAAAACCTTTGTATGAAAACCCTGGCTATCACCAGTAATGTATAATGTGTTCTCTATGAAAACCCTGGCTACCACCAGTATGTATAGTATGTTCTGTATGAAAACCCTAGCGACCACCAGTATGTATAGTATGTTCTGTATGAAAACCCTGGCCACCACCAGTATGTATAGTATGTTCTGTATGAAAACCCTAGCTACCCACAGTATGTAGTTTTATTACTTAAAATAAAACCATGTATTTGTATTCCCTGGAATCCTCTAGTTGTATTGTATGATAGTTCTATTAATAAAAATAAAACTATTTGAAGAATTGAAATCCTGTAAACAAATGGTTAGATTGTATTGTTGTGAGTCTGGTATAACCATGCTTGATATGACCTAGTGACCTCTACGCCGTTCTTCAGGCGTCGGATGTTATGACATTTGTCACCCCAGGCATGCCTGCCTAACTGTAGCTAGCAATTTAGGTATGGGATTGTCAGTCCCGAATAGATCTATTCACAAATCTCACGCCCTCCCTCCAGGAGACTCTAGTTATACTGTAGTAGGATTTAGTTCCGCACCCCGAAGGGTACAGTTGAAGTAGTGACTTACAACTCTGTATTAACTAGTTTACGTGTAGTGTTGTACTGTTCTCTTGTACTCGAAACTCTATGTATACTTGTAGAGTAAAAATAATTATACTTATATAATTATTTAGTATGGTACTCTTGTTTCAGAAAGTAGTATTGTATGCCATAAACTATATCTATTATAGAATATATATTTGTAAATGTATAAGCTTTGGAATCGATAAAACCGTGTATTGTATCCCAAACTATACCTACTATAGTTTGCATGTGTGTTAGTTATTCGATTCTTGTATTGTACTGAAAACTTTGCAATTGTGGTTGTATGTTGAAAACTTCCCTTATGCTCAGCATGTTACAAAAGGGATAAAATATCTAAATATTTTATAAAATGTAGTGATCTCTTGGTTGTATCAATTGCATAATTTTTTAATTCTGTTGAAATCCTTTACGTATGGACACAAAAATTCCTTTGTGTTTTGCTTGTATTCCCCCTGAAAACGTTAAAAACCGTAAAAGTGTAGGGGTATGAACTCACAGTTGATTATGTGCACGTGCTCGACAGCAAGACCGGAAAGATGATCCTCGAGTTGGAGTATGCGGGAATTAACAGTATCCTAATGATAATTAAACACATAATTGTATTTACATTAGGGAATCCATTAATTAAAGTGTTAGAAAACACTTGCTTTTGGGTTAGGAATATTACCGAGACTTGTTTAAAGTGGAAAAAGAGGGTTTTCAGCTAAGGTTCCCGGCCCAAGGCTATTTGCGTCCGTGAACTGTGTTTGCGGCCGTGAACTAGGTTTGCGGCTGATAACGGGTTTGTGGTTGTGAACTGGGTTTGCGGCTGCAAACGGGTTTGTGGCTGTGAACTGGTTTGCAGCCTTTGTAGATATGAAGACTGTTCTTGGTGTTCTTGGTGAAAATATGAAGATTTGAAGGTTTGTTCTTGAGGATATGAATGTTCTTGGGAGCAACTTGAGAGTGTTTTCGGGAGAAAAAGATGAAAAATGAAGAATCTCTCCGGGAAAAACGTTTATACCGGTTGGGTTTACGGTCGGAAATGGGTTCACGGCTGTAAACGGGTTTACAACCCAGAGGTTTACGCCCCAGGAGTTTACCGCCCATCGGTTTATGACCGTAAACGTCTGGCTGAACGAGTTTTTGCTGATTTTTCGAGGGAAATCTTGATTTTTCGAGCGTTTTTGGTTCCGAAAACTTATTTAACCACTAATTATATACTTTAGATTATTTTCTAACCCACAAGGACTTAACAAAATAAATAAAATTCGAAATTTTATTTAACGGAAATTGACTTTTGTTGACTAGAAAGTATCGGGTTGTGACACCAAATTTCTTGATGAATAGAGACTAATTCAGTTACTCATGGGCTTGAACGATACTTACAAAGATCTTCGTGGAAAAATCCTTATGATGAAGCCATTGTCTAACATATGTACAATATACTATATGCTCATTCAAAAAGAACATCAAAGAGAGATTCATATTTCACCCTCTATTAATTCTGACACCGTTGCAATGAATGTTTCTCATGAATCTTCATCCAATTTACCTAAAAAGTCTATGGTGTGCACTTACTGTTTGAAAAATGGTCATTCGAAGTCTCAATGCTACAGAGTTATTGGATTCCCATCCAATTTTAAGTTCACCAAAACAAAAAGAGAATATCCAAAATCTATTGTTCAAGTGCCTACTTCTGATGCCCCTTCTGTTATCATTGAATATCAATATGATCATGTAAAGCTTGGTCCAGGTGTTATTTGTTTCTCAACATTATAGGGTTCTGGGCTGGAACTCGACGAGTTGGGGAGCTCCAGCTCGTCGTGTAGGGATCTAGTTGGACGCGGATTAAGGACTCAACTCAACGAGTTGGGGAGCCCCAACTCGACGAGTAGACGCTGGAAAAGAAAACCCTAATTTTTAGGGTTTGCACCCTATTTAAAGGCCTCATTGTTAGCCTCCCTTACCTCCCCTTTGTCCAGAGAAATCCTAGTTCGTGCTTTTCCTACCATTTTGAGTGTGTGAGAGCTTAAAGAGTGCATTTTTGGTGTTTGTTTGAAGAGTCTTGAATTAAGAGGTGCTTAGCTGAAGGGAGAGGCTGTTGATCCGGTTTCTTCTCTGTTGTGGCAGCCATATTGAGGTATAAAGTTGATACCTTGGTCATTTATTTGCTAGATCTCTTCATGTGGGAGTTGATGGTCATTATTAGCTCATTTTGGGATCATTGTTGTATTTGAGCATGTCATGAAGCTATAACTTGAGATCTGGACATCTCATGGCCTCTTTTGACTTAAAGTTGCCATCTTTATCAAGTCTTGGCCTTCCTTCATGCCCTAAACCCCCTTAAGAAGCTATGATTGAGTGTTTTCTCCCCTTAATGTCATGCATGGACGTAAAGTCAGCAACTTTACGTGGTATCAGATCTATAGTTTAGAGCTTTAGACTCGCTTAGAAAAACTCGACGAGTTAAGACTAGGAAAACTCGACGAGTTACCTTTCCAACTCGGCGAGTTAGCCCAAGGTTTTTCCCGATCTTCCAGACACTGTTTGAACTCGATGAGTTGTTGTGATAACTCGGTGAGTTGACTAGGGTTTTCCCCGATTTTTTGAGAACTGAAGGAACTCGACGAGTCGGTAAGTGCATTCGACGAGTTGGGTCAACATGGACTGTTGACCTTGACTGTTGACTTTGAATTTGACCATGGTTGACCAAGTTTTACTTTAAGGGTATCTTTGGTATTTTGGGATTTTGATGAAGTTAGTTGCATCGTGGTTGTAGGCAGTTGAGTTTGGAGCTGTGAGTTGGGATTTGATCTTACCAGTTTAGCATGCCTTGAGAAGTGAGTATCCTCACCATACCAATGGGTCGAAGGCACCTTAGTAAAGACCTCGGGGGGTTCCCGAGGCACTTGGGTTTAAGACCTTGGAAGGTTTCCATGGCATCCTTAGTAAAGACCTCGGGGGTTCCCGAGGCACTTGGGTGTAATACCTTGGAGGGTTTCCATGGAATCCTTGGGCTAAGACCATGTGGGGGTTCCCATGGCACCCGGAGTAAGACCCTGGAGGGTTTCCAGGGCATCCTTATATGTTTGTATGCATGGCTTATGTGGTATATGTAGCTAAATAGCTAATATGGTTTATGTGATTATGTGGATTGTGTGGGGTATGCTCTAGGGAACTCGCTAAGCATTAGCTTACGGTTTGTTCGTTGTTTTAGATACTTCAGGATCTAAGGGCAAGAGCCTGGCGTTATGGCGCGGCATGCACTCTCTGGCGTTTTATTTGGGACACTCTGATATTATGAATAATTTATATGATGTTATGGATTTTGAAAACAAATGTGATTGGAATTTTATATCTTATGGAAATGATTTGGTTATTTAAAAATGATTTTTTTTTGGAAATTTGGGTTGTTACAAGTTGGTATCAGAGCCTTGGTTTGAGGGATTCGGGCACACTCTCGGGTGTGTCAGAACTCAAACTAAGGAAATGGTAAAATTGTTTTCAAAAATCAAAAGTCAATTTTTTTTTAAAAAACCGAAAAAGGGAGAGTGCAATGCATGTAATCGGCCGAGCTCAAGTAAGTGGTTCCCCAATAAGTTAGCCATGCTATATTGATATTTGGAATGTGATAGTCGAATGGTTTTGCTATGTGTATGCTTGAAAAATTGTATACGGTTAGGATCTTATAGCCTTAGAATAATTGATTTGGCCTTATTTCCTGCTCCTTGTCTGGTTGTGGTCCTAGGGTAGAGTCTATTATTCGACAGTCTATTTGATCCTGTTCTGTGTATAATTTGCATGCATAGGGCAACCTGTTATGATTGATTTGAGTTCTGGTTTGATGGGAATGGAGAAAATCTTAAGGTAGCCTAGGATTTGAGTTATGCGGTAGTTTTTAAGATATGTTTTGTTTGGGGACGAATTAGAGTTATCAGATAGAGCCTTGGGGAAGGTATGGGTAGGTGTGGAAGGTAGTATTGGGCCCGTACTATTGAAAACACAGGACTTGTACCAGAACTAATGTTAGATCTGGAAGCTCTAAGGAGAAATGGTGTGGAAGGATCCCCTTTTTGAATATATTGATCATTCTGTCTTATGGTATTTAAGATCAGAATGGTGGTGACACGTCATGGAGTAGGGCGATCAGGATCAGGATCAGGACCGGATCTGGGTCGGGCTACGCTACAGAGACCATTAACGAGAGGCTGCGCGAGCTTATCGCAACCGAGGTTACGAGGGGAATTCTTGACGCTACCGTAGTGATTTTCGGGACCGTCAAGGAGGGGATGATGGAGATCATGGAGGAGAGGCTCAGGTCTTTCCGAGCCGAGATTGTTGCGGGCCAGGTCGGGGCCCGAACTCCCTCGTTCCGGTAGTTCAAGGCATGTAGGGCGCCTGAGTTCTTCGAGGTCAGGGACCCCATAGTTAGTCGATGCTGGATGGAAGACATGGAGAATGCCCAACGCACGAGCTCTTGCCCCGAGGAGGTAAAAGTGGGGTTTGCTTCGTGTATGTTGAGGGACCGAGCCAGGGACTGGTGGGAGGAGGTGACCAGCCAGGTGGGATCAGCCAGAGTGACTGAGATGTCATGGGAGGAGTTTGTCAGGCGTTTTGATTTGGAGTTTGCACCATCCATTGAGGTGCAACGATTGGTGAGGGAGTTCCAGGAGCTACAGCAGACCACTGTTGGGTCAAAAATATGGTTTATACTTTACTTTTCTAGGAAAATGTATTTTTGTGTCTTGGACCGTAAAAACTTGGTGTTTACGGCCGTATACGTGTTTACGGCTGTGTTTACGGCCGTGAACATGTTTACGGCCGAGAACCTGTTCACGGCCCATGTCTCATATATATAGGGTGAGGAGTGCATAATTGTAAAAAGAAGGAGAGCTTAAGTGTGTGAAACCCAAGGTGTTTTAGAGAGAGAAACTAGAGAGAAGTTTTGTGTGTGTGAATCTCTTGAGTCTGGATCTTCATTCTAATCAATTCATACAAAGATTCATCATCTTCTTCTTCTCCTTCTTCTTCTATTGATCTGGCATCATCCGTTTGATTGGGATTCCGCACCATCAAACGGATCTGATTGATACACAAGCAGATCAGGGACTTACAATTGGTATCAAAGCTTGGTTGTATCAATTTGACATCCGCACCTAATTTCGCCAATTTGACATTTTTAGCCCAAAATTTAATTTCTTTTAATTTTAAAATCTATTTTCTTCCAAAAATTTTAGCTTTTAATTTTTTTAAATTTCTAAATTGACTTTTTACTTAAAATTTTTGACTTTGACTTCCAAGTTTGACCTTTGACTTTTTCGTTTAACTTTTAAAATTTTCAAATTTAGCATTTCGGTGTGACTTTTAAGTTTGACTTTTCTAGTTTGACTTTTAAGTTTGACTTTTTAAAATTTGTCTTTTAAGGTTGACTTTTGAGTTTTTTAAGTCAAAGGGCATTTTTGATAAACAATGAGTTCTTCAAACATCAATGTCAATGAACTTTCCTTGGAGAATTTACGTGAACATTATGAATTACTTCGTAGAGAGAACGAGGACCTAAAATACGAAATGTATCAACTTAGGAAAGGACAGAAACCCCTGAAGGCTGAATTAGAAGCTAAAACCAAAGACTTTAGAAAACTTCAGGAAGAGTATAGTATTAAGAGTACACATTATAGATATCTAACTGAACAACTTGCTGAGGTAACTGCTGAGCTTGACACATTGAAAACAAATTTGAAAATGCAGATTTTACTTTTAGAAAATTTGATGTGTCAAGTGAAGTAGTTGCATCAATGATTGAAATCAATTTGAAATTTAAACAGAATCAGTCCAAAGGCTTAGGTTATGACAAAGTGCCTCCTCCTTTTAATGTCCCTTTGTCAAAAGAGGAGATGGATAGAGAGCCATTTCTCAAGTATGGATTTGTGTCAGGTGGTACCATTAATGTTGAAAATACTAATGTTTCTACTTACCATGCAGATCAATCTTTAAGTCAATCAATGCAAGCAGCTGAAGAGAGTGTGTCTGATAATGAAATTGTTTCAAAGACTGATGACTTAAATTTTTTCGATATATTTGATGATATCTTTGATAATTCTGAAGTGTATGTGCCAGAAACTGTTGAGCTGAATGATTCTAATGCTTCTACTTCTTGTGCAGGTAAAGTAACGGAAGATGCGAACAAGGAGAAAACTGTTGAACAAACCAATGTCTCCTTGAACTCTGAATCTGTTGCTTCGAACTCAGTTGCTTCTGATCAACCTGCTGTTGAGAAGTATAGGCCACCAAATCAAGTTAAACAGAATACCTGCTGTAACTGTGCGTGTGGGAAAAGCACGAGACAAGGCAAGGATACGCCACCAGGGGCAGGAAGAAACAACTTCTACGTGAAGAAGCAAACTTGCTTTCACTGTGGAACACCTGGACACATTGCCAGACATTGTCCAAATCGCGCATACGTTACCTACTATGCACAAAGCCGACAAAATACGCCAAGAGGGAGATTTTACAAAAGAAATCCCTCAAGGTCACGATCAGACAATGGCGACTGGAATGCCCACAAGGCCAAGAATCAAAATCCCAAAGTCAAGAAGGGTATGCCGGCCAAGAAGCCAAATCCAAGAGATGCTCAAATGAAGCCAAGACTGGTTAGGTCAAAGCCATCTAGGCAGCCGGTTTCAAGTTCAAAAGCAAGCGATAAGGCACCCATCGGATCGAAAAAGAAATGGGTTAAACCTAACTACAGATGGGTACCAAAGGTTCAAACTCCCAAATCATCTAATGCTTCTAATATTTCTACATCTTCTGTTTGTGATAAACAGGACATGTCATGGGTGAGTGTACCTTGCAAAGATGACAAAGGTCGACCCAGTTTCAAAATGGACTGGGTTCCAAAGATCAACTGATCCCACTCGGTGTCAGAGCAGCAATGGAGGCATATCTTCAGACTTCGGTTTGTTGGTAGTGGCTGTTCCAGGCACATGATAGGAGGCATCTCGCAACTGTACAACACTCAGAACATTGTTTGAGAGTATGTGTCCTTTGCGGGAAAGGAAGAAAGGAAGGGATCACTCATGGGGTTAGTGCTTAACGATGTGAAGAATTTTCGGATCTATTCTGAGATTATGCGTGCTGTTTTCAGACCTTCTGGATGCAAATTCAATCGGTGACTTACGGTTTGAGTTTTCTTCTCGATACTCCTGAATTTTTCTTAAGCTGATTCGCTTTAAAGACTAATTTTTGTTTTAGGATAGTTTAAATTTGTGCATTTACTTTTGTTTCTCTCCTATGCACAAATTTAGGGGGAGAAATAAAAACAAAACAAAAATTAGAAAATTTAAAAAAAAAAAATCCAAAAACATTAGAAAATCAGAAAATCCAAAAATATGTTGGTTATGGAATGTGCTTGCAGGTGATGTGATGGGAAGTGATACAATCATGTGATAACAGGCAATCTGAATCTGTGTAAGGGACTGAATCTGAATTGTCTAGGCTCTGTGTTCGATGCGCTGGTAGGCACGAGAGATTAAAATGGACTTGACTAGGCATTAATGAACTTAAGGAATCTAGAGACTTGAAAAATCTTAACCTAGATAGATCCATTTAGCCTGACAATACGACGCTCAGATAGGTTGAGCAGGGAGATATACATGATAATCCACCGATAACATTAAAGTAATCCGTATCTAGAACTGTGGTTTAACTCTTCCTCGATGTACGGACTCTGTCCTTAATTCCGACATTGATGGGGCGATTGGGGAATTCCGATAAAGTAGGTCTGTAGGAAATGATTTTCTTGCTTTCTTTCTGTTAGTCATATGTTGCCTCCTCTGCGTGATTGAAAGACATCCGACCTGGACTTCAACATATGCAACTCTATTTCTATGCATCTTCTATCTATGCAATTCTTCCTGCCTGTTAGCCATATGCTGTCTCTTTTGCGTGATTAACCATCCGAACTGGTACACAGCATATGCACCATTCTACTTCTCAATCCCTCTAAATCTGGTTAGTCATATGTTTCACCCTCTGCGAGATTGGAAGAGATCCGACCTGGGTGTATAGCATATGCATTCTAAATCTGACTTCTCTCATAATAATTGTCTGCTCACCTAAATTAAGGAGTACTTTGGAAGTTCCTGATTATTGGGGTATGTCAGGAAGCGGGAAACATGTTCTAGTACATTTAAAATTGAACAATCACTAGGTTGTCTGTAGATCTCGCTGCTCAATTTAGGTGGACAACAATATCTTTGGTCGTCGTCAGCTGAATGGTCCTTAAGGAATATTATCTAGGAACATAGGATCACATTGTCTTGTCACTTATAGTATGTCCTAATTTTGTCACAATCTTTCGTGTTTAAGTGGACCATAATACCGGCGATTGACCATATCTATTCATGAAGGGACAGGGACTAATAAACGGATAAAGGCTGTCTAAAAACTTTGATCCCAAATCACTCTTAAAGTTAGATATCATTTTTATTTTTGTTAAATTTGTTCATAGTTTTCTTCTAATTTAAATATCAGGGGAGAATTAAAAATTTTAAAAACCAAACAAAAATCAGAAAATTAAAAATCCAAAAATAGTGTTATTTCTGTTTTATTTCTTTTTTCAGAAAATATGAAAAATCCAAAAATATTGTGTGCTAAGTTTTCTTTTAGTTTTGTTTTGTCTTGAAAAGTGAATTCAGGTGTAGATGAGACTCATGGAGACTGTATCGAGATTTCTGAGCCAAGGCTTCATCCGTGAGCATCGAAGAATTCTCATTCGAAGGAGCAAGAAATGAAGATTATTCTTTCAACATTCAATCCTTCAACCCCAGAAGCAAGGTGAAGCTGCAATTGAAGATTATGTGACGGATTGCATTGAAGCCTCCTCAATCAGTCTGCTGCTATCTATGAACCTGCTGAAGTGATCCAGAAGATTAGTTCTCTCTGATATTCTCTCTGAAGATTCTCAAGCTGAAAGTGCTATTTTTCAAGAAGCCTCCTCACCCAACGTGCGTTCAAAGCCAAATCTTGAAGAAAAGCCCAACTGCGCAAGATGAAGTCATTCATTGAAGATTCATCAAGTTCATCTTGAAGCTGTGAAGAAATCGAAGATTAACGCTGAAGCCAAGCTCCCAATGAAGATTAACAAGAAAAGCCAACTACTTTTTTGGGGGAGTTTATTGGGTCAGTTAGAAAAGAAAGCTATAAACCAAGGGGGAGATTGTTGGGTAAAAAATATGGTTTATAATTTACTTTTCTAGGAAAATGTATTTTTCTGTCTTGGACCGTAAACAACTTGGTGTTTACGGCCGTATACGTGTTTACGGTTGTGTTTACGGCCGTGAACAGGTTTACGGCCGTGAACCTGTTCACGGCCCATGTCTCATATATATAGGGTGAGGAGTGCATAATTGTAAAAAGAAGGAGAGCTTAAGTGTGTGAAACCTAAGGTGTTTTAGAAAGAGAAACTAGAGAGAAGTTTTGTGTGTGTGAATCTCTTGTATCTGGATCTTCTTTCTAATCAATTCATACAAAGATTCATCATCTTCTTCTTCTCCTTCTTCTTCTCCTTCTTCTTCTATTGATCTGGCATCATCCGTTTGATTGGGATTTCGCACCATCAAATGGATCTGTTTGATACACAAGCAGATCAGGGACTTACAACCACCGAGACTGTGGCGGAGATCACCGCCAAGTTTCGGGAACGAGCACTATTAATTCCACAGTATACTACTGATGAGGATATGAGGAGGACGAGGTATCATTCCATGCTGAGGGATGATATCTGCGAGTTCGTGAGCTTTTCAGGGTGAAAAAACTCTGAATGAGATGGTGGAAAAGGCCCGGGAACGGGAGATGGAGTTGGAGCTCCGCACCAAGTGGAAGCCAGAGTAGGTTCAGACAGCTGTAGGTCAGGCTAGAAAGCCTAAGACCTCAGATTATTCTGGTAGGGGCAAGCAGGGCCGTGGCTGGAGTGCCAAATGTGGGAGGTCGCACGACGGAGTTTGTCGGGTGACGGGCATGGTATGTTATACCTGTGGTCAGCCAGACCACATGAGTAGGGAATGCTCCAAGAAGGGCTTGATTTGTTTCCACTGCAACGAGACCGGCCATAAAAGGGCTGAGTGTCCAAGGTTCAAGGGAGGAGGAGGAGCGGTGGCGGCGCCTGCGCTCCCTACAATGAAGATTACTGATGGCCGCCCTTCCAAGGCGGATGGTCCTGCGGTGAAGAGTCGCGCGTTTCAGTTGACCACAGTGGAGGCTCGAGCAGCACTGGACGTCGTGGCTGGTACGTAATTTATTTTCCCGCTTGATATTGATTTGTTATGCTTATGTATATATATATATATATATATATATATATATATATATATATATATATATATATATATATATATATATATATATATATATATATATATATATATATATATATATATATATATATATATATATATATATATATATGTGTGTGTGTGTGTGTGTGTGTGTGTGTGTGTGTAAGTGTGTGCTCTTGTATAGGGACCTTTTTGGTTAATGGTATGTCGGCTCATGTTCTTTTCGATTCGGGAGCTACCCGATCGTTTGTATCCCTTACACTCGGCATGAAGTTTCGAGATACTCCGGGGACTTTGAATTTCCTACTTGAGGTTGAGATTGTGGATGACCGCACTGTGAGTGCTACGAGGGTATATCAGGGTTGTGTCCCGAATGTGTTTAGGGAGAGGTTTAGTGTCGATCTGGTTCCGATACCGTTGTGAGGGCTAAATGTGATCGTCGGAATGGACTGGTTGGGGGCCAATGGGGCCATGATAGACTGTGAGCGCCAGTTGGTGAGTGTTCGAACCCCAAGTGGGGGAGAACTGGTTATTCATGGGGAGAGGGCCTCGTAGGGGCCAACCCTCTGTTCGGCTGCAATGGCGAGGATACTTCTCCATCAGGGTTGTTCGGGATTTTTGGCATATATCTCGAAGACGAGGACTGAGACCACGACATATTTAGATAGTGTACCAGTTGTACAAGACTTTCGGGAGGTCTTTCCCGAGGAGTTGCTAGGGGTGCCTCCGAAGAGGCAAGTAGAGTTTCGTATTGATTTGGTGTCGGGTGCCGCTCCGATAGCTAAGGCACCGTACTGGCTAGCTCCACCCGAGATGCATGAGCTGTCTACACAGCTTCAGGAGCTGCTAGACCGAGGGTTTATTTTTCCGAGCAGTTCCACGTGGGGAGCACCGATCCTATTCGAGAAGAAGAAGGACGGGTCACACAGGATGTGAATCGATTATCGGGAACTGAACAAGCTAACGGTGAAAAACCGTTACCTGTTTCCGAGGATCGATGATTTGTTCGATCAGCTTCATGGTGCATCTTGGTTTTCCAAGATTGACCTTCGGTCGGGGTACCATCAGATGAGGATTAGGGATGAGGATATACTGAAGACAACTTTCAGGACTCGGTACGGTCACTACGAGTTTGTGGTGATGCCATTGGGGCTCACCAATGCCCCAACAACGTTCGTGGACCTCATGAACAGGGTGTGTAGACTGATGTTGGATCGGTCTGTGATCGTTTTTATCGATGATATCTTGGTATATTCTAAGACCAAGGAGCAGCACAAACACCGCCTGAAGGAGGTATTGGAGACACTGAGGATGGAAAGGTTTTATGCTAAGTTCTCAAAGTGTGATTTCTGGTTGCGAGAGGTGCAGTTTTTGGGGCACATCATCAACCAAGAGGGTATTTTGGTTGATCCAGCCAAGATTGAGGCAGTGACGTAGTGGGAAGTACCGAAGAATGCATCTGAGATCCGTAGTTTCTTGGGTCTAGCGGGGTACTATCGGAGATTTATCTAGGATTTCTCCATGATTGTCGTACCTTTGACTCGCTTGACCAAGAAGAACGGGACTTTTCAGTGGGGCCGGGACCAGCAGTTGGATTTCTCCATGATTGTCGTACCTTTGACTCGCTTGACCATGATTGTCGTAAGTGACGAATTACGCCACTTACGACCTGGAATTGGGGCGCGGTTGTGTTTTACCTCAAAATCTGGAAGAATTACTTGTATGGAGTCCGTTGCACCATCTTTACTGACCACAAAAGTTTCAAGTATTTGATGGATCATCAGAACCTTAACATGCGGCAGAGGAGGTGGTTGGATGTACTAAAGGATTATGATTGCGAGATTTTGAACCACCCAGGGAAGGCCAACGTAGTGGCCGATGCCTTGAGTCACAAGGCGGCGAGTGCTCCGATTTGGGATGTTCTTTTGAGGTTGACTATGATTTCCCCTTTGTTGGATATGATCAAGGAGGCTCAGGTTGAGGGTTTGAAGAAAGAGAACTGGAAGATAGAGCGGATTGGGGGTCAGATTCCCTTGTTTGTTCGGGATGGTCAGTGTCTTTTGACACAGTATGGCCGGGTGTGGGTACCAGTATCTGGGGGAGTGAGGAAAAAGATCTTGGAGGAGGCACGCAAGTCCAAGTTCTCTATTCATCTTGGGGATACAAAAATGTATAGAGATCCGAGGTTGAGTTACTGGTGGCCCTGCATGAAGCGAGAGGTCGCTTGGTTCGTGGAGCGGTGCTTGACCTGCAGAAAGGTCAAGGCCGAACATCAGAGGCCTCGCGGAAAGGTTCAACCGCTACCCATTCCCATGTTGAAATGGGTAGAGATCGCCATGGACTTCATCACGAAGTTACCGAGAACGGTGAGGGGTGTGGATGTCATTTGGGTCATTGTGGACAGGTTGACGAATATTGCTCATTTTATTCCGATCTCCGAGAGCATCTCTGCTGAGAAATTAGCAGATATGTATGTGCGAGAGGTGGTGGTCAGGCACGCGGTGCCAGTGTCGGTGGTCTCTGACCGGGATGTCCATTTTACATCCAGGTTTTGGAGGAAGTTCCACGAAGAGTTGGGAACTCAGTTACATTTCAGCACCGCTTACCAACCCCAGACGGATGACCAGAGCGAGAGGACGATCCAAACGCTCGAGGATATGCTTCGGGCATACGTACTGGATATCGAAGGGAGTTGGGATACATACCTCCCACTCGCAGAGTTTTCATATAACAATAGTTATCATGCTAGTATCGACCGACCCCCGTTTAAGATGTTGTATGGTCGGAGGTGTAGGACCCCAGTTTTTTGGGATGAGGGTGGGCATCGAGTCATGGGAAGCACCGAGGTGGTGCTTAAGACTACTGAGTTGATCCACCAAGTGCGTGATAGGCTGCAATTCGCGCAGAGCCGTCAGAAGTGCTATGCTGACCGGCGTCACTCCGATCTCGAGTTCCAGGTGGGAGACTTTGTTTTGCTGAAAGTGTCACCTTGGGAGGGTGTCATTACGTTTCGGAAGAGGGGCAAGTTAGGGCCCCAATTTATTGGTTCGTTCAGGATTTCTATCCGGGTGGGCAAGGTAGCTTACCGTTTGGATCTACCGGTCGATCTTAGCCAGATCCACAACACCCACCACATGTCCTAACTTCGGAAATGAGTCGCTGATGAGGCCACAGTCATTTCTTTGGATGATATTCAGGTGGATGAGAGCTTGAATTATGTGGAGAAGCAAATAACAATTTTAGACTAGAAAACGAAAGCCCTATGGAACAAGGAAGTGAGACTAGTTAAGGTGCAATGGCAGCACTGAAGAGGCTCTAAATAGACCTGGGACCCGGAGGATGAGATGAGGAAGCATTATCCGGATCTTTTTGCATCAGCAAACTTCGAGCTAGGGAGCTCCATCTCGTCGTGGGGGAAATTTGTAACGCTTGGTCCTGGTATTATTTGTTTCTTAACATTATAGGGCTCTGGGCTGGAACTTGAGGAGTTGGGGAGCTCCAACTCATCCTGTAGGGATCTAGTTAGACGCAGATTAAGGACTCAACTCAACGAGTTGGGGAGCCCCAACTCGACGTGTAGACGCTGGAAAGGAAAACCCTAATTTTTAGGGTTTGCACCCTATTTAAAGGCCTTTAGCCTCATTTTAGCCTCCCTTACCGGCCCTTTGTCCAGAGAAACCATAGTTCGTTCTTTTCCTACCATTTTGATTGTGTGAGAGCTTAAAGAGTGCATTTTTGGTGTTTGTTTGAAGAGGCTTGACGTAGGAGGTGCTTAGCTGAAGGGAGAGGCTGTAGATCTGGTGTTTTCTCTGTTGTGGCATCCATATTAAGGTATAAAGTTGATACCTTGGTCATTTATTTGCTATATCTCTTCATGTGGGAGTTATGGTCATTATTAGCTCATTTTGGGATCATTGTTGGATTTGAGCATGTCATGAAGCAATGACTTCAAATCTGGACATCTCATGGCCTCTTTTGACTTAAAGTTGCCATCTTTATCAAGTCTTGTCCTTCCTTCATGCCCTAAACCCCCTTAAGAAGCTATAATTGAGTGTTTTAGCCCCCTTAATGCCATGCATGGACGTAAAGTCAACAACTTTACATGGTATCTCAGCCCTAGGGGATCAGATCGATAGTTTAGAGCTTTAGACTCGCTTAGAAAGTGGCTGAATGAGTTAAGACTGGGCAAACTCGACGAGTTACCTTTCCAACTCGGCGAGTTGGCCCAGGCTTTTCCCCGATCTTCTGGACACTGTTTGAACTCGACGAGTTGACTAGGGTTTTTCCCGGTTTTTTGAAAACTGAGGGAACTCGACGAGTCGGTAGGTTTACTCGACGAGTTGGGTCAACATGGACTGTTGACCTTGACTGTTGACTTTGAATTTGACCATGGTTGACCAAGTTTGACTTTAAGGATATCTTTGGTATTTTGGGATTTTGATGAAGTTAGTCGCATGGTGGTTGTAGGCAGTTGAGTTTGGAGTTGTGAGTTGGGATTTGATCTTACCAGTTCAGCATTCCTAGAGAAGTGTGTTTCCTCACCATACCAATGGGTCGAAGGCACCAAGGTCGGCCTATTATTTTCTATATGATATGCTAGTTGTATTTGTGATACTTGCATGAAAGACCTCGGGGGGGGGGGGGGGGGGTTCCCGAGGCACTTGGGTGTAAGACCTTGGAGGGTTTCCATGGCATCCTTAGTAAAGACCTCGGGGGGTTCCCGAGGCACTTGGGTGTAAGACCTTGGAGGGTTTCCATGGAATCCTTAGTAAAGACCTCGGGGGGTTCTCGAGGCACTTAGGTGTAAGACCTTAGAGGGTTTCCATGGCATCCTTGGGCTAAGACCATGTGGGGGTTCCCATGGCACCCGGAGTAAGACCTTGGAGGGTTTCTAGGGCATCCTTATATGTTTGTATGCGTGGCTTATGCGGTATATGTAGCTAATATAGCTAATATGGTTTATATGATTATGTGGATTGTATGGGGTATGCTCTGGGGAACTCACTAAACATTAGCTTACAGTTTGTTGGTTGTTTCAGGTACTTCAGGATCTAAGGGCAAGAGCCCAGCGTGATGGCGCGGCATGCACTCTCTGGCGTTTTATTTGGGACACTATTATATTATGAATAATTTATCTGATGTTATGGATTTTGAAAAACAAATGTGATTGGAATTTTATATCTTATGGAAATGATTTGGTTATTTAAAAATGAAAAATTTTATTGGAAATTTGGGTTGTTAAACGCTATAAAGGAAAAAACTTATTGCTTGTCGTTGGGTGTACAAAATCTAACAAAGATCAGATGGATAAGTTAAACATTATAAAGCTCGATTGGTAGCTAAGGGATTTACTCAAAAACATGGTGTTGACTTTCACGAAACTTTCTCTCCAGTTGTAAAATTCACAATTGTTCGAAGTATTGTTGCTATTGTTGTTAAATGGAAGTGGGACATTCACCAATTCGATGTAAAAAACACGTTTTTACATGGAGAATTACATGAAGAAGTCTATATGCGTTTACCACCTGTTCATCCTGCTTCTTCTTCTCCTTCACTTGTTTGTCATCTTAATAAGTCTCTATATGGACTCCGACAAGCTTCCAGCCAATGGTACACAAAGCTTTCAACTTCTCTAAGATTTCAAGGGTGTATTCAGTCTCTTAACGATTACTCTCCTTTCTTAAAGAAAACTTCCACTTCCATTACCATTATTGTTGTCTATGTGGATGAAATTCTTGTCACTGGTGATGACATTCATGAAATTCAAAGCTTGAAAGCTTAATTGATCGATCAATTCAAAATTAAACACTTAGGTCTCTTACATTTTTTTTGGGAATTGAGTTTGATAAAGTGGATAATGGCATGGTAGTTCATCAAACTAAGTTCATTAAAGAACATCTTCAAGATTATGATCTGGGTGACAGCTGTTCTGTTTCTACTCCACTTCCTTCACAAGTTAAACTCCTTCCAAAAATGGATGATCTACTTCCATATACAACAGTTTACCGACAACTCATTGGTAAACTTAATTATTTGTTGCACACCAGACCTGACTTAATATTTTTCGTACAATACTTAAGCCAGTTTAATCAAACACCGTCACAAAGTTACAGACTGGGCTTTCTTTACCGACAACTCATCCAAGGGACCATTTCACAAGCTTTGTTCTTTTAATGATAACCCTGATCTCAAATTAGAGGCATTTTATGATTCAGACTGGGCTGCTTGCCCGTTGACTCGAAAATATGTTAGTGGTTATTTCATAATGTTTGGAAACTCTCCAATCTCATGTAAGTCTAAGAAACAATCAATAATTTCATATTCATCAACCGAGGCAGAGTATAGGTCAATACGAAGGGTAACAACTGAATTATCATGGTTGAGTCGTCTTTTTTGATGAACTTGGTGTCACGAAAATCACTCTTATCCCTCTTAAGTGTGATAACATGACAACAATATATATTGCTTCGAATCCAATACTTCATGAAAGGACGAGACATATTGAAATTGATTGTCATTTTGTTCGTGAAAATCTTCAAGAAGGTCCCATTCACTTGTTTGATATTGATACATATTCTCAATTAGCCGACATTTTGACAAAACAACTTCATGGAATCATACATTTAGCAGAAAAATCCAAACTTGGTTTACTTAATGTGTCAGCTTGACGGGGGGTGTTAACTGTTTTGAAAGAGTTAGTTGCGAAAGGGTGCGAAAGGGAGTTAGTGAGTCCGATGGATTCTGATTTCAGACGGCTTCCAACATTCAGAATCAATCTCAAGTGAGTCCGATAGATTCCGATTTCGGAGTTAGTTATAACTGTTTTTGTTTGTTTTTGCCTTAGGGGCATTTTTCATCTTTTCTTTGTTATTGTCTGTTATTGTTAGTTATAAACAGATCATTGTATATAAATAGTTTCTCTTTGTTCAATTTTAACTTAATGCATTCAATCAATGAAAAATGAATCAAAACTTTTCTCTCGATCTTCCTTTCTCTCACATCGGTTCTAACAATATCAGTTCTTCAATTAATGAAATTAAGTAGTAGAAAAAGATTGATCATAAATCTAAGACGATTTATTATGTCCTCACAACCATCAGAATTGCAAGGATATTGGCTTTGTATAATTACCTCGGTGACATTCATGATGGGGACACAAATAAGCTTAAAGAAGATAACATTATTTTCAGAAATTCTTTTTTTGTTTCACTCCTTTAAACTCAATATACTATACTATCATCTTTTCTGTGAGTAAGTGAAAGGGTGGATGAAGCTGAAAGCCACAAGCGTACAAACAAAGCTAGAGTGTTACATAAACTTACAAACAAATCTACAGTGCTAATTAAACTTTTACGATAATAGTATTCATATTCGATCATTTCTACAATGAGTTATAATTAATATAAAACCCAGATTAAATTATGTCAAGTAGACACTTTGGAAATCCATACCGCATTACTTATGTTCGTCTCAACAATGCACTAAAAAAAGGTATATTTTTTGTTTTCCTTTGTGTATTAATAAAATGTCTTTATACATTTTTTTAATCACACTGATATATATATATATATATATATATATATATATATATATATATATATATATATATATATATATATATATATATATATATTCTTCTTACATCTATTGTGTGCTAGAATGCACCAATATAAATTTAACAACAATTAAATTATTATTTAATCATATAAAGATAAATATTAAATGATTTCCTCAATTGTATCTATATTAAATGATATCCATAATTATAATTCTTTTTTTATTGAAACTAATTAAATTCACTATTAATGTCAGCAATAAGATTCTTTCAGAATGAATTCACATTTAGGTTTTATGTATGAGTTCGTGTTTTGTTTTAGGACTCACTTGTAACAACCTGTTGTTTCCAGTCAATAAAAGTTAATAAAGGTCTCACTTGTTCAAACAAAAGCCAAACACTTAAACTAAATCATGATATTTTATAATATATATATATATATATATATATATATATATATATATATATATATATATATATATATATATATATATATATATATATATATATGGTTTTAGGTTTAGGGAATCAAATCCCTTGCCAAAAACCGAAAACACATGCTTTATGGAAGCTAAAACCGAAATCACCTTCTTTGGAAAGGCCTAGACCGAAACCCTTTCTTGTTTAAAGCTAGGACCGAAATCCTTAACATGTTCATACATAGGACCGAAATCTGTAACATCCCGACTCTAGGTGCATATTTTAAAGCTTTTATATTCATATTAATATGGGATCTCGATGAGTTGGAGGCCCCAAATCGTCGTGTAGAACCTGGTCCGCCCGGGTGGATTCTTGAATCTACTCGACGAGTCCGAGGACCTGGACTCGACGAGTAGGAGCTGGGAAATGAAACCCTAATTTTTAGGGTTTGCACCCTATTTAAAGGACCTTAAGTCCTTTCCTCCAGTCCCTTATCACCCCCTTGACGGCCAGAAGAAACCCTAATCGCTATTAACCTTGTTCTTGATTGATTGTGAGGCTTAAAGAGTGACTTTGGTGCATTTTGTGAAGAAGGTGTGAAGTATAAGAAGCTTGGAGCAAAGAGGAACGTGTGGATCTGAATCTACTTCACATTGGCATCATTTTGGAGGTATAAAGTCGTTGTCGTGGCTTATATTTAGCTAAATCTCTTCATGTTTGGGTTAGGGCTATCTTTAGCATATTTGGGAGTCATTTCGAGTACTGGGGCAAGATCTGAAGTTGTAACTTCAGATCTGGACTTCCCTTGCTCCCTATAGCCATAAAGTTATGAGATTTGGCAAGCTTGGGTCCTTCCCTTTGAGTTAACCTTTCCCTTAGTCTAGTTTTGGCATTTAGGAACATGCATGTACGTAAAGTTTGCAACTTTACGTGGAAACCATGCCCTAGGAGGTTGGATCTGAAATATGGAGCTTTGGGGTGGCTTAAAACATTTGTATAAGAATTGGACTGTATGAACTCGACGAGTCGCCTAGCCGACTCGGCGAGTCGGATGAAGGTTGCCCGTATTTGATTCTGCATGAACTCGGAGAGTCAGTAAGAGGACTCGATGAGTCAGTATGGGTTTTCCCCGACTTCTGGACACACATGGACTCGACGAGTTGGTTGGAAACTCGACGAGTCAGTTAGGGTTTTTTGACTTTCTGAGTTCTTAAGGAACTCGACGAGTTGCTAGCTGCACTCGACGAGTTGGGTCAACATGGACTCTTGACTTTGACCGTTGACTTTGACTTTGACCAAGGGTTGACCAATTTGACTTCTGGGGGTATTTTGTAATTTGGGAATTTATGGAAGAGGATCATCGATGGATGTAGGTGTTGGACTTGGAGCTGTATTTGGTGGAGTTTGACTTTATCATTTCGAGCTACTTGTGAGGTGAGTTCTCCTCACTATATCAACAGGGTCTAAGGCACCAATGCCGACCCTTATCGGATTTGTATCCGGATTTATTGCATGATATGCTTATTGATTTACATCCTGGTAGTTAGGATGGTGATATGCTTAGTGAACTTGTAGGTCAATATCCTGGTTTATAGGATGGTTGCTATGTTAGAGATCTGTTAGATCAATATCTTGGTTATAGGATGGTTGCTATGTTATTGATCGGTTAGATCAGTATCATAGTTATAGGATGGGTGCCATGTTAGTGATAGTTAGATCTGTATGACTATCTGTACTTGCATTCTAGCGTATGATATTTATGCGCACATGTTTGTTGGTTTGGGGGATTGGGTTGAGGTGGGTCCTGCTTTGTGTTGTAGGCCAAGATACCCAGGGCAGACCGGATTGACTGCAAACCCGGGAGGACATATAATCAGGACGAAGGCCCGTCGAGCGGTCCGGATAGGCTGAAGGCCCTCAGAGGCGGTCCAGACATGTCGAAGGCTCGGAGAGCGGTCCAGATTGACTGATGGCCTGTGAGGCAGTCCAGTCAGACTGATGTCTCATTATGCATGTTGTGTTTGTTTATATGATATGATTATGATCGTATGATGTTGGTATTTTGGGGGTAACTCACTAAGCCTTCGAGCTTACATTTATCGATTATTATTTCAGGTACTTCTGATGATCGCCAGAAGGCGAAGGCATGATCGTGCACCTCCTTATATTTTATGATTTGATTCTGGGATACTCTGACACTAAACCATTTTGAAAACAAGTTTTGTAATAATTATTGGTTTTGAACTATTTTAAAAAGTTTAAATTTGGCATGATTTTTATGGATCTTACAAATTCACTTCCTTTATGGAAGTATAGGACCGAAAACACTTAGTTTAAGGCCCATTAAGACCGAAAACTACCCCTATATATAAGTGTATGACCGCAAACACTCCTCATTTCTCATTTCAAAGACCGAAAACCTCCTCAAATATCTCTCAAAACTCATCCGAAAACATTCATATCTTCAAGAGATATTGTCCAGATCATCATCCAATCTTCATATCTTCAACCGAAATCCTTCAAATCTTCATATTTCCCCCAAGAACATTCATCCCATCTTCAAATCTCCTTATTTTCCTCAAGAACACCAAGAATATCTTCAAATATTCATATTTCACCCAAGAACACCTTCAAATATTTCCTAAGGCCTTTTGTAAGTATTTCCTACATAATTTAGTGTTGTCTAACACATTAAATTATTATTTAGATTATTATTTAAATTAATATTTTATTAATTTAAATACGCTTTCGTGTATAATTATTATTAGGATACGACTAATCACACGGGTTCTAAGTCGAGGATCATCGTTATCGCTTCGTATCCAAACAAGAATGCACATTCGAGGTGAGTTCATACCCCTATGTTTTCACTATTTTTCCATGTTTTTAGGGGGGGGGGGAACAAGTAAAACACAAGAAATCTTGTGTTAACATTCAAACGATTTCAAACGTTTCAAACTATTTTAAACTGTTTCAATTATTGTTTTTACCAAAACATATATATATATATATATATATATATATATATATATAAGTATAAAACTTTAATCCTTTTTGTAACATGCCGAGCAAAGGGGTATTTTCATAAATATTTTCATTACGTACAAAACTTACATATAAACTATAATAGGTATAGTTTATGGAACACTTTCATAATTTTTACTAAATTCAGAGATACAATACAAAACAAACATATAAACTATAATAGGTATAGTTTATGGAACATATGTACTATTTTACTAAGTCCAGGTTACACTACAGAAACAAACATATAAACTATAATAGGTATAGTTTATGAAACATACATACAATTATTCATTACAAAGTGTCTTTTCATTTTTCTACACGTAACCGTCAGTATAGCTTTGTGAGACACACTTCAAGTACTTACCTTAGTACCAACGAAAGCCCTGAATTTAAAACGTGAGTCTCCTGGAGGGAGAGCGTGACACTTGTGTATTGATCTATACGGAACTGACAATCCCGCACCTAAACTATTATCTATAGTTAGGCCGGCAAGCCTGGGGTGACAAATGTCGTACCATTTCTGACGCCTGAAGAACGTCGTTTCAGGCCATCCTAGGTCATCAAGCATGGTTATAATAACTCACAATTTGGTATTGAACAATACGATTAGTGTATGAATACACAAAAAACATCAAGTAGTTTTATTAAATAATAGAACTACAATACAATATTTTACATTACAGTTGGTGGAATCCCGGCACATACATTTACAAAGTTTTCATACAAGTACACATACAGTATACTATTTTCCAGTATAGAGAAACTTACATTTCAGAGAAACTTTCATTTTCACTTGGTTTTATAATAATAATAAGACTATGATATACCATTACTGAGTACAACAAAACTTACACATTTTGGTCTTATGGTATTAAGACTACAATTCATTTACAACAGAAAATATAGGATTTTCTGGAATAACATACTTTCATTTTCAAAGAACGACTGATTTCAAATATAAACATGCTTATGAACTCACCAACTTAAATGTTGATACACTTTCAAAATCACTTGTATTCTCAGGGAACCAGTAGACAGGTACACTTACAGGTTTTGAGAAGACAAAGCATCATAGTGGCACGTCTTATAGTTTTTGCTATATACTTTTTTTTTCTCATACAAACAATGTTATGAACAGATGTAAAAACTATACTTTATCAATGTAATGGTTGTTGATTTGATTACTATTATTCAATTGTTATGATACTGTACATGACGTCATCCACCCCCGAACGTTTCCACCGTTCCGGTTTGGGGGTGTGTCAGATTGGTATCAGAGCATTGTTTATAGTGAACTAAGCATATCAAACCATGCAACATATACGACTATAAATACAATGGGGCTGAAGCGCTCTGACTAAAAGTATACTTTTAAAATCTAAGAAGTATACAAACATACATACATACCAGAAACAGTAATCCCGTAAGAACTACACAAAAGTATTTAGATGTTGGACATTGCAGTTAAACCTAGACAGTTATGTAATCATATCTGGGATAAATATAGCCTGATCAACTATATTTATTCGACATACGACCAACATGTGTTTGGGAGTGATCGTGGTGTTGCAACAAGTCTAAAACTTACCAACTCTATATACAAGAGAAACTCTAGAACCAAACATAAAGTTAAATTATTACAGGAGTATTTTATGGCACTATAACACTAGAACATCAACATTTAGGCCTCGATAGTTATATAAACTAGTAGTTGAGAAATGCCTTCTTACCAGAATTAATCATGTGAAAACAAAGGACCCTTGCTAGTAGATCTATAATTACTAAGTTTATATGTAAGAGTTATATATAATTAAGATTTTATAGACTTAGAATTTGTGATTTAGCTTTACTTCTTGTTCCTTGTTTGGTTGTGGACTTAGAGTAGGATCACTTATTCGAAGGTCTATTTGATTTCGGTTATATATAATTTTTATACACTATGTGATTATAGGAGGATCCGGTATGATTCACACTATACAAATTCATTCGAAGTGTTGCTATAAATTTCATACACTGAAATAGTGATTGTTTACTTATATTAAGTAGACTTCTATTGCAAATCGCTTAACAGAGCACTATAAAAGTCAGGATATGATGCGTTTAGGACTAAGATATATCTTGTTCAATATCACCTGACTCTTGACCACTATGGAGGACTTATTGCCACTTCCTCTTAAATATTTTTAGAAAAAGATGTTGCCACGTAGATCAAACAAGCGTTCCAACAACACTCCACCAACTCCACCACCGCCACCACCTCCACAGTATGACCCTACTGTTTTCCAAGAAGCAGTGACAGTCGCCGTGGGATCCGCCATGACGCAAATCAATGCAAGTGGCACTAGTGGGGCGGGTAGTGGTGGCAACCCTTCTAATCACGGAGAAAGCCACAGACACCTAAGGGAGTGTTCATACAAAGATTTCACGAACCCCAAACCCAAGTCTTTTGATGGCACCGGAGGTGTCATTGCCCTAACACGCTGGTTCGAGAAGACCGAATCGGTGTTTGAAATCTGTGCGTGCCTCGAAGCTAGCAAAGTCAAATTTGCAGCATGCACATTTCTAGACTGAGCCCTCTCATGGTGGAACGGCTATGTCAAGTCATTCACTCTCCCAGTAGCCAATGCCATGAACTGGGAAGACTTAATAGTTCTGATGCTAGCAGAATACTGCCCCAGAGGCGAGGTACAAAAGCTAGAGCAAGATCTCTGGGTCTGACGATGAAGGACTCCGATATTGCTGCTTACACGGCCAGATTCAGTGACCTGGCTATTCTTTTTCCCGGGATGGTCACCCCGGAAAGTAAGAAAGTGGAAAGGTACATTTGGGGACTATCTCCCCAGATCCAAGGGAACGTTATAGCTTTCAACCCACTCACTTTCGATAGTGCAAAGCGTCTGGCACAGACACTCGTGGATCATGGAATTCGCCAAGGCTTCATGACAGCCATCCCTGAGCAACCCAAAGAGAGCAGTAACAAGAAGAAATTTTGGAACAAAAGAAAGGGGCAATCGTCGCAGGAATCCTCAAAGAAACAACAAACTATGGCAGTCCATGCTGTTACTGTTCCTGCTACTCTAACACCTCCCAGTCGATATGCTGGCAACCTTCCAAGGTGTGAGAAACGCAACTTCCATCACACGAGAGTTTGTAGCGAAATGCATTGCAAAAACTGCAATAGAAAGGGGCACACCGCCTGTTTCTGTAGGACGCCAGCACAACCAATTACCCAAGTCCCCGGCAGAGGAGTAAGTCAGGCTTGTTATGGGTGTGGTGAAACAGGAAAATTCAAGAGAGATTGTCCTAAGGCAAAGAATGTTGGCGGTGTGGGAAGAGTATTGGTAATAGGTCATTAGGATGCAGTAGCAAATCCCATGGTGGTCACGGGTACGTTCCCTCTCAGTAACTCTTATGCATGCATACTTTTTGATAGTGGTGCGGAGAGGAGTTTCGTTAGCCATAAATTTAAACATCTACTCAAATAAAAACCACAATCAATAAACAAAACATTCACCATCGAGATGGAAAACGGGAAAACAGAGAGCTCTAACTGTTGGGTTTTGAGCATTCTAACACTCCTATGGTGTACATGCAACCCTATAAACCTTGGATCTATGTTTTCTCTATTATACATGCAAATATTAACTATTCCAAGGTTTCATCCTAACTAGCATATTATGAAGCACCTATACTACAAAGTTCTAGTTAGATGACATACCTTTTGATGTAGCTTGATGTCTTCAAGCTTTAAGAGCTTAGACCCAATAGTGTGGAAGCCTCAAATGGAATCACAAATCACCAAAACACCTTGAAAGAACTTGAGAGAATATGTATGCACACTAAAATCGGCCCAATCTTATTTTCACACACTTGTGCCAATTTTGTGAGCCAAGGACCCCTTTATATATTATGGAGGATTAGGGTTATATCCATGTAAACCCTAATACCCATGACCTTTCATTTACATAGGATCCATGGGTTAAAAGCTCCATGGACCATCCATGAAAGCTTAGCCCAACCTAAATGGACTTGGCCCATTCCATATATATAAGAGACCATATTTAATTAGTACTTTTTTATCACTTAATTAATTCTAAATTAATTCTTGATCAATACTAATTAAATAATATGATTCCATATTAATATATTAGAACTTATAATATATTAATATAAATCATCAATATACTATTCTCAAAAGACTATCCATATAAATTGTATCGGTGAAGTGCAACCCAAATGGACCATGCCGGGTCGGGTCAAGTACATACCAAATATAGTTATGGACTTAGACATTAATCCAACAGTCTCCCACTTGGATAAGTCTAAAATTATTATTGAGTATGACTTCAAAACCTAACTGCCAATCGTAGCTCTTAAAGCCGATGTCGAACTCTGACCTTGTCAATGACTTGTCCATTAGATAAGGGATCATATATTCCTCCATTCTAGATATCATATGGACTGAGACATGGATTATAATCATTCTCTCTGTCCATTTGTTGTTTCCCGATTTCCGATTTATGATGACTGACTGATTGAACAAATCAAATCAGTCCTGGCTTGGCCAAGCACTCACATGTGTCATTGCTAAATCATCGAGGGGCCCACAGATATCACTTTTATCCCGAAGGTAAAAGGAATGGATAAACTTCGACTCATATGGCTTGTTCTACTACTTGTTGAATCATACACAAATGCACGTTTTATAACATCGAGTTACCAATGCATTTTCGTGCAATCAATGTATAACTAACTCATAGTAACAACTCATATCTCTAGGTTTTAAGAATATAAGATATTATCGTCTCATGATCACTCGTGATAAAACCCATGAGGTGATTCAAATGAGCGTGGGTTGAATCCAATACTCAGAACTTATGAGCACTCATGAGTGTTGTAGCACCACTTTGTCCACCAACTTGGACCTCTACAAACCAACCCATGACAGTCTTGATTCATATCTACTTCCAACATATGACCGACTGTGGATGGTTTGAATAACTTAATCATTCAGGAAGAGCGACTTAGTTATTCTGGAAGTAAAAACATGCAAAGTGAAACACAAGAATAAATGAATCAAATATGGTATCAAACCCTATGAATATAAATAAACACTTTTATTTATCACCATACTGATTACTCATTATTCATTGTTTCGGTTTTATCAACTTTATACTTGAATTAAAAACACTAGTTGTCCCATGCTCCAAACATGTACACTATGTTTTTCTTAAACAATAGCTTTGCCATACACCAAGTATGCACTCTATGTTTGTCTATGATCCTTACTTTGTGAAATAAACCAATTGAACATAATTTCAATGATTCTAATTTCACACTCCCAAATCCTTATCGAAAAATGTGAGAATTTCAAATTCCTATCATTTATCGAAATCTGTTTAGATTTTAAACTTATATGCACTGACCCTCCTGTAATGAATATGTACAAAGTCACAAAGACTTGTCAACAGTCATTATAAGGTATTCCAATGGAGATCAACTCCATGGAAACTAAGTCTCATATTCAAAGTACATTGCTTTGGACATGCTTCTTGCATTAAGTTTTCTAATCTTAGACAGATAACTTCCACCTATGGAGACAACTCCATATTCTCATTTTGACTATCACTTCTGAATAAGAGATGCCTCTTTTCAGAATATGTCAATATGGTCCTTCCAAAATTAGCACTATACTTCCAACTGTCCCTGAGCAACCAATCTTTGGTAAACCTCAGATTGTCCTCGACAATTGCTTAATCATTTTAGTCATATCTAATTCTAGACCTTTTCCCTTCTTAATGCCTCTGGGCATTTGGAAAAATTTAGAAATGACAAATATTATAGCACATGCAATTGATCCTGTACCCAAAGCAAATGGTACACGATTCATGATGTCTCACATAAAGACATGATTCTAGACCAGTCTTTTGCTACAATATTTTTATTTGCCATGTTTTCAAAAATTGACTATGAAGAGGGATGCCGTAATCATAATCGAATTTTGAGAACGCAATATATAGAATTTCCTTAAGTTGAACCAATCCAACCTGAAATTCATATATATATTCTTGACTAAAGATGATTAAGGGCTCAATCTAAGCCTTTAGAACTGAAATGAAGTATATCATCTCCCTTAATTATAGCAAAACAACTTTTTCAATCCCTGCAGCCTCACGAATTGAAACTTTTGTTTTCTATAATTAACATTGCTAACTTGCAACGCTAACAATAATGATCATGCTCCCACTAACATGATGATTATTAGCATAACACTTATGCTCCCACTAGCTTTGACATGTACTCAGAAATCAGCTGGACTTCTAGAAATCAATACTTTATCGACTTTCTTACCAAAGTTCAGATTTCTGATACGAGATGCTTTGATAAAACTTTATCAAAATCATACACCTTTCCTTAGATAGCATGCATGTGTGTCTAAACAATTTCAGAACTATGAAAAGGGATGCCATAATCATAGTCTCAATTGTTTAGACCTTTTGCCATCTGCTTCAAATCTACTTGGTGGAAGTGTTTCCTCACCATCATTTTCATGAATCGGAGATAAACCTTATGACCCTTAGATTTTATGGTGTATGTGTTCTTATCCATGTGAATCGTCAAAACCATAGTCACAAGACAAGGATAATGACAAATCCAAACTCATATGGGCTGAACTTATGCAATCTTAACTTCTTGCCACCTGGCAGTACAGGGCCTGCCATTGAGAACTTTCAGAACTCCTATGCAAAGCCAACTTTAACTGGAATGGGCACAGAATATGTCAACACGATAGGTTATAAACCTCAAGTCGTGTGCTAGTGAAGAACCTCAGGTTTTATTCTTGATTAGTTCTTGAAATTATTTTTAGGATCTTTAAGACTCCCACTGTCCTCTTGACATATAAGACTATCTTGCCAAATATTCAAGAGATAGTGCGGATTCTTTATCAAGACAAACACTTCACACAATTGGCCTTAGTTGGTCTTTGTTTTATCTAAAACATCACAACTTACCAATTTCAAATGTACAAGAGTAGGAAACTTTTACTCTTACATTTGACAAGTGTTTTAAACCTTTCTTTAAGATATGTCACTCAAGTTACAATCTTGGAGTATGACTCTAAGAATTGTTTTGGAACGAAGTATGACTCATCTTCCTGATCTAACCATTTCAACAATTCATGACTCCTCTTCTTAGTCATAAGAATGCACTAAGATGACCTTTAGAAGACTAATTGTGATATGATTTCTAAATCATTAAGATGATCACAAACATGATACTAAAGTACTCTCGCATCTTTTCAGATTTGAGAAACTTTTATCTTTCTGCCTAATTTGATTCTTCCCATTCGTTCTGCCATACATTGAGACTTTTCCAATGTTTCAGAATTATACTTAAACTTGTAAGTATAACCATATTTATTAAACTTTAGTAAATCAAATAGTCTTAACGAGCTTTGTGGCGGACATGACCAGTGCACAAGAATGTGTGCTCGATCCCTTTAGTCCTTCACTTGACTCACACATCCATGTGAACAAGTAATTAGTCTTGATTTTCCAATGATTGAAAGTTCTCATTCATCATACTGTTGAACTTGCATGATTCCAAGTTTCGGTCCAATTGAAACTTGGGCGATGAGGAACTTTCCTGATTTGGTAAATTTAGACACTACCACAAATGAAAGAATCAAATCCATTTTCCAATATTGTTGTCAGTGGAATCATATAAGTAACAATTTTCCACAAATGCCATTGTAAGGATACTTCAAATAAATAAAATTAAACAATTTTCTTTTATTTTAAAACTTTGCCGAAAAACTTATCCTTACAATCCACATGGAAAATTGTTGTTATCTATTCCTTAGCAATATATCATAACTTCTTAAGCAACTGCTCAAAATTCTGATGCGATCGAAATCCACCTTCGCGATCAGAATCAACATATACTTCCTTTAAGATTTCTCTCTATTCTTTGATTCTTAAAACATCAACATGTGACCCAGTCACATCATGTAATGAGGATCTCAGAATAGAACTTAACAGAGTTAGATAATGGGCTCTACCTGATGTAGAGTCAAATTTATTTACTTTAACATCCTTAGGTAAATTTGGCAGCTTTGCAATCAACGCCCCTTCCTTTGGCAAAATAAACATATGGACCCTTTGGTAATGGGACTATCTCAGACTTAGCCTTTCTCTTTACCATTTGGTCAACCGGGTTGACTATGGCCAATCCCTTTCCATTGGGAAGAGAATGCTTTTTCTGGATTTCCAGTGTCACCATTGTCATTGTCCATAAAGTTTTTGGGAAGTTGATCTTCTAATCAAATTTGCTTCACTATCGTTCCAAATCATTGTTGATTCAGCAGCACCAAGCAAATAGATATGATCATTAAGGTTCATGTCATAGTCTGTATCATAGTAGTCCCAAAGGAACTCACTATGTGACTTAGAAAGTGATTGAACATCCAACTTTCTCAAGACTTTGAAACCCAACTCTCCCGGCTTGTCAATATGTGACTTCATCTCTAAGATCTGATCACACATAGACCTTGCTTGCCATTAGGGCTTGAGTGACCTTGAACTTGTGGGTTAGGGAGAATAATTGGAGGAGGTGGAGGAAGTAAAGTTCCAAGAGATTTGGGAAGATCATAGATGTCTGAACTCGACATCTTTTGGGAGATATTCAAGATAGTTGATTTAAAGTCCTTAATATAACACCCAATATGAAATATTAAGGCTAGGATCCAACAACCTATTTATAACTGGAAGAGGGATGCCGTAATCCGAGTAATAAAATAGTTGAATGTAGGTAAATGACGATTTACCAATTTCCACCATGAAAAACGAAATAATTTAATTAGGTTTTTTACTTGGATTTGAAACTCCTAGATCTTTTGAGATTCATTGAACTTTTCAATGGCATGTTTCAATCTTGAGTGTGCCTTTCAGGTTTTGTGACTGGGATGCCGAGGATCACAAAACAAGGTGTGAAGTAACCATGCAAATATACTTGGTACCCTTAATATTTACCCCTCAATCGATGTGCCGGTTAACCACACGAGCTCCACCGATACTATGATAAATATTAAGTTACCCTTTGCCTACTTTGTTAAATCCAGGTTAGTGTGCCGGTTAACCACACACGCTCCACTAACGGTTTAAACAAAGTGCAAAGTGTAATTTCATGGATTAGCTCCTTATTCACATTTTCCTAAGTAACTAAGATTGGGAATTAATAAAAGGTTTAGTTACTTAGTATTTATCATTAATACTTTTAATGAAGGGAGAATTATAGTCCTTGTCCTACCTGTTCGGCTAACGACCCTCCACCGGTCAAGGAAGCGGTGAGTGAGAGTGGACACCCATTAAACTGTCATTTTATAGACAGTAACCTTATACCCCCCCTTATAGACCGGCTTCATGAATGAGGCCTACTAATGGTAAGACGACTTGCTCTTATACATATAATATATTAAACTTTTAATATTATAATAGTATAAGGGTGTATTTTAGACATTTAAAATACATAGTTTAATCTATTAATTAAACTAGACTTTTAATTTAATTAAACTCAAACCATATATTTATGGATTAATAATACTCTTTTAATTAAACGCTTTAATTAACTATTAATAAAGTCCATAAGAGTTAATTTGAACTATTCAACAAAACATCATAATTCCAATTATTAAACTCAAAATTAAAACCATTTAATTAATTGTTTAAGTTATGAACCCAAGAGTTTTAGAATTCAATTCTTTTTTTCATAAAAAACTTTTCTCAAATTCCAAAACTTGAGGGCAAGTTTTGTAATTCTTGAAAACCTTTGGATTCCATAACTTATGGAATTAATGGTGTTTTATGATGAAACTTTCCATGCTCCATAACTTAAGAACAAGTTATGGAATTCTTTAAAACATTAACACCAAATTTTGTAACTCCATAAAAACTTTGAATCAAATTTTTTTTTTAAAAAAAAACTTTCATATCCATAACTTATGGAAGTTTCAAAAACCCTTAAGATCACAACTTAAAAAAAAAAACTTTTGAGCTCCAAAATTTTATGACAAAATATGTAACTCCTTAAAACATTTAGATCAAACTTTTAAAACTAATAAAATGATTATATCGTTTTATCTTTTACTAAATTTGACCTAATTCAACTCATATAACAAATGATTCAAATTTTACAAATAATTCGTTTTTCACAAAACAAGTAATTATCTTAAAATTTGACAAACGTCATGTTTTTTTTCCTTTTTTTTCAACTTGAAAATTAAACATTTGCATCAATATAACAGAAAACAACTCATGGCTCTGATACCACTGTTGGGTTTTGAGCATTCTAACACTCCTAGGGTGTACATGCAACCCTATAAACCTTGGATCTATGTTTTCTCTATTATACATGCAAATATTAACTATTCCAAGGTTTCATCCTAACTAGCATATTATGAAGCACCTATACTACAAAGTTCTAGTTAGATGACATACCTTTTGATATAGCTTGATGTCTTCAAGCTTTAAGAGCTTAGCCCCAATAGTGTGGAAGCCTCAAATGGAATCACAAATCACCAAAACACCTTGGAAGAACTTGAGAGAATATGTATGCACACTAAAATCGGCCCACTCTTATTTTCACACACTTGTGCCAATTTTGTGAGCCAAGGACCCCTTTATATATTATGGAGGATTAGGGTTACATCCATGTAAACCCTAATACCCATGACCTTTCATTTACATAGGATCCATGGGTTAAAAGCTCCATGGACCATCCATGAAATCTTAGCCCAACCTAAATGGACTTGGCCCATTCCATATATATAAGAGTCCATATTTAATTAGTTCTTTTTGATCACTGAATTAATTCTAAATTAATTCTTGATCAATACTAATGAAATAATATGATTTCATATTAATATATTAGAACTTATAATATATTAATATAAATCATAAATATACTATTCTCAAAAGACTATCCATATAAATTATGCCGGTGAAGTGCAACCCAAATGGACCATGCCGGGTCGGGTCAAGTACATACCAAATATAGTTATGGACTTAGACATTAATCCAACACTAACGACATATACATAGGTTGTACCCTCACTCTAAACGACCATTCTTTTCAAATCGACCTTATGTCGGTCTCAATAAAAAGTTTTGACATCATCATTGGCATGGATTGGTTAGCTTTGTGAGACACACTTCAAGTACTTTACCTTAGTACCAACGAAAGCCCTGAATTTATAACTGTGAGAACAAGGTGATCTGATGCGCAGGGACAAGGTTTGAAAACTCAAACCATGAGTTAATGGTTAACATCAATGTCTTCTTACTAAGGAATGTTCCAGTCAAGTCTGGCAAGACCAGTCAAGTCTGAGTTAATGCATTCAACAAGATATTCAAGATATTAATGAAGAGTGAAAATAATGATCAAGGTAAAGATAATAAATGTGGAACAAGTAGAATGTTTGAGAGAATAAGTTGAAAGGTGAAGTAAACTAGAATATTGCTATATTTGTTTGAACAATCTGTCACTTGATTTATCATAGAAAGCTCCTTTAAATAGGAGAACATATTACATCGTACTGACCAAATACAAACATAGGATCGGATAATAGAGATGTTTCTGACACTCTGATTATTTAGGTTTGACAAAAGAGACTAAGTCCTATGACATGTTAAATCAAGCTAAATGAAAAATACAATAAATTCAGATAGACAAAAGTACATTCGGACAACATCATTCAAAACATCAACTCCGGAACATAGACTTTGTTCCGGACACCATCTTCACTCCGGAACACTGAATGACTCCTGAACTACTTCTGACTTCGGAAACACCGTCTAACTTCGGAACTGGTGTTGAGAGAAAAACTTTGAGACACACTTGAACAAACGTTAGAACAAGTATATTGCAGAATAGTTAATCTCGAAGGATCTAAAAGCTCAACAATAATATTAATAAGTTAGAGTTAGATAGTTAGAGAGTTAGTTACGGAAAGGTAAAGAAATGAAATGACAACAATTGTTATATCAAGAATGCACATAAGTTGATTCATAACGAGGAATGCATTCAAACCAAGTTAATAAGTGAGATCAAACTTAGTGATTAAGTCACAAGAGACTTGCTCCGAAGAGAGATTGTAATCAGTTATATTCTAGTAAGATTTGAGAGTAAGAAGTGATGCGTAGAGAGAGAAATAGAGAAGATAACTTCAGAGATGTGTATTCAGATTCATAGATTGATTCTAAGTGAGAATGAGCTCTATTTATAGAGACTCAAGAAGTTACATTTGAGTCACTCTCTAAGAGTAGCCATGCAAGGCATACTGGACAATAGAGAGTATTACAGAAATAAAAATAAACTAAGTAAAGTAGAATGACTGCGGTTGACTAGATGACTTCGGATGCGGTTGCTGATGAGGGAGTTTGACTGCGGTAGCTTATTGACTGCGGTAGCTGAAGTTCAAGAGGGTCACTTTTCATGATTCAAAAATTTCCCCCTAAGTGACCTCTTTAACTTTTGTTCAGCTATCAAGTTTAAGAAACTTGATCAGGATCCACCAAAACTTCCTGCTGTTTTCCAACCAAGTGATCCTTCTTAAAATCTCGAACTTGACTTCGGCAGTTGTATGCTTTGATCTTTCAACTGCGGTTCGACAGATTTCAAGTTGCTTCCTGGTGAGGCGATTCATGGCAGTCATAGGAATAAAGTAGTTGACTTTATCGGTCTTCCTTTTGAAAATGACTCCGAGCTCAGGAAAGTTGGTTGCACCTAAGGATCTTTCTTGATAGCCTTCGGTAGGCATTGGTGCAGGATCGAGACGTGGTAGATTGATCTTCTTGGAAATGGTGGGGTAGATGTCTGCATCGATTTTAGCAAAATCACAGACAATCTCCTTCAAAAGCGTACTAGCCCTTTCAAGAGCTATCTTCATCTTCGGATGCTTCTCCGACTTGTTCTGGAACACCTTAGCTATGAGAAAGACTTCTTCAGGATTCATGCAGGGGAAGTCAACTTGGGTGTATTGGATGAAGTCAGCCTTCATGAATTTCCGGAGCTTGTAGTTTTTGACTGCGGATGGTATATCGTTAGACCATATTTTTTCAATGGGAGAAGCATGCTTTGCATAAAAATGGTTAAGTCTCTCGAATTCCATTGGCAGTCTTTTGTGATCTGGAAGGCTGCGGTCGAACTGCTCAAACACTGTGAAGTATTTAGCGTTTGGGGAGATTGGAACATCCCAGTAGCCATCCGAGGGTGTGACAACCCGAAATTTTCATTTGTATAATCTCTACAGTAAAATACTTCAAATAATAGTCAAATACATTTCAATACATTTTTGGCCGGATTTAAGTCCGTTTGGGTGTTTTTATTTTAAATTCGTCAAACGAATAAATAAAAGGAAGTATCGTTATGAGTGATGTGTAACAAACATATCAAACAACACCTTAGCTAGGTGTTTACGGCCAAACAAGAGGAGTTTGGGCCGTAAACTCCATTTTACCAAGAGCTCATGCATATAGCATGAGTTTACCCACTATTCCCTCACTTTACACTTCCAACCTCAAGAACACCCAAGTTTTTCTCTCAACTATCATAGGATCATTTCTTCAAATCCGCCAAAATATAAGTGTTTCCTTCCTAGATTCGTTCATACAACACTCTATCTAGTGTTTATACATCATTTCATCCATGGATTCTTGATTTTTACTTAGATCTTCAAGTGTTCTTGAAAACACCAAGAACACACACGAGTGTTTTTCGCCCTTAAACACTCTTACAAGCTTCCTATAAGTAAGTACACTCTTCCTAGCTAGTTACTTGCTTAGTATACTTGTTAATCCCTTAGAAGAACACCAAAATCCCCAAGAACACATGTGTTTACGGTCAAGGGAGATCCTTGAACCGTAAACACCACCAAGTGGTGTTTATGTTCCCCTAACACCTTCTATAGCTTAGATAAAAGACTAGAACCTTGCATGCATGAACTAGAAACACCAAAACACGAAATGGTTGAGGAACCATGAGTTTACGGCCGTAAAGTCATGGGTTTACGACCGTAAACTCAAGGGTTTACGACCGTAAACTCTCAAAGGTGGTCCAAGGACCGTAAACTCCAAAGAAGGTCCATTTCGAGCCCTAACCACTTCCTAAGCCTTTGATTCAAACTTAGAACACTTTCTTGTGAAGTATAAGACCTTAAAACACACAAATACATCAAGTACCATGAGTTTACGCCCGTAAACTCATGGGGGAAATGGTCCAGAAACCGTAAACACATATAGGGTTACCATTTGAGGAGTAAACTCCAAGGTGAGACCATACTCTCCTTAGATACAACCCTTTAGCACTCCTAGCACTTAAAACAAAGTGTTTCTATGTCTTAGGAGGTCTTTACTTGATTAAGTAGTTATTAAATAACTAATTAGATACATTTATGTATCGCTACATGTTACATAGGATCAGTGTGTCTGTTCAAGTCCTCACTTGACACCTAGCATCCTACCCGACACTTCCATCCACTCCACTCGCTGCAGGTGAGTTTATACCCCTTAATTAACCTTTTAAATGATTTTAAATGCTTTTATGGGGGGGGGAATACAAGTTGAACATTTCTAGTTATTGCTTTAATCATATGTGATTAGTAACTAGAATAAACAGAAATATTTACTACTGCTTTCAAATTACCATCAAACTTTGGATTTTCAAGTGTTTCAAACCTTTTATCAAACTCTTTAAATGCCAAAACTGTTTTCAAACTATTTTAAACTTGCTTTATTTTCAAACCCATATCTATACTAATATATTTATATAAGTAAGACTTGAAGGACTTAGGACTGATAGCTCACATTATTTCCTGTTCCTTGTTTGGTTGTGGACTTAGGGTATTCTGTTATTTGTCCGATTGTCGTTGAATTCTTAGTTATATATCAAATATATTTGTGTTGGATATAAAAGTCTTCACATCAGTTCAGTACCTTTGTGTATCAAAGGCATGCAACCAACATTACTATTTGACTATAATAGGTATAGTTAAGGATTACTACTCGTTACTACTATTACAATGACACCTACCAGAGTCAGTACAGTTATGAGTCAATACATGCTAAATACTATACAAAGAGAATACTATATACTATACAAGAGAACACTCTATACATTACACCAAAAAATACATTATACGATATACAAGAGAATATACTATAATTAGAATGTGACATACTACTTCTCGATACGACACTTCACAGTGGTATCACCGTGTAACCAGAGTCTCCTGGAGGGAGAGCGGGCATTGTGTGTATAGATCTATACGGGACAGACACTCCCACATCCCGACTGCTAGCTACAGTCCCAACCGAAAGGCCAAGGGGTGACAAAATGTCACATCACTACATATGACTCGGAGGGTCATCAGTTATTCGATCGTCAATCAACATGGTTACATACGAGTTCACATTCAAACCTTTAATTACACATTAAGAATTAAAGGCCAAACAGGCTCCCCGAGGTGTATTGTACATTTAATACTACTTGGAGTCTGCATTTTATTTCATTTAGCCGGCAGTGCCACTGCTGGGGTAAAACATTATTTTCCCAATTACTTTACATGAATAAAGTCTAAAACTATATTTTCTTACTGATAGTTTCACTGGGGAAAATTTTTATATTTTCAAAGGATCAAACATGCAAACAAACGGGTCTTGGTAGAAGACTACTTTTATTGGAAAATATAGGATTTTCTAGGGTTTAAACTATTGTCAAACATTCATATCAGCTACTATACTACATTGTTGTAAACATTTTTATACAAGCAAAGACACTAAATACTTATGAACTCACCAGCTTTATGCTGATACTCACTTTCAAAATAACTTGTATTCTCAGGTCATCAGTAGACAGGTACAGATGCAGCTTTTGAGAAGATGGAGCACATACAAGACTCCTCTTTTATTTTGATTATATTTTTGGTGTCTCACAAACTATACAGAACACGCTTGTATTAGAATTATTATATTAATGTAATGTATGTTGTTGCTTGTCTTTACTATTATGCATTGTTATGATACTGTACATGACGTCCTCCACCCCAGAACGTATTCCGCCATTCCGGTTTTGGGGTGTGACAGATTGGTATCAGAGCTTTGTTTATAGTGAATCAAGTATATCAACCCATAAAAGATATACGAACTATAAACACGTCGGGATTAAAACACTCTGACCAAGAAAATATACTTTTAAATAATAAAATATTTAACTAAGTATATATATACATTTACCCATATCAGTGTCAGTATCATACTAGAACGGAACAAAAGTATTACGATTGTTGAACAACACAATTAGGCTTAGAGACATATGGTCAAACCTAAGGGGATATAGCCTGTTCAAATATATTTTCTGAGGAGTGACTAGCATGTGCCTAAGAATGATTGTGGTGTTACAACAAGTGTAGAAACTTACCCACACTACTACAAGAGCATTAGAACAAGAATACTATATGAGTATTTTGCATTACTATAAATTACATATGTGAGAACTAAAAAGGTCGTTACTAGTAGGACAATAGTTGCTAAGTGGGTACACCAAGGTTACATGTGACTAAGGCGCTATAGACTTAGAATCTGTGATCTTTGCTTTACTTCCTGTTCCTTGTTTGGTTGTGGATTTAGAGTTAGGGTCACTTATTCGAAGGTCTATCCTGTTTCAGTTGCATGTAATTGGTATGCACTATGCAAGTATTGAATCAACTAATAACGATCATCTTATAATTATCTTAGGTTAGTACGTCTATCCTTCAAAGATTCTTATATCCCTTTTTCTCGCGTAGATAGCATAGCTGGCTTTCATCTCCCCGGCGATCCGTATTATCCCAACCAAGACCTTGATGGATGGCTTGATGACGAGCCAGAAGATGATCACCCAATCCCTTTGGATGATCACCTCGCAGAAGGCTTTTCGGATGGTTCCGACTCCGAACCAGAAGTCAACAACCATTCCCAAGAAGTTCCAAACCCAAACCTCAACCCCCGTCCGGAGTTTCAAGGTCCCACTCCCATGTGGGCAACAACCTTGAATCGATGGAGTGATGAACAGGGCCAGCCGTTACCTTTCAACGGAGACCGAAAGCTTCTACAACATAGGCGAGGGAAGTTCAGCTGACCGGGTCCTACCTATCATGGTCCGTAGGATTGCTCGGAACGTCGAGCAGGGTCATGCAGCCATCGGCAGAGTAGTAGAGATTGATGCCAACTCTAACCTTAACACGGTCCGCATTCGCCAACTTGAAGTGACTGTGGATAGGACTAGGAGGACCAATGAGGCTCTGCAGCAACAATTAGCTGCATCCCGGGCCGAAGTCATGGAACTCCGAGTGCGTCAGAGAGCGCATGAACGACATCTTCAAGAAGTTGTACGTCAACTGGCAGACCTAAGGGTTCGTCCGAGGGATACCCGTCACCGGTAGAAGATGTCAACTCATCTTTACTTTTGAATTAGGGAATAGCCTTTCTTTCCGTGCTTTAGGAAGCACTTGTCTGTAAAATATTCCTAACTTTTTAAAAGTACTCTGATTAGACTTCTAAGCTGCCAACAATTTCCTTATGGTTTGATGTAAGACCTACTGTTAGGTCAACTTTTCTGAACTCATTTTACATCAGTAATACCAGTAATATTTGCAGTTATCTAATCTATGGGAAAGTTTGTACTCTTGTGTTTCTCTAATCTATTAGTACATTTCTATCTGGTAGTTGGACTATGGCGGTTTAGTCCATAAAACACTCCCATCATGCTTACAATTGTTTCTCACTATTGTCATAATCTTTATAAATTCTCAGTAAAAGATGCCTCCTCGCAAGCGTGTGACCAGAAACACGCCTGCAAGTCAAACTCCACCACCACCACCACCTCCTCCGCAGTTCGATGCGGTAATGTTTCAGGCAGCTGCTACCGCCGCCATGGCCCAAGTAAACTCTGGCGATGCTAGTGGAACGGGGACTGGCACAAACTCTAGCCATGGTGAAATCCATCCACGTACACGGGAGTGTACTTATAAAGATTTCATCAGCTGCAAAACTACATACTTCAACGGAACCGGAGGGATTCTTGCACTGTCTCAATGGATCGAGAGAACCGAAACAATCTTCGAGATGTGCTCATACCCTGAAGGAAGCAAGATAAAATTTGCTGCTTGCACCTTCACTCAAAGGGCCCTGACATGGTGGAATGGCCATGTGAAATCACTCTCACTAGTAACAGCTAATGCCATGGGCTGGGATACACTAAAGGACCTCATGACAAGGGAAAACTGCCCGAGAGGCGAAATTCAGAAGCTCGAGGAGGGACTCTGGAACCTCAAAATGCAGGGTTCCGACATAGTGGCTTATACAGCCAGGTTCGGCGACCTGGTGGCTCTATGTCCTAACATGGTTCCCACTGAAAGCAAGAAAATTGAACGATACATCTGGGGTCTGGTACCCCCATATCGAGGGAACGTTCTAGCCTCACACCCTGCGACCTTCGATAGTGCCAAAGAATTGGCCCAAAGGCTCATCGATCACGAGGTTCCTTCTACTCCCTCAACAACTACAACGACTACCCCCGCATCAACCAAGACATCTGACAACAAAAGGAAGCGAGGTTGGAACGGGAAGAAGGGCAAAGCAGCTCAATCCTCTTCCCAGAACCAACAAACAGTGGCTGTCCATGCTAGCACTACTCCTGCTGCCCCTGTACCAGCCAAATCATATGCAGGGAGCCTACCCAAGTGCACCAAGTGCTCTTTCCATCATAACGGCGCCTGCTGTGAACCGCATTGCACTAACTGCGACCGGAAGGGCCATACCACCCGGTTTTGCAGATCTCAACCCAAACCTATCACTCAGATTCCCAGTACCGGAGTGAGTCAGGCTTGCTACGGGTGCGGTGAGACAGGACACTTCAAAAGAAACTGTCCAAAAGCTGGGAATGCGGGAGGAACAGGGAAACTACTTGCTATTGGCCACAATGAACCAGTAGCAGACCCCACAGTAGTCACGGGTACGTTCCTTCTCGATAACTCTTATGCTTGTATCCTATTTGATAGTGGGGCAGAGAGGAGTTTCGTAAACCAAAACTTTAAACACTTACTTAAACAATCACCGCAACCACTAAAAGAAACCTTCGTCGTAGAAATGGCTAACGGAAAGACAGAGAGTTCTAACGAGATCTACATAGGTTGTACCCTTGCGCTAGATAACCATTCGTTTTCAATCGACCTCATACCAGTAGTAATCAAGAGCTTCGATGTCATTGTGGGCATGGACTGGCTGAGTCTTTATCGTGCCGACATCCTGTGGTTCGAAAAAGCGGTCCGCCTGAATCAACCGAATAATGAAACCTTGATGATTTACGGAGACAAGCCCAGTATGAGCCTCCGTATCATCTCAAGTATTCAAGCCCAGAAATACTTGCGTAAGGAATATCGCGCGTTCCTTGCACACGTCGTCGACACGAGCCAGAAAACGAAAGATCTAAAAGACTTTCCCATAGTACGCGACTTCCCCGACGTCTTTCCGGAAGAACTCCCAGGATTACCCCCGCAACGTCAAGTCGAGTTCCGAATCGACTTAATTCCAGGAGCGACCCCCGTAGCCAAATCGCCCTATCGCCTAGCACCTGCTGAAATGCAAGAACTATCCGGTCAACTTAACGAACTACTCAGCAAGGGCTTCATAAGACCAAGCTTCTCACCCTGGGGAGCACGACTCTTGTTCGTGAAGAAGAAAGACAGATCATTCCGTATGTGCATCGATTACAGGGAACTAAACATGCTTACAGTCAAAAATCGTTACCCTCTTCCTCGCATAGACGATTTATTTGCCCAACTGCAAGGGGCGAGCTACTATTCCAAGATTAATCTAAGATCCGGGTATCACCAGTTACGAGTGCTTGAGGAGGATGCCCCGAAGACAGCCTTCCGAACTCGTTACGGACATTACGAGTTCGTAGTGATGCCATTTGGACTACCAATGCGCCCGCAGTATTCATGGACTTGATGAATAGAGTATGCCGTCCTTACTTGGATCAGTTCGTCATCATCTTCATTGATGATATACTTATCTAATCTCGAAGTAAGGAGGAGCATAGCAATCATTTGCGACAAGTCCTGGAAACTTTACGATCGGAGAAGCTATATGCGAAGTTCTCTAAGTTCAATTTTTGGATAAGAAGAGTCGAATTCTTAGGACACGTGGTTAGCGAAGAAGGAATCCATGTGGACCCATCCAAAATTAAGGCTATTGAGAACTGGTCAGCACTGAAGACGCCTACAGAAATCCGTCAATTTCTAGGCCTCGCTGGCTACTACCGCAGATTCATTCAAAACTTCTTTCGAATCGCGAAACCTCTTACGACATTGACCTAGAAAGGTGTGGCCTTTGACTGGGAAGAGAAGCAAGAGAAGGAATTCCAAACCCTGAATCAAGCCTGATGCACAACACCAATACTGTCCCTCCCCGAAGGAACAGAAGATTTTGTGGTCTATTGCGATGCGTCAAATCAAGGACTCGGCTGTGTTCTGATGCAACGAGGTAAGGTCATCGCCTACGCCTCAAGGAAGCTGAAGACACACGAGGTCAACTACACCACACACGATCTCGAACTAGAAGCAGTTGTGTTTGCCCTAAAGATCTGGAGACACTACCTGTACGGTACGAAGAGCACTATCTTCATAGACCACAGGAGCCTACAACACATATTCAACCAGAAGGAGCTCAATATGAGGCAACGACGGTGGGTCGAACTACTCAATGACTACGAATATGAAATTCGTTATCATCCCGGTAAGGCCAATATAGTAGCAGACGCCCTAAGTCGTAAGGAATATTCTGGTCGAAGAGTCAAGTTATTAACAATAACTATCCATTCGCATCTATCCGCACAAATTAAGGAGGCTCAGCTCGAAGCCTTAAAACCTGAAAATGTGGCGGGAGAATCCCTGTGTGGAATGGATAAGAACTTGGAAGTCAAGGGTGACGGAGCCTTATACCCCGTGGACCGGATCTGGACACCGCATCACGGTGGCTTCAGAGACTTGGTCATGAAGGAAGCACACAACACTCGATATTCCGTCCACCCAGGTTCAGATAAAATGTATCTAGATCTCAAAAAGTCATACTGGTGGCCTAACATGAAAGCAGAGATTGCTACCTTCGTGAGTAAATGCCTTACTTGCGCCAAGGTCAAGGTCGAATACCAGAAACCATCAGGTCTACTCCAACATCCGGAGATACCTTAGTGGAAGTGGGAGCGGATCACTATGGACTTCATAACCAAGTTACCCAAGACAGCGGGTGGACTTGATACCATATGGGTCATTGTCGACAGATTGACCAAGTCCGCACACTTCCTACCCATCAAAGAAACCGACAAGATGGAGAAGCTCACAAGAACATATATTAGGGAGATCGTACGGCTGCATGGTGTTCCTGTATCTATTATCTCAGATAGAGATAGTAGATTCACTTCGAGGTTCTGGCAGTCATTACAAAGCTCCTTAGGAATGAGGCTGGACATGTGTACAGCCTACCATCCACAGACCGACGGACAAAGTGAGAGGACTATCCAAACTTTGGAAGATATGTTGCGAGCATGTGTGATCGACTTTGGTAAGGCGTGGGATACCCACTTACCCCTTGTCGAATTCTCATACAACAACAGTTATCACACGAGCATCAAGGCTGCTCCATTTGAAGCCCTCTATGGCCGAAAGTGCAGATCCCCTCTGTGCTGGGCTGAGGTGGGTGACACTCAATTAGCTAAAGGACGAGTTCCTGACAGCACTCTCAGGGGTCTGGAGATCATTCGGGAAACGACAGAGAAGATCGTTCAGATTCGTGAACGATTGAAAGCCTCTAGAGACCGACAGAAAAGCTACACAGACAAACGAAGGAAACCTTTGGAGTTCCAGGTGGGAGACCGAGTCCTTTTGAAAGTCTCACCCTGGAAAGGCTTGATACGCTTCGGAAAGCGTGGAAAGCTGAATCCAAGATACATAGGGCCTTTCGAAATTATCGCTAGAATCGGCCCCGTAGCTTACAAACTCAATCTACCTTGCGAACTCAGTAACGTACATCCTACCTTCCACGTTTCGAACTTGAAAAAGTGCCTATCCGACGAGACTCTTGTAATCCCACTCGACGAGATCGAGATCAACGAGAGCCTCAACTTCGTGGAAGAACCTGTAGAGATCATGGACCGCGAGGTCAAACGAACGAAACAAAGACGCATCCCAATCGTGAAGGTTCGCTGGAACGCCAAGCGAGGACCTGAATTCACTTGGGAGCGCGAGGATCAAATGAAACTTAAATATCCTCATCTTTTTACTTAGTTATTTTGTAATAACTTAGTTGCTTGAACTCTAATTTCGGGACGAAATTCCCTCTAACGGGGGGATAATGTGACAACCCGAAATTTTCATTTGTATAATCTCTACAGTCAAATACTTCAAATAATAGTCAAATACATTTCAATACATTTTTGGCCGGATTTAAGTCCGTTTGGGTGTTTTTATTTTAAATTCATCAAACGAATAAATAAAAGGAAGTATCGTTATGAGTGATGTGTAACAAACAAATCAAACAACACCTTAGCTAGGTGTTTACGGCCAAACAAGAGGAGTTTGGGCCGTAAACTCCATTTTACCAAGAGCTCATGCATATAGCATGAGTTTACCCACTATTCCCTCACTTTACACTTCCAACCTCAAGAACACCCAAGTTTTTCTCTCAACTATCATAGGATCATTTCTTCAAATCCGCCAAAATGTAAGTGTTTCCTTCCTAGATTCGTTCATACAACACTCTATCTAGTGTTTATACATCATTTCATCCATGGATTCTTGATTTTTACTTAGATCTTCAAGTGTTCTTCAAAACACCAAGAACACCAAGAACACACACTAGTGTTTTTGGCCCTTAAACACTCTTACAAGCTTCCTATAAGTAAGTACACTCTTCCTAGCTAGTTACTTGCTTAGTATACTTGTTAATCCCTTAGACGAACACCAAAATCCTCAAGAACACATGTGTTTACAGTCAAGGGAGATCCTTGAACCGTAAACACCACCAAGTGGTGTTTATGTGCCCCTAACACCTTCTATAGCTTAGATAAAAGACTAGAACCTTGCATGCATGAACTAGAAACACCAAAACACGAAATGGTTGAGGAACCATGAGTTTACGGCCGTAAAGTCATGGGTTTACGACCGTAAAATCAAGGGTTTACGACCGTAAACTCTCAAAGGTGGTCCAAGGACCGTAAATTCCAAAGAAGGTCCATTTCGAGCCCTAACCACTTCCTAAGCCTTTGATTCAAACTTAGAACACTTTCTTGTGAAGTATAAGACCTTAAAACACACAAATACACCAAGTACCATGAGTTTACGCCCGTAAACTCATGGGGGAAATGGTCCAGAAACCGTAAACACATATAGGTTACCATTTGAGGAGTAAACTCCAAGGTGAGACCATACTCTCCTTAGATACAACCCTTTAGCACTCCTAGCACTTAAAACAAAGTGTTTCTATGTCTTAGGAGGTCTTTACTTGATTAATTAGTTATTAAATAACTAATTAGATACATTTATGTATCACTACATGTTACATAGGATCAGTGTGTGTTCAAGTCCTCACTTGACACCTAGCATCCTACCTGACACTTCCATCCACTCCACTCACTGCAGGTGAGTTCATACCCCTTAATTAACCTTTTAAATGATTTTAAATGCTTTTATGGGGGGGAGGGAATACAAGTTGAACATTTCTAGTTATTGCTTTAATCATATGTGATTAGTAACTAGAATAAACAGAAAGATTTACTACTGCTTTCAAATTACCATCAAACTTTGGATTTTCAAGTGTTTCAAACCTTTTATCAAACTCTTTAAATGCCAAAACTGTTTTCAAACTCTTTTAAACATGCTTTATTTTCAAACCCATATCTATACTAATATATTTATATAAGTAAGACTTGAAGGACTTAGGACTGATAGCTCACCTTATTTCCTGTTCCTTGTTTGGTTGTGGACTTAGGGTATTCTGTTATTTATCCGATTGTCGTTGAATTCTTAGTTATATATCATATATATTTGTGTTGGATATAAAAGTCTTCACTTCAGTTCAGTACCTTTGTGTATCAAAGGCATGCAACCAACATTACTATTTAACTATAATAGGTATAGTTAAGGATTACTACTCGTTACTACTATTACAATGACACTTACCAGAGTCAGTACAGTTATGAGTCAGTACATTCTAAATACTATACAAAGAGAATACTATATACTATACAAGAGAATACTCTATACATTATACCAGAAAATACATTATACGATATACAAGAGAATATACTATAATTAGAATGTGACATACTACTTCTCGATACGACACTTCACAGTGGTATCACCGTGTAACCAGAGTCTCCTGGAGGGAGAGCGGGCATTGTGTATATAGATCTATACGGGACAGACACTCCCACATCCCGACTTCTAGCTACAGTCCCAGCCGAAAAGCCAAGGGGTGGCAAAATCTCACATCAGTACATATGACTCGGAGGGTCATCAGTTATTCGATCGTCAATCAGCATGGTTACATACGAGTTCAAATTCAAACCTTTAATTACACATTAAGAATTAAAGGCCAAACAGGCTCCCCGAGGTGTATTGTACATTTAATACTACTTGGAGTCTGCATTTTATTTCATTTAGCCGGCAGTGCCACTGCTGGGGTAAAACCTTATTTTCCCAATTACTTTACATGAATAAAGTCTAAAACTATATTTTCTTACTGATATCACTGGGGAAAACTTTTATATTTTCAAAGGATCAAACATGCAAACAAACGGGTCTTGGTAGAAGACTACTTTTACTGGAAAATATAGGATTTTCTAGGGATTAAACTATTGTCAAACATTGATATCAGCTACTATACTACATTGTTGTAAACATTTTTATACAAGCAAAGACACTAAATACTTATGAACTCACCAGATTTATGCTGATACTCGCTTTCAAAATAACTTGTATTCTCAGGTCATCAGTAAACTGGTACAGATGTAGCTTTTGAGAAGATGGAGCACATACAAGAGTCCTCTTTTATTTTGATTATATTTTTGGTGTCTCAAAAACTATACAGAACACGCTTGTATTACAATTATTATATTAATGCAATGTATGTTGTTGCTTGTCTTTACTATTATGCATTGTTATGATACTGTACATGACGTCCTCCACCCCAGAACGTATTCCGCCGTTCCGGTTTTGGGGTGTGACATAGGGGGGTTCAGCATATGTGAGATATGGTTTGTAGTCATCATCCAGCAGTCTGCGGTGGGGATTGATCCAAGAGTTTATCAAGGATTCATCCATGATACTGTCAAAACCGCATTCTCTCCATATAAGCTCAGCAAGTTTAGCTTCTTTCCAGTCTGTTTTCTTTTGGGTAGTGGCAGGAGAGTCATTTGAGCTTGGAGAGGACATGTGATCAACCAGATTTTTGAAGTGAGGGGGAGTCTCTAGTTTCTCAGGAGTGATCTCCTTTTGAGGTGGAGTATGATGAGGTGGAGTATGATAAGATGGTTGCGGTGTTGAAATTCTTTCTGTAATGATGGGGGGAGTCTGATGAGATGGTGGTAGTGAGGGTTGCGTGTAGGAATTTTTCCTATAATGATGGGGGGACTTTGATGTTGTGAGATGGAGTGATTGGAGTGATGGACTTCTTCTTCACTTCCCCCTCTTGAGGAATGCAACCCAGGAGCTTCCTCAAGCCATTGTTTAAGGCCATCAACTTTGGCATAGACTTCTTGAAATTGAGCTTTGAGGGCATCTGCCAGTTGTTGATTGTTGGGGATGGTGGAGTTGAAGAGCAGCCTGTGAATTTCCTTGGTGAGTTGAAGGATTTAAGGACCATGGAAGTTGGTTGACAAGGAGCGTTGCAATCGGTTGATAGTAGCTTGAAGGACTGAGATAGTGGACTCATATGCAGTGTGATTCTCAGCTATCAACTTTTGAGATTGGGTGGCTTGATCCGCAATGGCTGCTTGTAGATCTTTCTTGATTGCGGTCACCTCAGAGATGAGGCGTTCCGCAGCAGCCATGAAGTCCTTGTGATCTGCTTGACGATTGTTATCCAGGGATCGAATTCCCATTTCGACCTTGAGAGAAATTCGTTCAGCAGCCAATCTCTCACGAGTTTCCAATCTCTCGATCCTTTCGATTAATGACTGCGGTCCGGGCATGTCTTCTGGTTGCGGTTGAGTTGGCTTGACCGCAGCAAGAATTTGATCTACCTTTGCTTGAAGACTTAGAAATTCTTTCCTTGATACTGCATTCTTCTTCTTTTTCTTCTTCTCTTTGGGCTTAGAAGTTGAATGATGAGAGCCACTGGATTCTTCTTCTTCATCAAACATCATAAGATCATCATCAGAGGGAGAGGGTTTGTTTACCTCTTGTAGATCAACATCATCAAAACCGAAGGTGGGAGCAGAACTGACTTCGATTGCGGTTCCTTCGTCTTGTGATTCTTGAACAGTGGGAGTTGGAATTGGATTTGGATTTGGAGTTGGAGTTGGAGTGACTTTGGAGGGGCCTGCACCTTCAGCGGTGGATTGAGCTTTAAGGATCGTCTCAGCCATCTCTGTCATCCAGTCTTGAACTTTTAGTATGGGGGCTACGGTATTGGCATTGTTAATTGCGTCTGCCCAATACTTAGCCACAACTTGGATTTCTTGTTCCTTTTGCTGCTGTTGCTTGATTTGTTGATCTTTTCGTGCTTGGAATGCCCTACGGAAAGCGGCATACTTCCGAATGTCGGCTTCAGATACCGGAGTGTAGTTCAACCATGAGTCATTAGATTGGTCACCGTCAAATCCTTGGTATCGCACCGAAGTGTCCTTTGGGTCCATGGATCCTTGCACATTTTTGCTCACCGTGCCTAAACCACCTGTTACTGATGTAATCAGAGTAGGATTTCCTGAGCTTCCTCGGTCTCCTTGACCCGTAGTCAAGTTTGGCCACGGCTCAGTTCCGGCAAGGGCGGAAGAAGTGCCCTGTGGTTGGGAAGGTGTTTGAAGTGTATGGGTGACATTCAAGAGGATGGAGTTCAACTCCTCAGGAGAAAAGAAATGCAGTCGGGAAGCCCTGGAGACCTTAGGGCGAGAACCAGTGTTATCCTCTTGGGATTGAACTGCGGGGGAGTCTCCACGATGATATGAAACAGACTCACTTTCTAAGCCGGAGTGGTATTGGATTGTGGAGTTGAATGGGTCTGCGGCCACCCCAAGGACTACCGGAGCCTTTTGAGAGGCTAGGGTATCAGTCCGGTCATGCATTTGGCCAGTGGGATTGGTTTTTCTTTTCATAAGTATGGCAATTGGTTGCGCATCCTCATCAGAGTCAGTGTCATTTGTTGGTGCGGTTGGTTTGGTTTTGCGTTTCTTTGAGGGTGCGGTTGGTTCGGGAGCATCTTTCTGTGGGGTTCTTTGTTTCTTTGAGACGTTGCGGGGGCCTTGATGAGTTGAGGCCAATTTCTTTCTTCTTTGAGAAAGATTTGAGAGAGTAGCGGAAGATGGGACTGCGGTACTTCCAGGGGTAATGATTGCGGATGGGTTTTGAAAAGGCGGGGTAGGAGGGTATGGAGCAATACCTTCCGTAGCCTCAATATGATCTGAGACATCAGCAGTCTCAAGACCAAGAGTGGTGAGAATATGGGTTGGAAGTCTTCTAATTGATCCAAAGATAGATTGATCAGATGAGGGATTGTACCTTTTGAGATCCTTGGTGACAAAGTAGTTGATGTCGTTGCCCATGTTGATCCCTGCGTCCGCATGGAGGTCTGAAATGCAGAGGGACCAGAATCTTGAAAATGTGAGCTCGGTAGGGTTCTCCCTTGGGATCTCCTTGGGAATGTATTGTAGAAAATCATCCCGTAGAATCTGACCGTAGTTTACGTCATGGCCTGTGAAGATACTCCATACTAACTCCAGGAGTTTGAGTCCCATACTATCTGTGCCTCCGGTTCTGCCGGATAGACTGCGGATGACAAAATGGCAAACGAATTGCCAGACCGCAGGCAGTTGGTTTTTCTTGAATTCTCCAATGCCTTTGATTTTCTTCTGATATCCCATTTGGTAAAGTGCAGAAGTGATGTCCGCCATGGATGGAGTAAAGACCTTGATGGAAGGATAAACAAGAAGGTTAATGGCAGAAAGAAACTTTTCTTTAGATAGAATTACTAAAGAATCGTTAACTAGGTTTAGATGCACTTCTTGTGGGCTCTCGAGTGGTCGATAGGCTGAAAAGGCACATTTGAATAGGGTAGAAAGGGGAACAACGTCTGTAAAAGAATCGAAAGGGCCAAACAGGGGGTGATTGTGCAAGAACTTGATCATCAGCTTGATCGGGGCATTGTAAGATGAATGGTCTTCGAACACGGCTCTGAAATTGCTTGAAGCTATCGTAGGAGCGGGATGTCTTGAAGCAGAGTCTGAACCAGTAGGGTTCACTTATCCAGAAGCTTTGGATTGTTTCTTGGATACACCGGATTTCACCATTGTAACAGATTGAGAGAAAGTGAAGAAACAGAGTGCGAAAATGGAGAAAGGATTCAAAGTTCAGAGAGCGTAAATTGTTCTTGGGGAAGAAGAAAGGTTTTTATAGGGGCTTATGGGAGCGGGAAACGTTTATCTTTTATTTACCCTAGGTGAAAAGGAATAAGGTAAAAAAATTGGGGGTTCTTTCGATTTTGGGAGGTGAAATCTCAGCCACAAAATATGAAACGGTTTTAAATTTTTGAGATTTTACCAAAAAAGGGTTTTCATTTAATGAAATGTCAGACGTACAACATCACGTCAGGTGATCGTGTGGATGCGGTTGATTTAATCCGTTGTGCAAAGAGAAGTTGTAACAGATTGGACGTGCTGGGTAAGAGGAAAAGACAGATTAAGGATTTGTTTATGGAAAAACGTTCTTTTTGTCATCATACCTAAAATAGGTCTGATACAAGGTTTATTCAAAAGGTGAGGGGACAGTTTCTCCAAGGAATGTTTTTATTTAATGTATTCTTATTTAATGAAGGATCATTAAATAGCACACCATGATTCAAGGATTAATAGAACAGTTGAGAAAATATCAAAGTGGTTGCGGATGGAGGTTTCATTGCGGATGACTCTTTGTTATTGTGGATGACCAGATGAATGTCTGTAGAAGAGTAACTGAGGAGAACACTTGTACAAGAAATTAGTAATAACAAACAATAAGAACCAGTGAAAGATAAATATGATATATGGTTACGGTACATAGACTGCGGTACACAGGATATACCAAAACCATCTATCATAAGTAACTTCAGTTAGGACCGCAACAGAGACCAAGGATGGTCTGCGGTACCTATCAATTCAAGAAGAATTGTGGGTCCGAATTCATCATTCCTAACATTTGCAGGAAAGTGTTGAGCTTTGTAGAGTCAAGTGCCTTTGTGAACACATCAGCAATCTCTTCATGAGTATGGACAAAGATGAGTTCAATGTTACCTTTCAGGATGTGGTCTTTGATGAAGTGATACCGTAGTTCAATATGCTTGGTCTTGGAGTGCTGAATAGAATTGTAAGAAATCACTATGACACTTTCAGAGTCACAGTAAATCGGTATCCGCAGCATTCTGTATCCGTAGTCCATAAGTTGTGTTTTCATCCATTGTACTTGTGAACAACAGCTGGCTGCAGCCACATATTCAGCTTCTGCGGTAGACAGAGATACACAATTTTGTTTCCTTGATGACCAGCTGACGAGTCTTCTACCCAGAAATTCACATCCACCAGAGGTGCTTTTTCGATCTAGTCTGCATCCGGCGTGATCCGCATCTGTGAATGCTTGAAGACTGAAGTCATTGCCTGCGGGGTACCATAATCCAAGAGACTTGCTTCCTTTCAGGTACCGTAGTATTTATTTGGCTGCGATCATATGTGACACTTTTGGATCAGCCTGGTACCTTGCGCATACACCTGTAGCAAAGACAATGTATGGCCTGCTTGCGGTGAGGTACATCAAAGAGCCTATGATACCTCTATAAGTCTTGTGATCCACAGATTCGCCTGAGGGATCAGCAGAGATCTTATATCCGAAGGCCATGGGGACCTTAGCCGAAGAACAGTTGTCCATAGAATATCCTGATGAATGAATATCCCTTGCGGAACTTGTTTCACTTGAAGTCTTAGAAAGAACTTAATCTCTTTATTCATGCTCATTTGGAACTTGTTGGTCATGAGCTTAGCAAATTCATCCACCATTCCTTGATTAGTTGATCTGAAGATGATACTATCCAAATATATTTGTACAAGCATGAGGTGATCACCATTTGCTTTTATAAATAAAGTGGGATCAATCACTCCTCTTTTGTATCCGGATGAGACAAGAAATTCAGAGAGAGTCTCATACCACGCTCTTGGGGCTTGCTTCAGACCGTAGACTGCTTTTTCAAGTTTGTAGCAGTAGTCTGGGAATTTAATACTTTCAAAACCTGGAGGTTGCTGAAGATAAACCTCTTCTTTTAATTCCCCATTGAGGAATGCACTCTTTACGTCCATTTGGTGTACCTTGATGTTTTTGTGGGCTGTGTATGCTAGAAAGATTCGAATTGCTTCCATTCGTGCCACCGGTGCATTGTTTCATCATAGTCAATACCTTCAAGTTGACTATAGCCCTTTGCAACTAACCTTGCTTTGTTTCTGACTATCGCACCAGATTCATCCAGCTTGTTTTTGAATACCCATCTAGTACCAACAATGGTGTGACCATGTGGTTTCGGGATGAGCTGCCACACTTTGTTTCTTTTGAATTCTTCTAGCTCTTCTTGCATTGTGGATATCCAGTCAGGTTCTAGTAATGCTTCTTTGATCGTTCGGGGCTCGACTGAGGACATAAATGATGCGTAGTGACAATGATCAGATAGGTCCTTGGAAGATCGAGTCTGGTACCTGTGGATGGGTTGCCAATGATTTGACCTGGTGGGTGGTCTTTCGTCCATACGTGTAGACGGGGTTGCAGATGATCAGCAGCTGCGGTAGAGGGAATGTCTTCAATGTCAGAAGATTCTGCGGTTGGAGATGGCAGTTCCCCCTGGATTTGAGAACATCCTGCGGAATCATCTTGGTTTGTTGGAACGAGAATGGAATTTTCTTGAGTAGTCGGAAGAGGTTCCCCCTGGATTGCTGATGGGAGTTCCTCTGGAACCTGAGAAGGTTCCCCTAGACTGTGGATGGAAGAGTGATAATCCTAGAGTCTGTTCTTGTGTCAATGTTCTCTATGTTTTCATCATCCGAGTCCGAAGAGACGTTTGAGGGTAACGATTCTCTGCAGATGGGAACTTGAGCTATATCAAGTACTGGAACCTCGATGGTTGTTGCTTGATCCGGAGTAGAGCTTTCCCCCTCAACCAGTGAGGTGGAAGTATTGAGAGATGCTACTTCAGATAGAGATGGACCAGATACATCAGCATGTTGCTGTTGAGCTTCTTGAGACACAAGAACTTCAGATAATTTTGCTGTTTCTACAGGGTCGAAGAGATCGTCATAGTTGACTTCAACTAAGTTTAATGGACCCGAAGAGGCAGAAATATCACTTTCCAGGATTACGGTGGTTTCAGTGGATGGAGGGGTGTTGCGGATGTGATAGTCATCAAATTTCACATCGAAGCTTTCAATGATCAACCTTGTGCGTCTAATGAGTACTCGATAAGCAACCTTGTTAGTGGAGTAACCAAGGAAGATGCCTTCATCAGACTTCGGTGCAAACTTGTTAAGATGATCTTTGTTGTTGATCACAAAGCATCTACACCCAAAGATATGAAAGAAGCGAACATTTGGCTTGCGGTTGTTAAGGCCCTCATACGGTGTTTTATTGAGGCGTTTTCACACAATGCTTCGGTTTTGTACAAAGCATGCGGTTGCTACTGCTTTAGCCCAGAAGTAGAGAGGAAGGTGTGCGAAATTAAGCATGGATCTGGGTGCTTCTACGAGAGTGCGGTTCCTTTTCTCTACTACCCCATTTTGTTGCGGTGTGTAAGGAGATGAGAAGTTGTGAGTGATGTCTTTGGACACCAAGAAACTGTTGAGAAGATTATTAGTAAACTCGGTTCCATTATCACTGCGGATACGTCTTACGGGCAGCTTGATCTGAAGTTCTATCTCCTTGATGAAATTGATGAGAATCTGCGGTGTTTCTGACTTGAGTCTAAGGAAGAAGACCCATGTGAAGCGTGTAAAGTCATCTACAATAACCAGTATGTATTTCTTGTGATGTAGACTGGCTACAGTTGATGGACTGCAGAGATCAATGTGAAGGAGCTCTAGTGGTTCAGAAATTGAAGAGTCAATCACCATGGGGTGACTAGCTTTGGATTGCTTTCCGCAATCACATGCAGGGCAGAGAGTATCATTGCTGAACTTGAGAATAGGGAGACCTCTGACTAGTTCTCCAGTGACGAAATTGTTGATGTATCTGAAGTTGATATGAGCTAGCTTGCGGTGCCATAGCCAGCTGACTTCGGATACTGCTTTGGATAGGAAACATAACTGCGGTTTGCCTATGATCAGAGAGACATCCAGATGATACATAGTACCTTCGGATCGAGATTTGATCAAACATGTGTTCCTATCACTTGTCATTACATAGCAAAATTGAACATCAAATTCAACTCGATGGCCTGCCTTACATAGTTGACCAACACTGATGAGATTGTGTTTAAGGCTTTCTACGTAAGCAACCTTCTGAATAGAGAAGTTCCCCGTAGTGAGAACACCATAACCTCAGATGATCCCATTCGCATTGTTGCCGAATGTAACATTTCCACCGTTACAAATTTGCCTAAAATCCCGAAGGTATTCTAACCTTCCGGTCATGTGCAAGGAGCAGGCACTGTCGATTAACCATTCTTCTTCTTGTTCCTCCTTACACAAAGCCTGAGAATTACACAGTTAGTTTAGGCATCCAAACTAGTTTGGAGCCTGGGACAACATATGAGTTTCTGAATGATGCATGGACCGAGGTTGTAGGGACAGGTTTCTTGTCAACTTTTAATCCTAGTCCTGGGTGTTTGTGTAGTTTTGGAGTGTTGTGTGTTTTTGAAAAGTTACGAGGTTTCTGACTCCAACTAGATTTGACATCGGATGAATCTTTTTGGCAACTACAGTGACATTTGTAGGTTGAGATTTTGTCTTTTGTTCTGACACCACGTTTGGTCAGCGGTCTAAAGGATGAGTTGGGCTTGTGACCGGTCCGAGGTTGAAAAGATCTGACATGAGTGTTGTTTGGTTTCTGAAAAGTTTATTTTGAAAAAGGTTTAGCACGTGTAGATCTTTGTGTCCTTTTTGTTGGATTTGGTAGAATACCCTTCCACTTGTTAAAATTTTGATGTGACTTTAAAACTGTTGGAGTGGGTAAGATACCTTTCCATTTCGGATCATCTGAGGAATAGATTTGAAAACCATTGTTTCGAAAAGACTTTACACCTTTTTGGGTTGTGTCAGATGAATTAGGAATGACTGTTGAGACTGTACATTCCTTTTTGTATGTTTTCTTGATGGGAGAGTTTTTCGAAAAGTAGTGTGAGAAAACAAATTTTTCTAGACTCTTGGACTTTGGAAATCTGACATGCTTCTTATTTTTCGAAAAAATTTGTCTATTTGTGCCTCGGGATCTAATTTTCCTCTTTGAAAGCTTTTTTGGCTAAGGATTTTGGTGAACCGCAGTCTTTGTTGTTCAGCTGCAGTTTCCTGGAATTCTTAGAAGGATTTTGAAAACGTGGGCTTGAGTCATCCGAACTTGAAGATTGAAGGGTTTGAGAGCATTGACGTACTTCAAAGTTTTCTATGGGTAATTCATGATGAATTGGCTGAAGAGTCACAGTTCCTTTTACTGATGACTGCGGTAGTGATGATTTGACTACTGCAGAGTAAGTCTAAGTTGGGACTTCATTGTGACTTTTGTGGGACTTTTGATTATAGTGTGAGACACTACGGTCTGAGGGCAAAGATGGAAAGTCTTTCGAGACTTCGGGGCCCTCTATGACAATTTCTTCATCAACTACAGATGAGGTTTGAGAATTTGGGTAAATAGTGCCACATATAGGAATTTGATCACTTGTGTGACCCGAGACCTCAGGCACAATCTCCTCAATGACACAATTATTGCTTAGATTATGCAATCTACCGAAAAGAGTTTTGATGTCTTCGGGAAAGGTCTTGTCATTGACTGGGAAATGAAATTCTCGGTCTGGAGGGACATACAATCTGTCTTTGTTCAACCGGGGTGAGGAATCCATTGCGGTAGGATATCCATTTGACCAACCCCAATTGTATGTATTGTCCACGGTTCCATTATTTACCAAACTTTCAATAGCTTCACTTTCATTGAACAATTTTTCGATTAAGAGATTTAAGCATATAATTTCACTCTGAGCTAAATCTCTCTGGTTCAAAGCTATCTCTAATTGTGTTTCACTCAACATTCTTGCATCTTTTTCTAACTCTAAGTCCTTTTCTAACATAGCCATTTTGAGTCTTTTGTTATCCAGTCGTCCTATCACATGGAACATCTCTTGGGACGCAATGTTCTTCTCATCTAAGGCTTTGTTATAGTCTGTAAGGACGGCAGCACATGTTTCATTAAGATCATCTATGTAAGGTTGACAGTCATGCATGCTATAGTTTAGATTTTGGATCATGAGTTTTACCTGTTCGACGATGCTTAGAGTTCCATCCTTTGCCATGTAGCAGTAGTTCTTGTCCAGCTTTGTAGACCCATCATCATCCGCAGTTGCCAGCATGCAGATTTTCCCTTTTCCTTTGACACTGCTGATGGCTTCATCTTCGTCGCCGGATGACCAAACTTGATGGTCTCTTTTGACATGGGCTACGTATGCCCTTGCCTTTTCCTTATCTTCCAACTCTTGAGCCATTCTAAGGTAGAATGCTCTGTCTTTTACTACATTGGCCTTACAATCTCTTGCAAAATGATTCTCTTTGTTGCATTTGTGGCAAATTACAACATTAGTCTTGTCTTATGAGGGAGTACCGGAGTCAGTGGTTTGAGTAGACTGCGGTGCCTCCTTTGGTTGAGTATTTTGAGATTGTGGTGGTGGATGAGAACTTTTGGGATATCGAGGATGGTTATTCTGGGGACTGAAGTTACGGTTGAATGGAGGTTTGTTGAACTGTTGATTCTTGCGGAAGGAAGGAGGTGGTAGACGGTTGAACTGTTGTCTAACTAGAGCAATAGCCTTCTGAAATTCTTCTTCATCATCATACTCTGAATCAGCTTCGTATAACTGCGGTGGAGTGTCATACGAGGGAGAGTAAGATTGATTATGTGGAGCTTGTGCTATGAGAGCAAGTGGTCCTCCGAAGTCAGCACAGTCTTTAAGTACGGTGGATTCTTGTGCTTGCAGTTTTCCATAGAGCTTGTAGAGTGACAAAGAATGAATCTTTCCATCGCCTTGGACTATCATCTTAGCCGTAGTCCAATGTCTTCCCAAACCATTAAGAAACTGAAGATTTGTTTCATGGTTACTGCGGATGGTGCCCGCATTGGATAATTTGGTGACTATCAGGTTGAACCTTTTGAAGGAGTCTTCCAAGCTTTCGCCAGTATGAGCTTTGAAGTTGTTGAACTCATTGAGTGCGGTAGTAAGCTTCTTGTCTTGTGCTTGTTCTGAGCCTTCGTACAAATTCTTGAGAACTTCCCAGATCTCTTTTGCTGATTTGCAATTTATGATAATATCGAAGTTGTCAGGAGCAACTCCACAAGAGATTTCATAAAAAGCAAAAGCATCATTTTCCATTTTATTGAGATCATCCTTGGTGGGACGGTTCATGACTGGTTGACCTCCTCCTAGTCTGGTTGTAGTGCTGTCAGTTTGGACTGGTGTAAGGACTGGGACATGTGGTCCTTCTTCTACGGATCGCCATACATCTCTACCAAGTCTCCTTAAGTATCTTTCCATTCTTTAAGACTAGTGATGATATTCATTTGCTACCAATATTGGGGCTCGATTAGAACCACCAACACTGTTGGAAACATTCAGAGAAAACGATTGTGCCATATTTGTTTTTGAAGTTTTTAAGAAATGAGCTTCAGTGGTATAGAAGGCCCTTTGAAAATCAGAGTTCCGTTTTTTTCAAAGAGCAACCACTCTGGCTCTGATACCAATTGTTGAGAGAAAAACTTTGAGACACACTTGAACAAACGTTAGAACAAGTATATTGCGGAATAGTTAATCGCGAAGGATCTAAAAGCTCAACAATAATATTAATAAGTTAGAGTTAGATAGTTAGAGAGTTAGTTACGGAAAGGTAAAGAAATGAAATGACAACAATTGTTATATCAAGAATGCACATAAGTTGATTCATAACGAGGAATGCATTCAAACCAAGTTAATAAGTGAGATCAAACTTAGTGATTAAGTCACAAGAGACTTGCTCCGAAGAGAGATTGTAATCAGTTATATTCTAGTAAGATTTGAGAGTAAGAAGTGATGCGTAAAGAGAGAAATAGAGAAGCTAACTTCAGAGATGTGTATTCAGATTCATAGATTGATTCTAAGTGAGAATGAGCTCTATTTATAGAGACTCAAGAAGTTACATTTGAGTCACTCTCTAAGAGTAGCCATGCAAGGCATACTGGACAATAGAGAGTATTACAGAAATACAAATAAACTAAGTAAAGTAGAATGACTGCGGTTGACTAGATGACTTCGGATGCGGTTGCTGATGAGGGAGTTTGACTGCGGTAGCTTATTGACTGCGGTAGCTGAAGTTCAAGAGTGTCACTTTTCATGATTCAATTTCCCCCCTAAGTGACCTCTTTAACTTTTGTTCAGCTATCAAGTTTAAGAAACTTGATCAGGATCCACCAAAACTTCCTAATGTTTTCCAACCAAGTGATCCTTCTTAAAATCTCGAACTTGACTTCGGCAGTTGTATGCTTTGATCTTTCAACTGCGGTTCGACAGATTTCAAGTTGCTTCCTGGTGAGGCGATTCATGGCAGTCATAGGAATAAAGTAGTTGACTTTATCCGTGTTCCTTTTGAAAATGACTCCGAGCTCAGGAAAGTTGGTTGCACCTAAGGATCTTTCTTGATAGCCTTCAGTAGGCATTGGTGCAGGATCGAGAGGTGGTAGATTGATCTTCTTGGAAATGGTGGGGTAGATGTCTGCATCGATTTTAGCAAAATCACAGACAGTCTCCTTCAAAAACGTACTAGCCCTTTCAAGAGCTATCTTCATCTTCGGATGCTTCTCCGACTTGTTCTGGAACACCTTAGCTATGAGAAAGACTTCTTCAGGATTCATGTAGGGGAAGTCAGCTTGGGTGCGGACATAGTCGTGTTCCCTTCTAGTGAGAGTGTATTGGATGAAGTCAGCCTTCATGAATTTTCGGCGCTTGTAGTTTTTGATTGCGGATGGTCTATAGTCAGGTTCCAACAATCTCCCCCTAAGTGAACTTAGCAATATTATAAGTTTAGCTTGAATCTTTCTTGATGAAAACGTATGCCGTATACAACCATTCTCTAACCGCAATATACCATTGAAGCTGGCTTACAGACTTTTCCTTCACATGCTCCGGAGCTTCGGACTTGGACGCTCGACTGATGAACTTCTGAAGAGCCTTAGTGGGAACCAGGTGCTTGTCTTGGACTTGGAAGAAGTCCTTCTGATTTGTTTTTCTTTTAAGGTAGACAAAGCCTAACATCGGTTCATCGATGGGTCCTTCTGTAAGGATTTCAGCTTCAGGAAGTTTGAAGTCGATTTTAGCCAAAAATTTATCTGTTTCGAATAGGTGGCCCAATTCATAATCGCATCTGCAGAACTCAGCAACATAATACTCAAGAAAGCTTAAGGAAGAATGGTAAGCTCCCATGTTGAGATCATCTGACTGGATGCTTCGGAAGTGAGCAACAATAGTCAGGATATCATTTGGATTAAGTGCAAGGAAATCAGCATCAGTAATGGTCTTGCAGGTTGGTTTGTTTCGGAAGATGTGATACCGGAATAGAATGCATTTGAGTTCAAACTTTGTCAGTATCTTCCTTCCGAATCCAGAGATCTTAGTGATCCTTTTCCGAGACCACACTTCTTTGAGAGGAAGTGCGTTCTTGTCACAAAAGGTCTTGAGTCTTTCACGCTCAGCCCGGATGATCATTTGAGGATCATCCTCCGGATCAAGAGGAGAAAATTTGGTGTAGAACTTGCTGAAGGGAGAACGGGGAAGGTCAAGTTGTTCCGAATCATTGTTGGGAATGTCATAGTACATGAAGGGTACTATATCGACATCCTTTAGGATTCTTTCTCGGCAAAGGGGAGAGATCCCTAGCATCGGATGAGGATTGTCATCTTTAAATGACTGAATCTGGATGCTCTCTTCAAGGGCTTGAAGGATCTCTTCTTGACACCAGCCACTCCATTCCGTCATGTGAGGAGTATTGAAGGGATGGTCCGAAATAGGCTTCTTGTCTTTATCTTTTTGCTTCTGAAAAGTGGAGAGGATGTGTTGCATATTTTCATCGATTGTGAACTTCGGAGGAGAGGAAGGCAGAGGCTCTTCCGGAATGTCGGCTGCCTTCCGGAGTGGAGAGCCTTTGTCAATAGGAGCGATTTTTGGAGTTGGAATAGGAGGCAACATCGAGGCAGTGGCTCGGAAGGCATCAGCAGTAAATTCGCTTTTGGCCTTAGCCATTTCAATGCTCCTGTGAAGGACTTCAGCCACAGTGGATGGCCATGATACTGCGGACCATATTCGTTGTTCTTCCTTCGTAAGGACCTTGGCAGGGAACTTCCTCGGAGCTTGCAATCCTAACACTCCATTTGTTACAAACACATTTTCATCCTCACTGTCACCATCATCTTCAACACCTAGGATACCTTAAAGAACTTGAATACTGTCATCAGAATTTTCATTTTCATCTCGGAGCTGATATTCCGAGGCAGATTTCCAGGGTTGACTTGGGCCTTCTCCCCCTCTTGCAACGGTGGGCCTGACAACCGGTGCAAGGACAAGTGACTCCTTCAAATTAGAAAATTTCTTAAGCACCTTCTGAAAGCAGGTGTTGAGTTGAAGAGTCAGGGTGTCATAGGCTTCAGCGGCAGGGGGCTTGGGCTTTGAGATGATTACACAACTCATGAAGAATAGACAACTTTTCATTGAATTTGTTGTTTGGAACATCCACAATGTTCCAACAGCCTCTGAGAAGCTTAAGGAGAACTTGCTGCATAATGAGGTTCATTTCATCTTTCTTCCGAATCTCTTTCTCTAGTCGCTGAATTCGTTTCTCATGATGAACATGAGTTTTCTTGATGAGGTAATTTGTCTCAGCAACTAGGTCATCATGGACCTTCAGCATCTGTGTGATTGTATCCAAGTAATGATCAATAGAAGCATCATACTTGTGTTCAATTTCTTCTATGGTGTATTTGAGCCGGAGAGAGATAAGCTGATCAAGTTGGGCTTCACGTTCAGCAATGGTTGGTCCGGAGGTGTTGATTGCGGACAAGGATTGCAGGATTGCATCTAGTTTGGAATCCAATCCGGAAACCTTGACGTCAAGTCTGGTGTTGAGTTTGGCCACTGAAGCTTCTATTGTGTTCACCTTCTTCATGGTCTCCGAAACAGAGTCTCAGATTTCATGGAGGGCAACTGGATCAACGTGGTGTCCTGCGGAAGATGCAGTGTCCGAAGTAGAATTCCAGAACTTTTTCTTGTTGGCTTCTTGATTGGGTTGTTGGTTAGGAGAATCAGGAGGAGTGGGAATAACGTTGATGTTCTTGGGGGTGGAATCAGTTTCACCCTCAAGAGTGTCTTGGACATGATCCTCTTTATTGTGTTGTTCATCAGCAGGTTCCGAAGAAGAGGAGGAGAGTCCGAAATCCAAATCTGGCCTGGATGAGGAAGGTTTTGAAGGAAATCGAGATGAGGAAAACATTTAGGGAGCAGGAAAAGAGGCTCCTTCATCAGCAAACATCACTTCATCAGAGAGCTCTTCATTGGGATCAGAATGCATTGCATCATGAAGTGGATTTATGGGAGTTTCTCCGGAAGCAAACTACAAGTCGGTCACGTCATCAGTAGGGACCACGAAGGGCATGTTGCTTTGGATTTCCCTATTCCTCATGGAGATGAGGGTTGCTTCCACCTGGGATCTCGTGAGTTCCGGATGTCGAGACTTAGCCCTGTCAACAAAATCTTCCAATAGCAGGTCGTTAACGCCTGGTCGTCTTGTACTCCTTCCGGCTATCAAACCAGTTGAGGCATCAAAAGCCGGAGGGACAGCTCCCGCTTCGGAATGCTTGGGGTCCGGAACAGGTGTTCTGGACCGTGCGTGTGTGGAAGAGATTGGGATATCAAAAGTGACACATGGGTTTGTTCCAGGGGTGCAAGGAACTTTTTTCAACACCGAAATCACCTTTTTGGGAAGGTGAGGGTGGATTATGAGGAGACTCCCCCGTAAGTGTGTGCTTGTGTTTTTGAAACATCGAGGGGTACCTCGGATGAGTGGGCAGGAGGGGTAGACGGATGGCCAGAGTCAGCCTGAATGTCCTTGACTCCTTCCTGTTGAGAGGAGGAGTCGACTTTGGATCTGTTTTTGGCCTTAGGCTTTGAGGGTGACGTCTTTCTTTTAGCGGACTTGTTTTTCTTGCCTCCGGAAGGCACTACTTTGCCCTCGTCCGAAATGGGCTCAATAGAGACATGGGTAGATTGTGTAGGGCTATACACATACGAAGTCTCTAAATGTTGTTTCAAGTAAAGGGAATCGGATGGAATAAGGGCCAACATATGTTTTGGTAAACGTCTAACAGGTCCGAAAGACCTTTCGTCTGGAAGGCGATAGGTCTTCATAGTTTTAAAGGAGAGAAATACCTCTTCTGGAATGACATTGACAGGAATGGGTTCTTGGCGTTCCTTGTAGAGTTGTTGAATAGTAAGAGCCTAAAAGCGAGGACTAGATATCTCGTGTGGCTTACAGTTGATGGCAAACTTCCGAAAGTCTTGCCATAGCACTTTGGAAAAATCAACGGCATTGGTTTTTCCGGAGTAGATGTTGTAGACCACGTAAATCCAATCTTTGCTCAATGAATTTGTACCGCCATGCTTGCCCGATAAACCTCGAACGATGAAGTGCATCAAGACAGTCCATAACCCAGACACCACTGATTTCTTGAAGTTCTTGGCTTTGTACTCTTCGTTATACCCAATGTGATTCAGAAACGACTGAAAAACTCTTCAGCCGTGGGTTCTTGAACAGTGAAGTTTGGTGGGTTTTCTGCAAACCCAATTGCCTTCAAGAACGTCGATTTGTGAATGGGCACAATTCGATCACCAGTAATGTGTGTTTCCATAACTCTGTTTTCAATCTTGATACGATCGAAGGCTAAATGCAGTAGAGAAAGAGGAATGGGAGGGTTTGGAACCTTTGAGAGGGGTACTGTAATTGGATGATGAGCGATGAACTCGATCATCACTCGAATCGATTTATCATAGTCATTGGGATCGAGAGAGAACAGTTGGGTCGTTTCCCTGAGAAACGGTTCAGTGGACGTTGTTGACGATGAACCCTTGGAGGACTTCTTCTTCGTGATGGATTTCGAGGTCTGGGTAACAGTTTGGGATTTCTTGGTCGGAGAAGAAGACGCCAGTGATGAAGGTGGGATGATAGCTTTGAAGAACACAAGAACACTGAAGGAGATGTGAGCGTTTAGAGGGATTTGTGCGCGTAAAGAGACAAATGAGGGTTTAAAGAGGCTTATATAGGTGATGGAAACGGGTCTGGTTAAGAAGGGTAATGATGAGATCCAAAATTGGAAACGGGTCAATTTAATGTTTTGCTATTTTGAGGGTGTGTTGACTTGTGATGACGAAAGTTCTTATTGGCTCTATGCAAGAATTAGAAACCCTCGTTTGAGTGATGGGACATTTGCTTTTCGGAGACGTGCAAACGTGGTGCGGATTTCGAGGGTATAGGATAGGTATCGACAAAAGTAACCGTTATAAAACGTTTCACCTTATAAACCTTTGGACTTCACAGCGTTTCATTCCGGAATAATGGTGTTTTGAAAGTTTTTGAAAAGATTTTCAGAAAATGAGAAGTCCGAGATGAAAGTTTGTGAGTTGTTCCGGAATGAAGCATAAGAGATCAAAAAGGTCTGGAGTTATTTCGAAAATTACGAAGACACAAGTTTTGAGATGATTCTGGAGAAAAGAATTTAAAAGATTCCGGAGAGGAAAATTTGAGATGATTTCGGAATAAGGTTTGAGAAAGATATTCGGAATGGAAATTTGAAAAAGATTTTCGAAGCAAGGTTTGAAATTCCAAAATGGTTATTTAGATGCTCCAGAGTGTATTTGGAAGAATTTCCGGAGCAAGGTTTGAAAAACTTCCGGAGTGAGATTTGAGCAAATTTTGAAGTTTAAAATACAATACCTTTCCGGATTTGAATTCCGGGTTGACCTTACGAAGTTGGTTCCGAGGTGAAAATTTGACCAATGTGACTATGTGGGCTATGGACATCATATGATAAGGTGAACATACAACTTAAAACTCAAGTGGAGGTTAGAGATAAAGACAAGTAAAATGATCCTATATATTCTGAGAGACAATAGTTTCGAGATGAAAAACTACTTTTGAGTTCTGAACCAATTTACTTTCTGATGTTTCCATCAGAAAGTGCAAGTCTCTTGAGAGAACTGAGGATCAGGCATCATCATACCCATTTTGTTCAGAAAACCATTGAATTTGGTTTCGTCTAATTCCTTAGTAAAGACATCAGCAATTTCATCGTCAGCTGGAACAAAAATGAGTTCAATGTTACCATTTAAGACATGATCATTAATGAAATGGTACTGTATGTCAATGTACTTCGTCATTGAGTGCTGAATTGGATTGTGCGAAATCACAATGACACTTTGAGAATCACAATAGATTGGAATGCGTTGAAAACGGTAACTATAATCCAAGAGTTGAGACTTCATCCAGATGACTTGAGAGGTACAACTGGCAGCAGCAATGTATTCTGCTTCGTCTGTAGAGAGTGCAATGCAGTTCTTCTTCTTGGATGACGAACTAACCAATCGACCACCTAAAATTTGACAGCCAGTAGATGTGCTTTTTCTATCCAATTAATGAACTCCATAGTTTGAATATGAATATTCTTGAAGTAGGAAACTCTCATTTGCTGGGTACCAGATTCCGAGATTCTTTGTACCTTTAAGGTATCGGAATATTTGCTTAACAGCCAAAAGATGAGACATCTTTGGGTTGACTTGAAATCTGGCACACAAACATGTAGAAAACATGATGTCCGGACGAATTGTTGTGAGATAGAGTAGGGATCCAATCATTCCTCTTTACTTCTTTTCATCAACTGCTACACCTGAAGGGTCCGAAAAGATCTTGTGTCCGAAACCCATTGGTACCTTGGCTGAGGCACAGGTGTCCATTGAGTACTTTTTGAGGAGTTCCAAAATGTACTTCTCTTGGTGAATGAAAATTCCTATGTGAGTCTGTTTGACTTGGAGGCCAAGAATGAAGCTTAATTCCTGATTCATACTCATTTGAAATCTACTAACCATTATCTTAGCAAAGTCAGCAACCATTGAAGAATCGGTGGATCCGAAAATGATGTCGTCAACATAAATTTGGACCAGCATGAAATGATTTCCATTTGACCTTCGGAACAAAGTAGGATCCAAAATTCCTCTTTGAAAGCCTGAACTCTTGATAAAATCAGTAAGGCCATAGACAGCTTTCCGCAGTTTGTAGCAATAGTTCGGATATGATAGATTGACAAAACCGGGAGGCTGTTGAAGATATACTTCAGTATCAAGTTCACCATTTAGCAAAGCACTTTTGACATCCATCTGGTAAACCTTGAAGCTTTTATGAGCAGCATAAGCAAGAAAGATTCTGATAGCTTCAATACATGTCACCGGAGCAAAGGTCTCATCGTAGTCGAGCCCTTCAATCTGTGTAAATCCTTTAGCCACCAATCTTGCTTTGTTTCGAATGATAACTCCTGCATCATCTAATTTGTTGCAAAACACCCATCTAGTACCAACAATGGGATGGTTCTGAGGGGGAGGGACGAGAGACCAAACTTCATTTCTATCAAATTCTGCAAATTCTTCTTGCATGGCTGTAATCCAATCAGCATGTTCAAATGCTTCTTTGATGGATTTGGGTTCAACCATTGAAATAAATGCCGAAAAATGACATTCATTTTGAACACTTGTGGCAGAGCGAGTTTGTACGCCAGCGTTTGGGTTTCCAATGACTTGGTTAGGAGGATGATCCTTGGTCTAAACATGTAACCTTGGAAGTTCTTGTGCAGCAGATGATCCAATATCAATAATGGGGTTGTGTTGCTCCCCTTGAATAGTTTGAACGTGAGGGTGATGCTCCCCCTGAACTTCTGAACCGGATAGGTTGACGTCATCTTCAGGTGGGAATTCAAAGAAATTTGCATCATCATTGATGGTGATAGGATTGGAATCGAATTCAACAGCTGCATCATGAAATACATCCACATTTGATTCAATGGAAGAGTGACCATTCTCCCCCTCAACCTAAGAAGGTTGAAACAGTTCAGAATCAAATGGAGGAAGACTTGGTGTCGGACCGGACACGTTTAGGAGACCGAATCTTCGGACATGGTTGGTTAGTTCGAGATTTCTAATCAAGACCCATTTTTGAGGGTACGAATAAGGTCTCGAAGTCAACTTCAAATATTGTTTGCTGGTTTGGACATCCTGGCGCTGGAGCATCAGACTCCATGATGTGAGTTGTAACATGGGTTGGGCCAGAATTCCGAACAAAATTGTCATCAAAGGTACCATCAAATATTTCTTCCAGAACACGAGTTCTCCGATTAAGAACTCGATAAGCCTTTAATTTAGAAGAGTATCCAAGGAAGATGGTTTCATCAGCTTTGGTTTGGAACTTGGTAAGATGATCACGGTTGTTCTTGATGAAGCATCTGCATCCGAAAACATGAAGAAACAAGATAGTTAGCTTCCGACCATTCATGGCTTCATACGGTGTTTTGTTGAGGCGTCGATTGATGATACTTCTATTGTAAGTAAAGCATGCAGTAGAAACAATGTCAACCCAAAGATAGAGTGGAAGATTTGCAAAGTTGAGCATGGATCGAGCAGCTTCAACAAGTGTTCTGTTTCGTCGTTCAACTACACCGTTTTATTGAGGAGTGTATGGAGCAGAAAAATTGTGGTTGATGCCCTTCTCGGTAAGGAAGTTTTCAGTGGTGGAGTTGGTGAATTACGAACCATTTTCACTTCGGATTCTCCTTACAGGGAGTTTGATAAGAACTTCAATTCCTTTGATAAAGTTGATGAGCTCGGAGGTTGTTTCTGATTTTAGCCTTAGGAAGAAGACCCAGGTGAACCTAGTAAAGTCATCCACAATCACAAGAATGTACTTTTTGTGATGGTTCCAGGTGAACCTAGTAAAGTCATCCACAATCACAAGAATGTCCACACAGATCAATGTGTAGAAGTTCTAATGGTTCCAAGATTGTTTTTTCAATGATGACGGAATGACCCTTCTTTGACTGCTTTCCAAACTCACATGCAGCACATAAATGATCATTTTCGAACTTGAGGAGTGGCAAACCTCTAACCATTTCACCCGAAACAAGATCATTTATATATATGAAATTCAAGTGAGCAAGATTCCTATGCCATAACCAACTGACGTCAGGAACAGCTTTTGAGAGTAGACATAGTTGGGGCTTGCCTATGATCATGTTGATATCAAGACGATACATGCTCTTGTTACGATTTGACTTGATCAAACATTCCTTTCGATCTTCGGACATGACGTAGCTATGTTTCTTGCAGAATTCAACTCGACGATTTGCATCAGTGAGTTGAGCCACACTTATAAAAGTATGCTTCAAGTCAGCTACATATTCCACGTTTGAAATGGAGAAGTTGCCATTGGTAAGGATGCCTTAACCTCGGATCTGAGAATTGGAATTGTTGCCATACGTCACATAGCCAGCATTTGGTGCTAGTTTGAGATCTTGCAGAAAGTCCTTTTGCCCCGTCATGTGTATGGAGCAAGCACTATCAATATACCATATTGTATCTTGCTCTGTAGCACAGAGTGCCTGCAAAATTAGTGAGTGGTGGAGTTTTTAGGCTCCGAGTTATGTTTTGGGACAAAGGCACGTGTCTGAGGCTTGGGTAGTGACATTTGAGCAACTGATGGTTTGGAAGGTTTGTTCCGAGATTCCTTAGGAAACAAACAAAAGGTCATAGTTCTTTCATTTATCCAGTAGTCATACTCAATGACATGAGAGTTAGTAACAGTTTTCTTCGGACTTTTAACTTCCGGAGTAGTGTGAACTACTTTGTCTTCTGGAGTTATTGTTTCAACAATGTGTGTTTTGACTTTCCAAACAAGGTTTTGTTTTGAAGATTTTGAAGAATTTGTTTTCTTAACATTTTTTGTTTTGATTGATGGCACATTTTATTTTGAAAGTTGAGGTTTAAAAATTGTGCCATCGGTTTTTGCAATGAAAACAGATGAAACAGTCCGAGGAAAGGTGTTTCAGACAGATGTGGTGCTTAGACTTGACTTTTTAGGAATGGGACTGACCACTTTCTTTGGTTCTACAAGACTGGAAGATATGGAAGGCCTTTGGAGGATCTTAGTGGGTGTGAAGGAGTTTTGACTATGGGTTGATGAATGAGAATTCTGAGATGCACTCATTTTGGAGTTCTCAAGGAATCTTGAATTTTGTCTAGTCTTAACTTCCTTTTTGTGTGCATTCTGAGCTTCCACTTTAGGATCTACAATATCCTTCCTATTCAACATTGCCTTTCTTTTGGAATAAGATGAAGATTTGGAAGTTTGTCCTACTAAGGGATTGTTGAACACAGGCTTAATGGGAACTAGATTTGTTTTGGAAATCACCTGAGGTTCAAAATCACATGAGATTGATTCATCAACATCACTGTCTAAAGATGCCCAAACACATTCTGAAGGTTCGAAAGTCGTTGATTCCGGAAAAATTTCCTCAACAACACAGTTGTTAGGAGGGTTGTGGTTCGGATTAGGAACAACAGACTTTGGAGTACTAGGGTTGAGTTTCGAGGACCGATTCAGCTCCAGGTTTATCAGAGGCGGAAATTGCATGGAATCGGGACTCTTGACAACTATAGGCTTAAACTCAGGAATCAAGGATGCAAAATGGTCAGAAGTCTCATGAAGGTGTGACAAGGGAGAAACAGGTGTATCCGAATGTTTAATGTTCGGAACATCTCCCATAAAAGTCAGATTTTGTAACTCATTTAAGGGACAAACAACTGGTTTCGGAAACTCGCTTCCGAGACCAGGAGCTTTTGACCAAGGACGACGAAAATTGTGAGTCATCCGTTCATTTGATTCAAGAATGTCTATGACATGGTTCATGGCAACAATCTTAGCATTAAGATGTTTGTTATCAGAACTTAAAACATTTCTTTCCGAATAAGTGATTTCACATTTGTCTTTAAGAATGATACATTCATCTTTTGACATTACAAGATGATGTTCTAAAGACTCAATTTTTAACTTCTTATCCTCGAAACTTAATCTAAGACGACTCAATTCACTGTCCTTCTTCTCACTGGCTTCTATGGCTGACTCATAGGCTTTGTAAATGATTTTCATATCTGATTGGATCTGGGTTAGATATGGTTCACAAAGAGACAAATCAAAATTATTATTAATAATCATAGATTTTACCTGTTGAACGATGCTTCTTCCAGGTGGATCGTTGGTAGGCATGTAGCAGTAGTTCGGCTCAGCATCTTCATCATCTCTTTCTGACCCAGACGACCAATAGCCTTCATCACATTCAATTTATTGTCGAGCCATATGACACATGTTTCTGCCAGTGGTTACGTCATCATCATCTCCAGACGACCAATACCCTTCCACATATCTTGATACAGTGGTAACAAAAGCCTTTTCTCTTTCAGCCAATTCTTGAGCTTGACGCACATAGTTAGCAGAGTCCTTGATCTTTGGTTTTTGTAGGACTTCAGTCAAGCAATCTTTAGCAAAGTGATTTGCATGTCTACATTTGTGACACACAATCTTGGGTTTTTCAGACTTCGGAAGCTGTGGAGGTTCTGAGGTGTGATTCGGAGTAGGAAGATTAGGCTTGTAGGCTGGAGGGTTTTCGGAAGGTTTGTTGAATGGTTGATGATTATTTTGGTGAGGAGCTTGAAAACGGTTTGAGTCTATTTCATCAGGGTTCAAAGTTTCCATAGGCTGATAGTTAGAATTTGTGAGAACCGGAACGGTTGGAGGTGAAGGTTGAACAGGAGGAATGTATGGAACAACAATAGTGATTTGGTCCGAAACGATTGGGTTTGAGGTTTGTGGATCATAGGAATTGACTAAAGCAAGAGGACCTCCAGTGAGTTCGCGTAGAGTTTGAGCAACATTTGACTCATGACCTTCAAGCTCATCAAAAAGTTGATAGAGTTTGATCTTTTTCAGAGATCCATTGCTCTGAAGACATGATTTCATGTTTCCCCATCCCTTTCCAAGACTATTGATGAACTTATGATTGTACTCAAGTGGAGTTCGGACTATCCCATGAGCTGTCATGTTGTTGACAACGATTCGATATCTGTTTGAGGCTAAGGCAACAGATTAACCAGGTGTTGTAGTGAAAGTGTCGAACTCATTGACAACCGAAGTCAAACGCTTATCCTTCATGTTCTCTGACCCTTCAAATAAGTCTTGAAGTGTGTCCCAAATCTCTTTTGCGGACTTGCACAGTTTGATGTGCTTAAAGAGAGATGGTGAAACACCAAACACCATTTCCGAAAAGGCAACTTGATCAACATGCAACTTTTCAAGATCATCAGCAGTGAGAGGTGCTTTTCATTGTTGATCATGTCCCAAGAGAGTTGCAGCAGCATCTCTAACCACGGTTCGAAGTGGAACATAAGGACCTTCTTTAACGGACCTCCAGATAGATTCACCTTTCTCTTTTCCAAGTAAAAATCTTTCCATTCTAACTTTCTAGTGATCATATTCTTCAACAACTAGCAGTGGGGCACGTGTAGGGCAACCCACGCTATTTGCTATTTGCATTGAATACATTTGTTCAGTATTAGAAGCAGCCATTGAAGTTAAGATATCTTGAGAAAAAGTGGTATATAGAAGAACTTTTATCCTGAACATAGAAATGATCGAAATACCAAGGTAATCATGAATCAACTATAATATGATATTATGGATTCAAAGGACAACCACTCAAGCTCTTATACCAATTTCGCATTTGCAGCCTCATATTTATGTGCTTCAAAGATTGATCATTTCCGAGGTTCGCATTTTGACTCACTTCGGATTATTTATATATGGTTTCGGACCATTATTTGGGAGTTTGGGTTTGCATTTCGGTTATTGGCATTACTTCGGTTCAGCATTATGATTCTTCAGCAGCGGTTTTATGATATATATATATATATATATATATATATATATATATATATATAGATATATATATATATATATATATATATATATATATATATATATGTTGGATTAGTGTCTAAGTCCATAACTATGTTTGGTATGTACTTGACCCGGTTGTGCATGGTCCTTTTGGGTTGCCTTCACCAAAGCAACTTGACTGGAGGAATAACATAGAAAGAGGTGATTATGGTTTATTAATATATTATAAGACTAATATATTAAAAGAGAAATCATATTTGTTTAATTAACATTGGTCAATAATTAATTAAGAATTAGTTTGTGATCAAAAGAAGTTAATTGAACTTAAGGGGCTGAACTATAATTATGTGATAGTTACAAAGTTAGGCAAGGAAACCCTAATAGATAGGGTGGACGAATTCTAGGGATAAAGCCTTAAGAATTCATCCATGATAGGGATTCTAGAATTATCCTTGGGCTGCTTGGTGGCTAAGTAATCAGATAAGGATAACCATTGAAACCCTAATTCCTACACCTATATAAAGGACCCCTAGGCATGGGAATTTCGGCCACTTGAACTCTAGAAGTCCTAGAGCCGAAATTCTCCTCTCCCCTCTCTCTCTTGTTTCCTTCACTTACTATTGGTGTTTGTGATTCATTAGAGGCACAACACTTGAGGTGCTAAAGTTCTCAAGGCTTCAAGATCTTCAATCAACAACAAGGTAAACATCTAGATCTGATTTGTGATGCTAATTTTGATTATATACACTAGATCTAGGGTTAGAAAGTCTTGGATGATTTGCATGTACAATAGAGAAAGATAGATCCAAGCATTAGGGTCTGCATGAGCACATAGGATGTTCTTTTGGCTCAAACCCATTAGTGGTATCAGAGCTTTGTTTGGTTTCTATTGTATTGATGCCTTGTATGTTCATCTTGCTGAAAAAAACGTTTTTTTGGCCCTCTGCTCGACCTGACTCGGCGAGTCACTAGCTGCACTCGGCAAGTCGGCCCAACTCGGCGAGTCCAATTAGTGACTCGGCGAGTCGGAGCGTCAAACAGAGGGATTTCGGGATTTCTTATTGTTTTGCGTAAGGATAATTGCCTAAATCGTTTTTGACTAATAAAATTCGAATTTTATTACTGTTTTATGATTATCCTTACCAAATCAAAAGATAATTACCAATTGTTTAAATAATAAATTCCTTATTTGATAATATTTGATTATTTGAATTAATTGTTGAATTATCTTGTAAATAAAATTGATTAGGTCAAATTTAGATAATCATTAAAATTAATTGTTTAATTTAAATTATTTGCTATTTGATCCTTTGTGTTTTGAAAAGTTCAAAACTTGTCCTCAAGTTTTGAAATTTAAATTTTAAGATTAAAAGTTTAATTTGAACTATTTAAATTTCAAACCCTAGAATTTTACAAGTTTAAAATTCACCCTATACTATTATAATATTACAAGATTAATATATATATATATATATATATATATATATATATATATATATATATATATATATATATATATGTTTAACTTAAATGCTAGTCTTACCGTTAATAGGCCTCATTCACGAAGCCGATCTATAAGGGGGGTATAAGGTTATGGCCTATAAAATGGTCGTTTAATGGGTGTCCTCTCTCACCCACCGCTTTCTTGATTGGTAGAGGGTCGTTAGCCGAACGGGTAGGATAGGGCAACCATTTCCTCATTAATAAGTATAATGAATTATAAAAAGTAACTAAATGTTTTTCCAAAAATTCTCAATCTTAGTTACTTTAGGCAAAAGTGAGTTGATGCAATTCCATGAAGTTACACTTTGTACCCTTGCTAAGACGTTAGTGGAGCGTGTGTGGTTGACCGGCACACTAATTGGGTTCTAAGCAAAGGTGACGAAGGGTGACTCATTGTTTGTCATAGTTCGATGGAGCGTGTGTGGTTAACTGGCACATCGAATAGGTGACTGTAACAATGAGGGCACCATGTATATTTTCATGGTTATTCACACCCGCTTTGTGATCCTCGGTATCCCAGTCACAAACTAAAGGGTCATATCGAGATTTAAACATGACATTGAAAAGTTCAATGAATCTCAAAAGATCTAGGAGTTTTCAATACATTTAAAACTTAATCTCTTTTTCGTTTTTCATGGTGGAGAATTAGTGAATCATCATTCACTTACCTTCATATTATTTACTTGTTAGATTACGGCATCCCTTTTCTAATTTGTAAATAATGTTGTTGGATCCTAGCCCTAATTTATCATTTGGGTGTTTAATTGGGGATTCATTTCTAATCAAACTTTGTTCTTTTTCTTTTCAGATGTCGAATGTTAACAATGCTTCCGGCTCGAACTCCTCCAGCTCATTCTCACTCATGAATTTGTATGGCAGAGTGATCTTTCACGGGTCCAATTTCAATGATTGGATTCGCAATATACAAATGGTCACTCTTTATGAAGACAAAGAGTATGTCCTAGATGAAAAGCTGAAGGAGATCAACGTAAACACCGCCACTGCTGAAGAGATCACTGCCTTTGAGACCCATGAGCATGATGCCACGAAAGCCCATTGCATCATGCTAGCGACTATGACTGCAGAACTCCAAAAGTCCTATGAGGACATGTATCCCTATGAAATGCATCAAGACTTGCTAGACCGGTACCACCAGAGCGCTAGGAAAGAAAGGTACGAGATCATCACTTCGATGATCACTACCAAAATGGGTAATGGAGAGTCCCTTACCGCTCATCTGCAAAAGATGCAGAGATATGTCGATCGCCTGCTAAAGTTAAATGTGAACTTTGATGAAGAGTTGGCAATTGACATCATCCTTCATGCCTTCCCTTCCTGCTATAGCCAGTTCCGCATGACCTACCACATGAACAAGGAGGAGGTCACTTTGCTAAGTCTGTTGCATCAACTCCAACTCCCGCTACTTCCCCTGTCTTGGCAATAGGGAAAGGGAAGGGTAAGAAGAGGAAGGCTCCCTCAAAGAGCAACCACAAGGGAAAGTCCCAAGATGGTACCTCTTCTAGTGGAACCAAAGTTGGTTCTGCTAAACCCAACTCTAACCCTAAGGAGGCAGAGTGCCACCACTGCCACAAGATAGGGCATTAGAAAAGAAGCTGCCCAGAATATCTGCAAGCTATCAAGGATGGGAAGATCAAGCCGTCCTTCACAGTTATTTACACTATTAAATCTAATGATTCATCGCATGCGATTTCTTGGGTTCTTGATACAGGATGTGGTTTTCACATATGTTCTTATTTGCGGGGACTAAGAAGAAATAGGGATGTGGAGCGTGGAAGGATAAACCTAATCATGGGAAACAGAAGATCGTCGCCTGTCACCAAGATTGGAGTATATTCCTTAGTGTTAGTAATGGATTAGGTTTAGATTTAAATAATTGTTGCTATTCGCCAGATATGGCAAGAAACATCATTTCATTTCATGGTTTATATAGACAAGGATTTAGATATTCATTTGATAATGAAAAGGGTTCTATTTATGCTTATCTTAATAGTGTTTTATATTTTGAAGCATCGCCTTGTAATGGAATATATGAGACTGTGATGGTTGTAGATAACTTAGGAAATGATGTGTTGTGTGTTGATTCTTCCAATAGTATGGATAAGGCATGCTTGTGGCATTGTCGTCTTGGACATGTCAACAAGAAACGCATAGCCCAAGTCCAAAAGGATGGAGTGTTGGAGTCATTCGACCTTAGGGACGATGACTTGTGTGAGTCTTGTTTACTTGGAAAGATGACCAAGTCACCTTTCAATGGAACTTGTGCGAGGGGTGAGGGTTTATTGGATCTCATACATACAGATGTATGTGGACCCTTTATATCCACCACAAGGGACACGAGCCGCTTCCATTTGACTTTCACTGATGATTATAGCAGATATGGGTATATCTACGTAATCAGGCATAAGTAAGAAACCTTTGAAAAGTTCAAAGAGTTCAAGCAAGAAGTGGAGAATCAGTTGGGCATGAAAATCAAGATGCTTCGATCTGATCGAGGTGGAGAGTACCTAAGTCTTGAATTCCACGACTACCTCAAGGAATGCGGAATTGTTTCGCAATTGACGCCACCTAGGACACCGCAGTTGAATGGTGTAGCTGAGAGGCGTAATCGAACCTTTCTAGACATGGTTCGTTCCATGATGAGTCGTGCTTCGCTACCTATCTCATTCTGGGGGTATGCCTTAGAGACTGCCGCCCATATCCTTAACTTAGTCCCTACAAAGAAGGTTGCCAAAACACCTCACGAGATGTGGACATGGAAAGCTCCCTCGTTGGCACATATCAAGGTTTGGGGTTGCGAGGATTTCGTAAGACGAGAGACACACGACAAGCTCGAACCTCGTAGTGAGCGATTTATTTTCATCGGCTACCCGCAGAAGTCCTTTGGATATCTCTTCTATAGACCGAGTGACAATGTTGTCTTCATTACGAGGAGAGGGGTTTTCCGAGAACGAGAACTCATAAGCCAAGGGGACAGTGGGAGGCAAATCGATCTTGAAGAGATTCAAGAATCGAGTGATGAAGGAACCTCTAACGCTGGCGCTCAACCTGAGGAGGAAACTCCGATTGAACCGATTGCCGAGTCATTACCTCTTAGACGTTCCGAAAGAGTTAGGGTTCAACCCTAGTTATATGGTTTTCATATTACTACAGAAGGGGATACATATATTAGTGATAGTACACTAATAAATTTGGACGAACCTAACAGCTATAAGAAAGCCATGGCAGGCCCGGAGTCTGCGAAGTGGAAAGAGGCGATGGACAGCGAGATTCAGTCCATGTATGACAACCAAGTTTGGAATTTGGTTGACAATGTACCAGGTCGTAAGATGGTCGGGTGCAAATGGATCTTCAAGAAGAAGACCGACATGGATGGGAATGTGCACACTTATAAGGCGCGATTGGTCGCGAAGGGTTTCACTCATACTCCCGGAGTTGACTATGATGAAACCTTCTCACCAGTTGCGAAGATAAAGTCTATCAGGGTGATGCTAGCCATTGCTGCATTTCATGACTATGAAATATGGAAGATGGGTGTCAAAACCACTTTCCTTAACGGGAAGTTGGCTGAGGATGTTTACATGAGTCAGCAGAGGGTTTTATCAATGCGAAGCATCCCAATAGAGTGTGTAAGCTTGAGAAGTCTATTTATGGACTAAAACAAGCATCTCGCAGATGGAATCTTTGTTTCGATGAGAAAGTCAAAGAATTTGGTTTTTTGCGAAGCGAGGATGAATCATGTGCATATGTCAAAGCCAGTGGGAGTATAGTAAGCTTCCTGGTATTGTATGTCGATGACATACTACTCATAGGAAACGACATCCCGACGCTGCAGGAAGTAAAGTCCTGGCTTGGGAAGTGCTTCGTATGAAGGACCTCGGAGAGGCTGCCTATATTCTGGGAATAAGGATAGTGAGAAACAGAAGTAAGAGACTAATAGGACTTAGTCAGAATACTTACTTGGACAAGGTACTAAAACGTTTTAGTATGGAGAATTCAAAGAAGGGAGAGTTACCAATCCAAAGTAATGCCAAGTTGAGTAAGACTCAAAGCCCGAGTAACGAAGTCGAGATAGAAGAAATTAGCCGAGTACCATACGCTTTCGCAGTTGGCTCGATTATGTATGTTATGACTTGTACTCGCCCTGATGTGGCCTTCGCCTCGAGCATGGTCAGCACATATTCTTAAGTACCTTCGGAGGACCAAGGAATGGTTTCTAGCCCTCGGTGGGAGTGATGAATTAAGGGTGCGAGGGTATAGTGACGCCAGTTTTCAAATTGACAGGGACAACTACCGTTCACAGTCGGGCTGGGTCTTTACTCTAAATGGAGGAGCAGTGACTTGGAAAAGTTCCAAGCAAGAGACCGTGGCTGATTCAACGTGCGAATCAGAGTACATTGCAGCGAGCGAAGCGTCAAAGGAGGCAATATGGTTGAAGAACTTCATTGGAGACCTTGGAGTTGTGCCGGCCATACAAGAGCCTATGGAAATTTTATATGATAATGAAGGAGCGGTTGCTTTGACCAAGGAACCAAGGGATCATGGCAGAAGGACTCCTCGTAGTGAAGAGGGTATCGTCGGAGGATAACCCAACATATCTGCTTATGAAGGGACTGAGCAGGGTTAAGCACTTGCAGCACGCTAGGAGCATCGGGCTGAAGGACGATGTTAGTTTAGATTAGATAGTTTAGAAACGTGTAATAGATAAATGTAATTGACATTTGATAATTAAATAAAAGAGGATTATTTATAAGTAAAGTTACTATCTTATGTTAATTATTTACATATTGTTTCATTTTGCATGTTTTGACTTCCTGAATAACAAGATTATTCGAATGTTCCACAGTCGTTCATACTTTGGGAGTAGGTATGAAAGAAGATTGTCATGAATTGGTGTGTAGATTATCTAAAGTGTATTAGACATAGCAAAAGTTTGCTATAACGTTCATGAGTGCTTATGAACTTGATTTGAGCATTGGAATAAACCCACGCTTGCTGGAATCACTTCATGGAATTTATCACGAGTGATCGCAAGACGATAATATCATATGGTCTTAAAACCTAGATATATGGTTTATTGTTTGCTAATTAGTTGTGCATTGATAATGCGTAAACGCATCAGTAACTTGATGTTATAAAATGCATTGTTGTGTATGATTTGATTAGTGGATAGTAAATGCATATAAGTCGAAGTTTATCTGTTCCTTTTATCCTAAGAGGGTAAAAGCGATATCAGGACCCCTTGATGATTTGATTTGACTTATGTGTCGGGCTCGGTCAGGACTGAATTGATGTGTTCAATTAAGTTCTATGTCAAATGAATCAAAGATAGAGAAACAAACTGCTGGACAATAAGTATGACTATGTTCCATGTAATTGTCCGCACGATATATAGAACAGAGGATTATACGATCCCTTATCTGAAGGACATGTTATTGATAAGATCAAGAGTTTTGAGAACTGCGATTGCTACTCGGATTCGAAAGGTGCATTTGCATTTATAGTAATTAGACTTATCTACGTGGGAGATTGTTGGATTAGTGTCTAAGTCCATAACTATGTTTGGTATGTACTTGACCCGGTTGTGCATGGTCCTTTTGGGTTGCCTTCACCAAAGCAACTTGACTGGAGGAATAATATAGAAAGAGGTGATTATGGTTTATTAATATATTATAAGACTAATATATTACCAGAAAAATCATATTTGTTTAATTAACATTGGTCAAGAATTAATTAAGAATTAGTTTTGTGATCAAAAGAAGTTAATTGAACTTAAGGGGCTGAATTGTAATTATGTGATAGTTACAAAGTTGAGCAAGGAAACCCTAATAGATAGGGTGGACGAATTCTAGGGATAAAGCCTTAAGAATTCGTCCATGATAGGGATTCTATAATTATCCTTGGGCTGCTTGGTGGCTAAGTAATCAGATAAGGATAACCATTGAAACCCTAATTTCTACACCTATATAAAGGACCCCTAGGCATGGGAATTTCGGCCACTTGAACTCTAGAAGTCCTAGAGCCGAAATTCTCCTCTCCCCTCTCTCTCTTGTTTCCTTCAGTTGCTATTGGTGTTTGTGATTCATTAGAGGCACAACACTTGAGGTGCTAAAGTTCTCAAGGCTTCAAGATCTTCAATCAACAACAAGGTAAACATCTAGATCTGATTTGTGATATTAATTTTGATTATATACACTAGATCTAGGGTTAGAAAGTCTTGGATGAATTGCATGTACAATAGAGAAACCTAGATCCAAGCATTTGGGTTTACATGAGCACATAAGATGTTCTTTTGGCTCAAACCCATCAATATATTCTACAGTTTTTGTTAAGTTCGGCAATATATCACCAAGTCTACCTATGACCGAAAATAATATCCTCGTTTTTTACGGGTAGATAGTCACATCAAGGGGGAGCGTGCAGTGCTCCATCATATCCGACATATTCTCTTGCCCGGTTTCATGATTATTTTTTATCTTTATTGCATGGTTGATAAAAAATAAGGGGAGAATCATGAGCATCCATTCTGGTTTATTATCAGAGTTTTGAGTTAGAGACATTTGAAGACGAAGATTCATTTAGTAGTGCGATGTGGCAGTGATTTTTGATCTTCACAGATCGAATTTTTGGCATTACTAGACGTTCTTCGAATTATGATTATTTATCTTCAGACTCTACACTTTGGGATATCTCATTTGTGTTTGCATCCGGTTAAGATATTATGATTTCTCGAGTTTGGATTTGCGAGATTTTGAAGACGATGATTATTTTAGCGATGCGGCGTGACACTGATTTTTGATCTTCTGATCAAATTTTTGGCATTGCTAGACCATGTCCTCGGATTCATATTATTTATCATTCGGACTTTATTTTGGATGCTTCACATTTTCAGCAGGTTATTCTTCAGAGATTATTTGGTGCATTATCATTCGATTTCGGAATATTGAAGACGTTGTGTGATTCGACAATTGTGCTCTTCGGTTCAACGGTTGACGGGGAGACTGTGAACATGATTAGTTGTTGGGGACTGATCACATTCGAAGATTGGGATTTCATACTTTTATTCAGATATTGGGGTTTCTCTGTTTGTTCTTTGATGTTAGATATTCCATTCCCAGATTTCGAGATCACGACAGCTTCAGCACTTCCGAGACGCTTCAGCACCAGACCTATCGGACCTTCCTGTAGGATGTTCTGCCTTTTATCACTGCTTTACCCTCACCATTTCCGAGAATTTAGGGGGAGATTGTTGGAGCATGAAAATGCTCTACAATGATGAGTGTTTATTAGGTTAGAATATTCCCTTGTATGAAAAACATATTCCCTCCACTAGTATATAAAATGGAGGTGATGGTCATTTTATTTGTAAGAGTGCACTATGTAGACTTTGTAGATTAGAGAGAGTGTGGTGGGATCTCTCCCACCATGGGAGAATTATCTCTCCCAACCCATGAGTGTTCTTGATATATTTTATATCTCTCTATTTATCTACTACAGTTTTACTCACATATCTTGTTCATCATGTTCATACACGATTATCTTCTTGGTAATATCTTCCGCACCGATCCAATCGATAAAATGGGAACCTACAATAACCACAGTCTCCTGGAGGGAGAGCGTGACACTTGTGTATAGATCTATACGAGACTGACAATCCCACACCTAAATTGTTAGCTACAGTTAGGCTAACAGGCCTAGGGTGACAAATGTCATACCATTTCCGACGCCTAGGTTATACTAACTCACAATTTGGTATTGAATAATACGATTAGTGTATGAATACATAAACAACTTCAAGTAGTTTTATTAAATAATAGAACTACAATACAACATTTTACATTACAGCTGGTGGAATCCAGGCACATACATTTACAAAGTTTTCATACAAGTACGCATACAGTATACTATTTTCCAGTACAGAGAAACTTACATTTCAGAGAAACTTTCATTTTCACTTGGTTTTATAATAATAATAAGACTATGATATACCATTACTGAGTTCAAAAATACTTACACATTTTGGTCTTATTGTTGGGTTTTGTATAGTACAACATCCTATGGTGCACATACAACCCTAAATGCCTTGGATCTATGTTTTCTCTAATTATACATGTAATGGTATTTCCAAAGCAGTAAGCCTATAACTAGCATGCAATTGACATAAACAATATGAAATACTAGTTAGGATGACATACCTTTTATGTAGCTTGAAACCTTGTTGTATTTGGCCTTAAGAGCTTAGCACCAAAAGTATGAATGGCTCAAATGGCTCACAACTCACCTAGGACAAAGGTGACTCTTGAGAAAGAATCTCCATGCACCAAAACACCTCATGAACTTCAAGAATATGTGTGTAGGCATTTTTTTGGGTAAGGAGTACATATTTATATGTTGGATTCCAAGGGCTATGGGTATAACCCAAATCCATACCCATGGGTATTATGATCCATGGTTCATGTGGTCCAAATCTTTACGTGTCCATACATAAACTTGGTCCAACATGGATCATAAGCCCAACACATATAAATATAACTAATTCTCATAATTAGTCCCCATAGATTTAATTAGTCTCTTTTGATCACTAAATTAATTCCAAATTAATTCTTGATCAATGCTAATTAAAACATATGATTTCATATTAATATATTAGAACTTATAATATATTAATAAATCATATATAACCTTCTCTCAAAAGTCCATCCTAACAAATTGTCCTAGTGTTATGCAACCCAAATGGACCATGCTACTCTCGGGTCGAGTACATACCAATAATAATTATGGTCTTAGACACCTAATCCAACAGTCTCCTACTTGGATAAGTCTAAAACTATTATTGCAAATATGACTCCAAAATCCCGACTAGCAATCGTAGCTCTTAAAAGCCGTTGTCGAACTCTGATGTAGTCAATGACGTGTCCATTAGATAAGGGATCATATATTCCTCCATTCTAGATAACATATGGACTGAGACATGGATTATAATCATTCTCTTTGTCCATCTATTGTTTCCCGATTTCTGATTTATGACGACCGACTAATTGAACAAATCAAATCAGCCCAGGCCCGGCCGAGCACTTAGGGTTGTCATCACTAAATCATCGCGGGGCCCACAAATATCGCTTTTATCCCTCCAAGGGTAAAAGGAATGGATAAACTTCGACTCATATGCTTGCTCTCTCTACTCATTAAATCACACACAACAATGTGTTTTATAACACCAAGTTACTGGTGCGTTTTCACATTATCAATGTGCAACCGACTTGTAGACTGCAACTCATATCTTTCCGTTTGAAGAATATAAGATATTATCGTCTCATGATCACTCGTGATAAGATCCATGAAGTGATTCAAATGAGCGTGGGTTTAATCCAATACTCGAATCTTATTCCAGGAGCACTCATGAATATTGAAGCTATGTCTAAAACACTTGGACATACTACAAACCCATTCATGATAGTCTTGCCTCAATACCTACTTCCAAAGTATGATTGACTGTGGACGGATTGAATAACCTAGTTATTCGGGAAGTCAAAACATGCAAAGTGAAAAACAAGAATAATACTAATCCTATATGGTCCCAAAACTTTGAGTCATATTGATTACTCATTATTCATTGTATAATGTTTCAAATAATCAACTTAATACTTAAACTAAAACAATAGGTGTCCCATGCTACAAGCATGCACACTATGTTTACCTATGGTCCTTTCTTTGTGGAATAGATCAATTGAAAACATTTCAATGATGCTCATTTCACAATTCCAAATCCTTATGATAAATGTAAGAATACAAGATTCTTTGCCAATCTGTTAGATTCTAAACTTATATGCAATGATATTCTTGTAATGACTATGCACAAAAGTCACAAAGACTTGGCAACAGTCATTACAAAGTATTCCAATGGAGAGTAATTCCATGGAAACGAAGTCTCACATTCAAAGTACATTCCTTTAAACATCCTTGTTGCATTAAGTTTTCTAATCTTACACAGATTTAAAGAATAACTTCCACTTATGGAAACTTTTCCATATTCCCATTTTGACTATCACTTCTGAACAAGAGTTGCCTCTTTTCAGAATATGTCAATATGGTCCTTCCAAAATTAACACTATACTTCCAACTGTCCATGAGTAACCAATCTTTGGTAAGCCTCAGATTGTCCTTGACAATTGCTTAATCATTTTAGTCATATATAGTTCTGGTCCTTTTTCCCTCTTAATGCCCTAGGCATTTGGAAAATTCAAAACACATAGAAATATTATAGCATATGCAATCGATCCTATACCCGAAGCATATGGGATACGATTCATAATGTCTCACATAAAGACATGATCCTAGACCAGTCTTTTGCTATAATTTTTTCTATTAGCCATGTTCTCAAGATTCGGACTATGAAGAGGGATGCCTTAATCACAATCGAATATTGGGAACACAATTAATATTTCCATATATCGAATTTCCTTATGTTGAACCATTCCAACATAACATTCATATATATACTTGACTAAATTAGACTTAAATCTCAATTTAAGCTTTTAGAATTGGAATGAAGTATAATTTCCTCTCCCTTAATTATAGCAAAACAACTTTTCAAACCCTGCAACTTTGTTTTCTATAATTAAAAATGCTAACTTGCAACACTTAACATAATAATCATGCTCCCACTAACATGATAATTATATTCTTATCAGCATAACACTTATGCTCCCACTAGCTTTGACATGTAACCAGAAATCAACTGGACTTCTAGAAATCAGTACTTTATTGACTTTCATTACCAAAGTTCAGGTTTCTGATACGAGATGCTTCGATAAGACTTTATCTGAGCTTCCCAAAATCATACACCTTTCCTTAGATAGCTCACATGTGTGTCTAAACAATTTTAGAACTATGAAAAGGGATGCCGTAATAATAGTCTCAAATGTTTAGACCTTTGCCATTGCTCACAATTTGAATTATGAAAAGGGATGCCGTAATCATAATTGAATTTGAGAATCCAAATATCACAATTTCTATCTCCTTAAAATCTTCTTAGTGAAAGCGTTTCCTCACCATCATTTTCATGAATCGAAGAGAAACCTTATGACACTTAGATTTTATGGTGTATGTGTTCCTATCCATGTGAATTTGTCAAAAACATAACCATAAGAGGAGGTTAGTGACAGATCCAAACTAATATGGGCTAAACTTGTTCAATCTTAACTTCTTGCCACCTGGCAGCACAAGGGCCTACCATTGCTTCCAAGTAGTTATGCAAACAACTGAGAACTCATAGAACTCACATGCATAGTCAACTTTAACTGGAATGGGCACAGAAACAAGAATATGTCAACACGATAGGCTATAAACCTCAAGTCGTGTGCTAGTGATAAACAATACCCTTGATTAGTTCTTGAAACTTTTCAAGATCTTTAAGACTCCCACTCACCTCTTGATATATAAGATTCTCTTGTCAAGAATCATTCCTTGACAAAGCAAATATTCAAGAGTTAGTGCGGATTCTTATCAAGACAAACACTTCACACAATTGGCCTTAGTTGGTCTTTGTTTTATCCAAAACATCACAACTCACCAATTTCAAATGTACAAGAGTAGAAAACATTTTACTCTACATTTGATAAGTGTTTTAAACCTTCTTAACATTATGTTACTCAAGGCTCGATCTTGGAGTATTACTCTAAGACTCAATTTTGGAACGAAGTATGATTCATCTTTTGATTTAACCATTTCAACAATTCACGATTCCTCGTCCTAGTCAAACAATTGCACTAAGATGTCCTTATAGGATCAATTGTGATATGGTTTTTCCTAATCATTAAGATGATCATAAAACATGATACTGAAGTACTCTCCCATCTTTTCAGATTGGAGAAAATTTTATCTTTTTGCCTAATTTGATTCTTCTCATTCGTCCTGCCATACATTGAAACTTTTCCAATGTTTCAGAATTATACTTAAACTTGTAAGCACAACCATATTTACTAAACTTTAGTAAATCAAGATGAATAGCCTTATCATTCTTTATGGTGGACCTGATCAGCGGACAACCAAGTGTACCCGATCTCCTAGTCCTTCACTTGACTCACATATACATGTGAACAAGGAATTAGTCTTAATTTTCCAAAGATGAAAATTCTCATTCATCATACAGTACAAGTTGCATGACTCCAAATTTCTATCCAACTGAAACTTGGGTGATGAGAATCTTTCCTTATTTGGTAAATTATGACACTACCACAAACGAAAGAATCAAATCCATTTTCCAATATTGCTATCAATGGAATCATATAAACAACAATTTTCACAAATCCCATTGTAAGGATACTTAAAATAAATATAATCAAAAATTTTCCTTTTATTTTAAAATTGCTGAAAAACTTATCCTTATAATGCAAATACATATGAAAACTATGTTGTTATCTATTCCTAAGCAATCTATCATAACTCTTAAGCACCAACTCAAAATTCCGATCTTTGAAATCATGCGATCGAAATCCATCTTCGCGATCAGATTCAACATACTCCTCTTCTAAGCTTCCTCTCCTTTTTCAATTCTACAAAACATCAAAATGCGACCTAGTCACATCATGTAATAAGAATCTCCAAATAGGAACTTAATATAGTTAGATAGTGAACTTTACCTGAAGCATAGTAAATTTTTTGACTTTTACCATTCTAGTGAACTTTCAGGTAAATAAGGCAGCTTTGCAACCAATGCCCCTTCCTTTGGCAATAGAAACACATGGACTCTATAGTAATGGTACATGGGACCATCTCAGACTTAGCCTTTCTCTTTCCCATTTGGTCAACCGGGTTGACTATGGTCGATCCCTTTCCATTGGGAAGAGAAGACTTTTATAGACTTCCAATGTTTCCATTGTCAATGTCCATGAAAGTTTGGGAGGTAGATCTTCCAATCAAATTTTGCTTTACCAGTGCTCCAAATCATTGTTGATTCAGCAGCAACAAGCAAAATAGGTAAGATCAATAAGGATCATGTCGTGGCCTGTCACATAGTAGTCCTTAATGAACTCACTATATGACTCGGAAAGTGATTGAAGAACCCAGTCAACAGTGAACTTCCTTGAGACTTTGACACCAAACTCTGCCAATTTGTCAATATGTGACTTCATCTCCAAGACGTGAGTGCATATAGACACTGCTTGCCAATAGGGATTGAGTGACCTTGAACTTATCAAGAACTTGTGGGTTAGGGAGAATAATTGGAGGAGGTGGAGGAAGTGAAGTATGATTTCCAGTCTCATTAATGCACAACAAAGGGATTAATCTTTCACCTTGATCGCCATTTGGGATATCATCTTCATTAGGAAAGCTTTATCCAAAAGGATAAGGAAGACCATAGTTATTATAACTAGACATCTCTGAGGGAGAAATTCAAGTTTAGTTGATTTAAGTCATTAATATAACATCCAATATGAAATATTAAGTCTAGGACCCAACACAATATTTTATAACTTGGAATAGGGATGCCGTAATCCAAGCTACAAAATATTTGAAGGTAGGTAAATGACGATTTACCAATTTCCACCATGAAAAACGAAATTTAACATTAGGTTTTAAATGAATTGAAACTCCTAGATCTTTTGAGATTCATTGAACTATTCAATGGCATGTTTAAATCTCGATTGTGCCCTTCAAGTTTGTGACTGGGATGCCGAGGATCACAAACAAGGAGTGAATAACCATGCAAATTAACTTGGTACACTTAATGTTACAACCACCTAATCAATGTGTCGGTTAACCACATACGCTCCATTGATCTATTAACATCAAGCTACCCTTTCCCACACATTGCCAGTCCCAGATTAGTGTGTCGGTTAACCACACATGCTCCACTAACGACTTAACAAGGTGCAAAGTGCAATTTCATGAGTTAGCACCAAATTCACATTTTCCTAAAGTAACTAAGATTGGAATTTAATAAAGTTTAGTTACTTTTTAATTATCATTATACTTTTAATGAAGGGAGAATTAATGTCATGTCCTACCCGTTCGGCTAATAACCCTCCACCAGTCAAGGAAGCGGTGGGTGAGAGTGGACGGCCATTAAACTGCCATTTTATAGGCAGTAACCTTATACCCCCCTTATAGACCGGCTTCGTGAATGAGACCTACTAACGGTAAGACTGACTTACTCTTATACATACATATATATATATATATATATATATATATATATATATATATATATATATATATATTAAACCTATAATATAATAATAGTATAAGGGTTGAATTTTAAACATTTAAAATTCTAGGGGTTGGAATTAAAGTATACATGGGGGGTAACTTTACGAATTCCAAAACTTGAGGGCAAGTTTTGAACAATTCAAAAACTTTTTGTTTCCATAACTTATGAGTTTAATATGGTTTTTATGGAAGACTTTTCAAGTTCCATAACTTGAGGACAAGTTATGGAAGAGATAAAACTATTTTATGATGACATTAAAATAAAAGACTCTTCCGTTTTCATAACCTATGAGACTTAATGTTCTTTTAAAATAAAAACTCTTCATTTTTCCATAAGTTGAGGACAAGTTATGGAGTTCATAAAAACCATTAATATCAATTATTTCAATTAACACAATAATCAAATAATTTTTCTATGAACAAGATTAAACTCATAAGCAAAGATAATTCACATCAACAATTTTCAAGAAATTAGCTAATCATATAAACTACTACAAATCTTGAAACTTTGGCAATTATCCTTTATTTGGATGAGAATAAACATTACCATAGCACCAAAATCAAATTTTATGAACAAAAACATTTTGTGGTAATGATTCTAATCCAAAATAGGACAAAAAACTTGAAAATTTGCATCTAGGACAACTAACTTGTCGAGTTGGTCAACTTTATGAGTGGACTCGGCGAGTCACTCATCCAACTCGGCAAGTCCAAGGCAAAAACCATGCAACTCGTCGAGTTAATCACTGTACTCGGCGAGTTCCGCTGTCAGAGTGCAGACAATTTGATTTTTTCACTTTGAAAACCAATAATAACATCAAATATAATAGAAAACAACCCATGGCTCTGATACCACTGTTGGGTTTTGTATACTACAACATCCTATGGTGCACATACAACCCTAAATGCCTTGGATCTATGTTTTCTCTAATTATACATGTAATGGTATTTCCAAAGCAGTAAGCCTATAACTAGTATGTAATTGACATAAACAATATGAAATACTAGTTAGGATGACATACCTTTTATGTAGCTTGAAACCTTGTTGTATTTGGCCTTAAGAGCTTAGCACCAAAAGTATGAATGCCTCAAATGGCTCACAACTCACCTAGGACAAAGGTGACTCTTGAGAGAGAATCTCCATGCACCAAAACACCTCATGAACTTCAAGAATATGTGTGTAGGCGTTTTTTGGCTAAGGAGTACATATTTATATGTTGGATTCCAATGGCTATGGGTATAACCCAAATTCATACCTATGGGTATTATGATCCATGGTTCATGTGGCCCAACTCTTTATGTGTCCATACATAAACTTGGTCCAACATCGATCATAAGCCCAACACACATAAATATAACTAATTATCATAATTAGTCCCCATAGATTTAATTAGTCTCTTTTGATCACTAAATTAATTCCAAATTAATTCTTGATCAATACTAAGTAAAACATATGATTTCATATTAATATATTAGAACTTATAATATATTAATAAATCATATATAACCTTCTCTCAAGAGTCCATCCTAACAAATTGTCCTAGTGTTATGCAACCTAAATGGACCATGCTACTCTCGGATCGAGTACATACCAATAATAGTTATGGGCTTAGACACCTAATCCAACACTTATGGTATTAAGACTACAATTCATTTACAACAGAAAATATAGGATTTTCTGGAATAACATATTTACATTTTCAAAGAACAAGAGACTGGTTTCAAATACAAACATGCTTATGAACTCACAAACTTAAATGTTGATACACTTTCAAAATCGCTTGTATTCTCAAGAAACCAGTAGACAGGTACACTTACAGGTTTTGAGAAGACGGAGCATCATAGTGGCACGTCTTATAGTTTTTGCTATATACTTTTGTTGTCATACAAACAATTTTATGAACAGATGTAAAAACTATACTTTATCAATGTAATGGTTGTTGCTTTGATTACTATTATTCAATTGTTGTGATACTGTACATGACGTCATCCACCCCCGAACATTTTCGTCATTCCGGTTTGGGGGCGTGACAACACTCACTTAAAATACAACAAAGTTGTATGAAACATGGAGAACGAGAGTATATTATACTAGAATACACTTTCATTATGCTAGAATACATTTGCAAGAATGCACTCTCGTTCTCTTTGTTTCATGCAATTTTATTGTATTTTGAGTGAGCGGATCATGAAAGAAAGCACGAACCTATACATGAAAACCAAAATGCGAATATATTCTGAAAGAATATTATTTCTGACATAAATGAAGTATTTAATTAGTTTCCATAAAAAAGAAATTATAATTATGGATATCATTTAATATACATGTAATTATGGAAATCATTTAATATCTATATTTATTTGATTAAGTAATAATTTAATGTTTACTAAATTTTTATTATAGCATTCTACCACACAACAAATGTGGGAAACACACGAATATATATATATATATATATATATATATATATATATATATATATATATATATATATATATATATATATATATATATATATATATATAGTGTTTGGATCTAGTGAGAACCCAAAAAATGGTGATAATTGCGAAGACAATTCACCACCACCCGCTCCGTCAAAGGCACAAACATCAAACCAAATACTTGGACGTGACGCGTTCGCATGCGATGCACGTCCGTGGTAATTAATATGGACTCGAAGATTTAATCACGTACGACGAATGTCCATAAAACGTCATTTTAGTGAGTTATATTTTTTCGTTACTATAACGTATTTTTATATTTTTTAAAAATACTTTCACAAAAAAAAAAAAAACTTTATATATATATATATATATATATATATATATATATATATATATATATATATATATACACACACACACGTTCTCGTTTTTAAGGTATTTAATTTCATTATTCATTTTTTTATTTTTTTCTATTTTTTTGTTTTTTTTAATGTCTTTACTATATATTTTAAGTTACTAGTATATTTTTACTTTTTTTTTTATGTTTTTAAACTAAATATCCGTTTGATTTTTGAATGTTTAACGATTATAAACGTTTTAAATAATAAAAATATTATGCATCATACTATTTTACGTTCATACTATTTTTTGAATCGTATTATTTTTGGATCCTAAAATTTTAAATCAAATTATTTGAATCATTGTATTATGGATCATATCATTTTTGAATCATATGACTTTTAATCAATAATATATTCAATTAAATAAAGTTGTTGTTCAAAAAACATATTATGGATCATTATATATTTTGAATACTTTAATTTTTGAATCATAAAAGATATAATTAATGATTATAAAATATTTGAATCAATTTTTTCTATATCATAACAAATTAAGGATTATAAACATGTTAAATCATAAGTTTTTTTTTAATCAAAAATAGTTTGAATCCGCTTATTTTTGTTCATAACTTATAATCTTTTAAAATAAAGTTTGGTATCTAAACAATCTTATTTTTTGAATATTTCTTTTCACAAAGTTCATAATATATGATATATAATAAACCTTTAAAAAGATTTTTAATTTGGAGAACAAATATTTCAACGTTTTATTTTTTCTAAAAAGATAGAATTATTTAAACAAAACGTTTGTATACTTAATAATAATATTTTTGAAATTTTTTCTTATAATAACTCACTAAAGTAGTATTACAAAGATTCTATTATTTACTTTTTTTTAATATGGACAAAAAAAATCGGTTCTATTTTATAAAAACATATATCTACAATATGAAAACTTTAAAATTTTATTTTTGACAAATTCTTTTTACAAAGTCAATAGTATAATGAGTAGAAGTATCTTTTAAATGTTTATGATTTTTAAAAAAGAAAATTTCTGAGTTTTTTATAAAATTAAAAAAAAAAATCTATTTATTTTTTAAATCTTCATGATTATTCTCATTTTGTAGAGAATTAAATTTTAAGAACTTCAGTTTTTATAGATTGTTTTTTGAAAAAAAAAAGTTATGCTAGAAAAACGAAATGGATAAAAAAATAGAAACACAACTAATAAAAATAGTGAAAACTGTAATAAAATCTCTATATATTGGCCTTATAATCGATTTAGTCCCTATATATTTTTTTATTCAATTAAGTCCCAAATATCGGTAATCGTATTAAATTTTACCCTTTGACCCGGTCAACAGGTCATCTAACTTTTAAAAATTACATTTTTAGCCCAGATTCCAAAATTTATTACAAATTTGGTCCAAAATTTACACTTTTGGCCCAGATTTTTAATTTTGTTACAAATTTGATCCAAACTTTACCCTTTTTGCCCAAATTTTAGAATTTTATTATGAATTCATCCTAACTTTAGTTTTTTTTACAACTTTTTTTCTCAAAAAATTGTTTCTAATATGTTTTTTTCTAATAAAATCATATTTATACAAAAAAACGTATTTTCACATAAAAATCTTATATTTTCTATACAAAAACTTTTTTAAAACGTTTTTTGTATATGAAATATCTAGTTATAAAAATAGGTATTTATTAAGTATATAAATATATACAAATCCGTTTTTATAGAAAAAATGTATACAAAAACCTATTTTTAAAAAAATATATATACAAACACCTATTTTATCTATATTTTTTTTATAAAATTGTGTTTGTTTACATTTTTTTTATAGAAACGTGTTTGAATATTTTTTTTATATAATAGTTGTTTGTATACATTTTAAAAAATGTATACAAACACTATTTTATAAAATATATACAACCATGTATTATATAAAAAATTATTCAAACACGTTTTTATAAAATGTATACAAATACGATATTATAAAATGTATATAAACACGTATTATATAAAAATTTATTCAAACACGCTTTTATAAAAAAATATAAACAAACACGATTTTATAAAAAAAATATAGATACACACCTATTTGTGTGCATATATATATATATATATATATATATATATATATATATATATATATATATATATATATATATATATATATATATATATATATAAAGGTGATAGGTGTTTATATACATTTTTTTCTGTAAAATACGTTTTTTGTATACATTTTTTTTATAAAAACGGATTTGTATATATTTATATACTTAATAAATACATATTTTTATAACTAGATATTTCATATTCAAAAAAGTTTTTAAAAAAAGTTTTTATATAGAAAATATAAGACTTTTATGTGAAAATACGTTTTTTTTGTATTAATATGATTTTATAAGGAAAAAACATATTAGAAACAATTTTTTGAGAAAAAAAGTTGTAAAAAAACTAATGTTAGGATGAATTCATAAAAAAATTCTAAAATTTGGGCAAAAAGGATAAAGGTTGGACCAAATTTGTAACAAAATTTAAAATCTGGGCCAAAAGTGTAAAATTTGGACCAAATTTGTAATAAATTTTGACATTTGGGCCAAAAATGTAATTTTTGAAAATTGGATGACCTGTTGACCGGGTCAAAGGGTTAAATTGAATACGATTACCGGTATTTGGGACTAAATTGAATAAAAAAAATATATAGGGACTAAATCGATTATGAGGCCAATATGTAAAGGTTTTATTGCAGTTTTCCCATAAAAATGCAACAAGATTCGCAAAGGGGGCGGGGGACGCGTGGAGCACGTGTCTTCGTGTCTGCAAGTCGAAGCGCATTTATCCGGTCCTAGGAGTTGTAATTACCACACTATCCCTTGATATTTATGCTTTCCACTTTCTTAATTCTGATTTTTACACAAAAAACCACTCAGGTTTTAAGATTTTGTCAGTTTTTTCACATTAAATTATAACCATCCAGTTTCACAAATAAACAGAAATGATTTGTTCTCGCGGTTCTCACTTGATCCTATATATATATATATATATATATATATATATATATATATATATATATATATATATATATATATATATATATATATATATATATATATATATATATATATATATATATATATATATGGCGAAAGTGAATATGTGGTTGTTATGTATGCAACCTTGGGTATAGAACTACAAATACTATGTGTTGGGGGATGATGTGTATTTTTAATGCACTATTTTTTATTTATATTTCCTAGTCTATCGCATCAAAACCAAACCTTACAGAGCAGTGAACCTGATTGAGTATAATATAGTTTTGATAAGTAATATGTCGAATTCAAGGGAAACGGTAGTGAATTAATATTAGAATTTTTGATTATAGGTTATACCAAATAAAATAAATCTATAAAAGAGGGGTTTTCTTATTAAAATATCAACTAAATCAACAGCTAAACTAACTAGATAAACTCAATGGAAACTAACCACTTCATGTACTCAAGTTTAGATTGGATTACTTCTCAAAATTCATGATTAACTTCGTTAATAGTGCAATGGATTTATTAGTTGGTTACCAAATTCTAATGTGACTATTTATCTTGATCGGATTTCCTAGTACTGATAATTAATGAACAACTAACACAGTGATCATACAATTAGTTAACAAATAATTAATTTAATATATTCAGATTATGAATGATATGATCTAGTGATTTCTCATCAATGGTCATGACAATTAATCAAAGCATAGCATTGATATCTAAGCTCTCTAACACAACCAAAGTCACAGATTAACATTACCTAACCCTACGTTTTGATCAATCTCCAGTCCTAACAATTTAATGATCATAAACTAATAAGATTCAAGTTAATGTAATTAGATTGGTCCTCTTAAATACACATAACTCAGCAATAGGTAATAAAAATCATAACTTTAACATGATAGGTGATGATCAATCAAACACAATTAATAACCAAACTAATAAAATCCAAAATCATTGAAATCAACACATAAAATCGAGTTTTATCTATTCTAAACAAAAGCAACAAGTTTTAACACATGAATTCAGAAAGTAAAAACAGTAGGAACACAATTGGAACACTAATCCTAATCAGAAAAGCAAATCGAATTATTCCCGACATGATTTCGCTCTCGAATCCTTCAGATCTTCGCTCCATATCAGCTTAACGGCCCTCCAGCCGCCTTCTAGATATATCATTAGGGTTGAAGTAGGGTTGAAGGTCTATCATTAGGGGAAATTTTTGGCTCTATTTATAGCTTATAACTGGTCACCACATCGTGGTTGACTACCACCACATCGTGGTTATCGTCGAAATACCATATCCTCCACGTCAGCCTGATGGTCGTGAACATTCCAATCACTACGTCGTGGTTGGATCACCTCGTTGTGGTGAGTGGGAATCAACATTTTCTCAAAACATGAAAGCCGTCCTAAATTATGTCTAGTTTTCAGAACATTTTGAATATCATCAATCGGAGTTACGGGTCATGAGATATTGCCAAAACACTGATGAGGGGTCAAGTTGTTCAATAACATCCTTTTTGCGTCTTTTTAGCTCATTTCTCCTCCTTTTGCATTCCAGCTGCCATTTCAACCGTAATTTAACATTTCAATGAATATTGAGTATATTTTAGTTCTAAATAACATAAAAACATAGTACAAAATAATAATAAAACATCATAAATATATTTACAAAGTAGACCTTATCAAACTACCCCATACTAGTCTTTTGCTTGCCCCCAAGCAAAACTGATTTTATTATTATATCATCACATCAAAACCCTAGTCACCAGCATCGCACAAGACAATCCATTTTGAGCCCATCCATTACATCAAGACTGCAATGTATATATTTGTATCCAATTTCCTAAGAACTTCCCCAATCCTAAATACTCATAATCTTCATAAACACTTTCCCACTTCTTTTGAACAACGCTTATTTTATGCATCCCTCCGAATCCATCCCCAAAAAACTTTCTTAACCTTAGGGTATGTTTGGTTGGATGTAATGGAATGATAAAGGAATGGAATGAACGATGTAATGGAATGGACAATGTAATAGAATGGATCATTACCATTCCATTGTCATGTTTGGTCAGTCTCCTTGAATGGAATGCATCATTCATGCATGTTGTTTGGTAGATACAAATGAACAAATGAATAGAATGAAATTCATTGATAATTACAAAAGTGCCATCATAAATCACAATACATATGATTTATAGTGTAAGTAACATTCTATATAATCAAAATAACAATTGTATATCAAAACATGAAAAATGCAAAACCCAAAAAAGAACTATGCATGTATCGTCCAAGCATCGATGTCCTTAGTTAGAACCAATTAAAAATTAAGACAATTTAATTTCTCTATATATTTATAAGCAACGTCATTAAGCATTTCAATGAAAAAAATTATTGAGACATTGCATCAGAAAGTTCATGTGCATGTTTAACAACAAAGATGTTTAAACAATAAATAATATGCTTATAAACAATTTTGGATTTTGTAATTAACAAAGACAAATAAAAATGAAGAAGTACGCAATATATAAATGTAACTTAAGCGATGAAGCAAAAGCTCTTTAGATTGTCAAGAGCATTCTTAAAAAGTAATTCTTCCTACTGGTCCTGCTAAAAAATTGTAGAAAGTTTCTTGATTTTTTTAGATGCACTAGATAATAATTCTGGTTTCAATGAGGTTTTCTTTGATTTGTCAAAAATAAATTATCGCAAGAACTAATTAGAAAGATACGATTGAGGTAGGCTGGGTATATTTGTCATTTTCTTTCACAGGCGGGAAAGGAATGAAAGAAAAATAAGGTACCACCAAGGAATGAAAAAGGCGTGTTCCTAAGGAATCCCATTCTCTTTGTAATGAAACATTCCTTTCCTTTTGATAACCAAACAACAAATTTTAAATAGTAATTGAGTGGTTCATTCCATTCCTCCCTTTATTCCACCATACCAAACATGGCCTTAAGGTATTTTTGGTTAAACCCTCAAGCATACATATGGTAAAATAACCTACTAAATAAAAAATACAATAAATAACTTGTCAAATTTACCTTTATTCTTGAGTCTTTGATAATTTGGAGCTTTTCTTCATGGCATTTCTTGATCTTCATAGCTTTGTAGACTCTTATTTCTCAAACTTTTGCAACTTTTTTTTTCTATTTTTTCTTTCTTTTTTTTCTCATTTTTTTTCACTCAAAAACTAGAAATCCTAAAAAACATATGCTTAAGCAAGGGAACTTAACTTCAACCCTTATTGATTAGAGGTATTAGCCTAAGGTGCAATGACTACATAAGCTCTCTTGGATACATTTCTGGTAGATGATAAACATATTGCGGCCCTCAAACTAAGCAATGTCATGTTTTTGTTCCATGATTTCACTAGGATAGGGAAGCCACAAATACACTATAACATATATTGGCTCAAATAAACATTGAAACTCGCATCGGATCGTCCCACACAATGCTAGCAACCTAGATCTCAATATAACAAAAAAAAATTAACTAGATTTAATTTTAGATTATTGTTTCAAATCTTTCTAATAATTTTTAAATCCTAGACATTTTTTCAATTTTTTATCAGTAAGCTTGTATTCCTTTATTCGATCCCCTACCATACACTTATTTGATGCAATGTCCCCATTACATACTTAAACAATTAAAGAACATAACAATAAAAAGGGAGAAAACTGAACAGACCCCCCTGGGGTAGTAGTGGCGAGATCGAACGGGGCTGCTAAAAGTTGCTCCAAAAATTGTTGGAAGACTAAAAACTAGAATGTTGCGTCTGAATGTGCCGGAAAATAAGACCAAGAACACCGAATTCCAAAATGTTGTGCAAAGGATTGCAAATTAATGTAATGTACAGTGACCACGATCCGGGAATTGCCGACCACGTCGAGGCGTCGAATGAGGAAAAATCATAATCACGATTAAAAGCTTGGTCACGACGTGGTAAGTGTCGACCACGTCGTGATATCTAAGATGAAAATCTTCCACTCACGATTAAAAATTCCCCCACGACATAGAAAATTGTCAACCATGTCGTGGCAGTTGGAACGATAATTCTGCTTCGCAATTAAACTCCATGGCGTGGGAACAACTCTTCCATGCCATAGGAAACCGATGAAATCAAAATTGACACTCGTAGAATAATAATCCCTCCTAATATCGACGCACACCCCACACTTATTAAAAGTCGTGGCTCTTGATTGTCAACTTCAAACTCTCACGGCTTTTTCTCTCGTGAAAAATCAGCATTCGACCCCAATTGTTGAAATTTCTGAATGTATACAAAGAACAAAAATTTTTGCAAAGATCTGAAACATCAAGAAAATCAACATGGAATACAAAATTAAACAAACTAAAAAATAAAAATAAAAGCACACTAAAATAAATAAATAGGATATCACGATCACTCGTCCTCGTCGCAATCATGATTCAATTGTTGATTGAATCCCTTGCATGCAAGAAGTGGTTTGTGAAAACAACAACTTTCGGGACCCGTCAGACTATTTCCTTTGTTTTTCTTTTCACCATTAACTAATAAGTAGAACAATAGTTGACCCAACTAATCAAGAGTAGCAAGAGTTTGGTCTTCCACTTAACCACCTCGATGCGACTTGTTATACTACACCTCGTGGATTGAGTTGGACAAATCACCAAATAGTATACTAAACAAGTCAAGAGTTTCCTAATCGCTTGCAATATCGAAACCCATGCAAAGAGTAAAACCACGCAATGTGTATTATCACGAATTCGTGCAAATAACAACAAAAAACTTTCCCGAAAAGTGACATGATATCAACGAAAAAAAATAAAAATAAATTAAACTAAAAATTAAAAACAAATAACAAATAATCAAACAAACCAAATTATTTGAAAACCATTCCCCGAGAACAACGCCAAAAAATTGATGTGTATTTTTAATTCACTAGTTTTTTATTTATATTTTCTAGTCTATCGCATCTAAACCGCACCTTACAAGTAGTGAACCTGATCAAGTATAATATAGTTTTGAGAAGCAAGGGTGTCGAACTCAAGGGGAACGGTAGTGAATTAATATTAGAATATTTGATTATAGGTTATACCAAATAAAAGAAATCAATAAAAGAGGGATTTTTATTATTAAAATCTCAATTAAATCAACAGCTAAACTAACTAGATAAATTGATTGGAAACAAATCACTTCATGTACTCAAGTTTAGATTGGATTACTTCTCAAAATTCATGATTAACTTCTTAATAGTGCAATAGATTTATTAGTTGGTTACCGAATTCTAATGTGACTAGTTATCTTGATCGGATTTCCTAGTAATGATAATTAATGAAAACTAACACAATGATCATGCAGTTAGTGAACACATAATTAATTTAATATATTCGGATTATGAATGATATGATCTAGTGATTTCTCATCAATGGTCATGACATCAATCGAAGCATAACATGAATATCTAAGCTCTCTAACATAATCAAAGTCACTGATTAACATTACCTAACCCTAGGATTTGATCAATCTCTAGTCCTAACAGTTTAATGATCATAAACTAATAAGATTCAAGTTAATGTAATTAGGTTGGTCCTCTTAAATACACATAACTCATAAATAGGCAATAAAATTCATAACTTTAACATGATAGTTGATGATCAATCAAACACATTTAATAACCAAACTAATAAAATCCAAAATCACTGAAATCAACACATAAAATCGAGTTTCATCTACTCCAAACAAAAGTAACAGGTTTTAACACTTGAATTCAATGAGTAAAAACAATAGGAACGCAAATGGAACACTAATAATGATCAGAAAAGCAAATCGAATTATTCCCGACATGATTCCACTCTCGAATCCTTCAGATATTCGCTCCATATCAGCTTAACGGCCCTCCGACCGCCCTCTAGACCCTCAAAACGACTTCTTTGAGGTTTATTTTCGTAGGGAACGAATTAGGGTTTTAAGGCAACCCAAAAAGGACTTTACTTTTATTCCATGAAGTTATAGCAACTAATTTTTGAATTTTAAACAAGTTAGTTATGACTTTAGACATTTATTCCAACACCAGAAGCCTCCTAGTTGTCGATTTGGAAAGGATTTGAATAAGATAAAATATGATTATTTTATATTCAAATCAAGGCTTTTGTTATATATTCACAAAATATAATATAGAACCCATTGGCATGTAATTTTCGTTCTATGCCTTCATGGAAGATGAAAATTGATTTCATCTTGTATCCCCTCTTTGTAGTCGATTTCAAGTGTTCTAGGGTTTTGGGTAAGAACCATTAGAGATATTCACACTATTGGATGTTTGATTTCCATGGAGAATTTGAAGACTCAAGAGTTAGTATATATGAATATACTAAAAGGTATGTTTTAATCCTTGTATTATTCATTTTTAGTAGGTTAATTGTTGTTTCATAAAGTATGTTGCTATAATAGTGAAAATGTTATAGAAGTTCTAGGTTGCATCCGTCCATAAGAGTTTATGTGAAAAATACATTATGTAAATCTTTATGTTGTAACCTAGAATACCCATTATCGGTATAAGAGCCTAGGATTTTCAATTATTATTTCATATTATGAAACTAAAAAAAAAACCTGAAAAACAAAATTTGTTGTAACCACGACGTGGTCAGTACTCTGCCACGTCTTGATGTCCTCCTAGAAAATTTATTGCGAGATTTGCTTTCCTTTTTCAAATTGTAGGATAATTATTAGTTATTAATTGTTATTTTAAATGGTTAAAATCTAAACATTAAGACTGGATAATTATGTAATTATAATTTGAGGAAGTTATAAAAGGTAATTATCTAATCATAAGATAATTAAGATAATAATTATTCTTCAAAGATTTAATACATATTCATTAATTGTTTAATTAAAAGATAAAATTCAAATCAAAATGGTTTCAAAGATTAATTAATTAAAGGTTAATTATGTCAATAAAATTTAACCCTTTTATTTTTAAAAGGTTTTAAAATACATCCTTACACACACACACACAAACACACACACACACACACACACACATATATATATATATATATATATATATATATATATATATATATATATATATATATATATATATATATATATAAGAGTTATAACATTACATGTAGACAGAAAGTCAGTCGAATCTAGAGTAGACGTCATTCACCAAGTCACACTATAAAAGAGGTATAAGGAAACGACCTATAAAATGACCATTGAATGAGTGTCCTTTTCAACCACTGCTTCTTAGTATGGTGGAGTGTCGTTATCCGAAAGGATTTGATAGGACACTAATCACATTAAAAGTTTATAGTTACTTTAGGAAAAATGTGAAATTGTTTTTTAATCCTTGAAAACGTACATTATTTTTTTGTGAGTCGTTAATGGAGCGTGTGTGGTTAACTGGCACACTAAGGTGGGACTATAAAGTTAAACTGACAGTACAACCTATAAATTTATGATTGTTCATGGAGCGTGTGTGGTTAAGAGACATGTCAATGTGAGATCATAAATGAAATTGAGGGTATCATGCGGATTTACATGGTTATTCACATATTGTTTGTGATCCTCGGCATGCCGGTCACAAATGGAAGAGCATAATCTGATATTAACATGCCGTTGATTGTTCAATGAATTTTAAAAGATCTAGGAGTTTCTTTTTTATTAAAATTGGTAAAGTTTTTTACCTAGCTAAATATCGATTCATGATGTGATTACGACATCCCTATTCACATTACGAATCGTATTTATGCACCCTATCCTTAATTTAAAATTGGGTTAATAATTAATGATTGAATCGACTTATTTAAAATTTCTCTCTTAGGTTAGATGAAAATCCTCTACCACCTCCTCGCGCACTTTCAAAATTCTAGCTTTTATAGTTCTTCCTCACGAATAGCTCGTTTGTTATGGAATCATCCTTGAAAGGAAAGATGTCCTCGATGAGCATTTCCTTCAAATCAATAATGTGTCAATTTTAAGAAGTTGTTATTTCCATAAATATGTAAAATTTTTAAGTAAGGTTTCTTGCATGTCTATGTCATAGATGTTCCAAAAGGATTTTGTGAACATGAGAACATATGAAATGAATTTGCAATTAAGTGAAATGTTTCACCAAAAGGAAAAGGAAGAGTGATTTAAAAATTGTCAAAAGTTCTAAATAGCATTCAAATTGATGAAAAGAGTTTTGTATGTAATCAATGACAACTACCTAGACAAACTCCAGAATCTCAATGTTACCATTGACAAGAGTCTTGCTATAGATCTTATGCTTGGATCTTTCATTAGTTGTTATGTTAATTTCAAGTTGATTTATCATTAAAATAGCATGGAGAAGACATTGATGAGATTTTTAAACCTTCTCAAAACTGAGGAAACTGGAAAGGAAATAGATTTCTTATCCAATTCCAATTATTACCTTTCTGAATGTTTGTGGAAAGAAGAGAGAACGTTCGAATCCTAAACGGAAAGGAACGGTTTCGTCGAGAACTTCCCGTTATAAGGGAATGGAATTGGTGTGTCCTCTATTCCACGCAACCATGGTTCAATAGAGGCAAGCTGCGAATAATGCGAAGACAACTATCAAAGGAAACGGAGTTTCCCTAAGTACTTTGAAGATCTTCGAGATGGTAAAGTCAAATGCTTTGAATCTACATCAAGTACTTGAATAATCAAACTCCAAATACATCCAATTCATGGTTTCCTTGATACATGATGTGATAATCACATCTAGATGGCATTTTAGGATCTAAAGGAAAGAAGGAAACTTAAGCATAAAAAGCTAAATCCAGTGATGAGAATGGATGAATATCACATGTCTTGATGATTGTGGATTTCTAGCTTGTGTTTAGTATAGAGTTAGGATAGATCAAATTATTTGTTATTACTCTTCGGAGATGTCTAGAAAATACAATTTTCATTTCATGCATTGTATTAACACAAATTTCAATTTTCATTTGATAATGGAAGGGTGATAATTCTAAATTATAAAAATGATTGTTTTATATTTGAAACATCTTCTTGCAATTGACATTCATGAAATTTGTAGTTTGTGTTTCTAATAATAGTAGTGATGCCTTGAATATTGATTCATATAATAGTTTAGATATGATCCCGCTTGTGGCATAATCGTCATGATCACGTAAGTAAGAATCGCATCACCTTGAGTTAGATGATGTATGCGAGTCTCATTTGCTGGAAAGATGATTTAGTCGGCATTCACATGGATATATGAAAGAGGTGAAGGATTGTTGGAACTTGTACATACTAATGTGTGTAGACCCATCAGATCTACCACAGGGGATGACATATACTACTACATCATATTTTCTGATAATCTCAGTAGATGTGACTATGTTTATATGATTAAGCATAAGTATGATACTTTGAATAGCTCAAGAGTATCAGGACAAAGTAGGAAATCAAATTTGGGCATGAAGATAAGGGGTCTTCAATCCAAAAGGAAAGGAGAATGCCTTAGTATCGAGTTTAATGATCATCTCAGAGATTGTAAAATGGTTTCCATAATTGGCTTCTCCAAGGATGCCATAATATAATGGTGTTTCTAAAAGGAGAATTGAATGTTATATGGTTTGATATATAATGTGTCATGTTTCACTACCATTTATGTTTTGGGGAATATACACTTAAAATAATAGAGCATTTTGAACATTGTAACCAACTAATTAGGTTTTAAAGACACCTCATGAAATGTGGAGTTGGAAAGTTCCTTTAAATTTAGATCTGGTGTTTTAAGGTTTTTCGAGAAACCAACGACCAACTTGAATCGAGATCTGAGAAGTGTCACATTGTTAGGTATTCACCAAATACTTTTGATGTGTGTTTTAAAGATCCATGAGAATGTGGTGGTTATATATCAAAAGGAATTTTCATTTATAGAAAGAACATATACATATCAAGGTTGTATCAAAAATTTCCTCGACTGAATCGCTAGACTATTGTCAAGAGCATTCTAAGGTATTGAAAGATACCAAGGAATGGTTGCTTGTAGACAGTAGAGAACATAAATGGAAGAGTTAGAGTGACATGAACTTTATAGATGTCTCTAAGTCATAGTCTAAATGGACATTCATTTTTAATTGCAGTGCGATAACATGAAAGGTTTCATGTAGGAGATGGTGGTACACTCGAAATTTTGAGTCAGGTTACATTAGTGAAAGTGTTGTATCCAAGGAGCGTACCTGGACATTTGAGTGGTTTTTAGTAACAAAATTCCATTATATATATTATGTGAAAGTGGATTCGTATTCACGACTGATTCTTGAGATCACAAAACGTGAATGTATAGAAGGAGGAAAATCCACTACATCCAAGAAAGGGGTTGAGGATGGTGATCTAGTTGTTAAATGAATGTTTTTTTTGATGATTCATTCACAATAGTGATAACCAAAGAAAAATATGATATGCATGCTAAGAGCATCGACATGAGAAATGTTTACAAGTTTAGTTGTTAAGTCGATTACCCTGAAACATGTATACAATCAATAAATTTGTAATTGTTATGGTGTTTAATTAATAGGGAATTATTTATATTCAAAGAGTATGATGCCATAGAAAAATTAGTTTATTTTTATTTTTCATTTTGCATGTTACTTCCTGAATATTAATTTATTCGAAATGTTATAGTTAGTCATACTTTTGGGATTCGGTATTGATTTAAGACTACCATGGAATATTTGTAGATTATCAATGGTGATTGGACATTGCATAGGGATTATTGAGCTTTGTGTGTGTGTGTGTGTGTGTGTATATATATATATATATATATATATATATATATATATATATACTAGCCGTTTACCCGCGCTAAGCAACGGGTGTGAATAGTTTTTTTCAAAAAATTAATTTCTAGAGAAAATTAGTTCTTTTGTGCAAATAGTTTACTATATCCAAACAATTAAGAATAAAATTCATGATAGCAAGAACAAAATCTATAAGAATTAAAAATGAAAGGTCAAGATTCTTTACAAATGTACATCTAAATTGAAACTGATGTGAGTGGTTCCGGTTCCTAAAGTTTGGAAAGGATAGGGTTCGACTCTCGTTCTGATTCTTATTTTTTTTATGGAACAGTTACCCGATGGGCACCAGGTGAGTCGATGATTAAGGAACATATGTCACCGGTTCGATTCTAAAATCTAAGGATCCACTGGTTCTAATTTCAAAATTTTATGAATTATCGGTTTTGGTTCCAAACACTTAAGGGGGTATCAGCTTACACCCACCCCTTGTTTCTATGTGTTTGATTTTGATTGGCGCCTTTAAAAATAGAGTCAAGTTCACTACAAGAGTTTTAAAAAAAGGTTATATTAATTGCCATTAACTTTTTGTAAATTGGATCATTTCAACTTATTTATACAGACACCGGTTAAATACGTAAAATATAAAATAACTATAGCATGTCACATTGAAATGTTTGTAACCAATTATAGCCTTTATTTAAAACCCATTAGGTGACTCTATTGACAATGATAGTTTTTTATAATGGTTAATTGCGGTAAAATTCTTTCACCATTATATTACTATAATTTAATCTGTTTTCATCCATCTACATAAAGACAATGGTTGATATGTGGGCTAAGTACTTCACCAATTTTTATTTATACTTTTTTTTATATTTTATGTAAATTAGTTTGTTTGAACTTAAATTAGATAAACTAAATAGCATAAAACTCAATATGATTTTAACTATAAAACGAAATTTCTACACCAAAAAGATAAAAGAATGCAAATAATACATCATAATTTGTTTTTATAAGTTGTTGTATGGAAGAAAAACTAAAAATCAGTCATATATATATTCTCGTGGGGCAATTTGACTTTGTTATCGATGCCTTTGTAGGCTTTGTAATAAATATATTTTATTCACTTGTTCGATTTTAATTCTTCTTAGTCTCTTACCTACATTGGATTTTGATAAAAGAAATTTATGTAACTAACTAAAATGTTAGGAATTTTTTTGGATATCTAAAGTGAAAACATGAAAAAAATATGATATATCAATAACTTAAAGATGTTTAATACAAACTTCTACCGAATACAAAGAATAAAATGTAACATGGTTATATGATTATACCAATTCAGTAAAGATTGTGTTGTGTGCTATGCACAAATTAGAAAACAAATTTGATTTTTAATAAGTTTGTTAGGTATAAATTACCCCACCCTTCTTTTCATGTTTGTCAGATACAAAAAGATTGTTCCATATTTACATTACACACCAATCTTTCTTTTTTTAGCTGCTTCTATCTATGTTTATACACTTATATCCTTAAAAATCTTATAAAAACAACATTTTGGCCACTGGCTATTATTTAGTAGTGGAAATTTGGGCATTAGCCAACAACTAAAAAATCTAAATAGCAAACCAAATGGACACCCTTGACACATAGTAATTATGACAATTTTACCCTCAAATATCAGTTGTGCAATACTTTTTGTCATCTGGTGTTCATTTTCATGATGTTATAACAAGTATTGAAATCAAATTAAAAACTCAAGTCTAAACTAACTAAAAAAAGCTTTTACGTAAGAAATTAAAAAATATTTATATTCAAGAAAAAAGAAAAAACAATTTTGAAACGAAAACACCATAAACCTTTTCTTATCAGGCCACTGCACCAATCATATAAACTTCGAATTTCCCAAGTGTTCATGGATATTACATGAAACCTACCAAATAGAAAAAGTCTAGCTAACCCAATAAAATAAAGAATCAGTGAGAGTCTTATTCTATAAACCAAGTTGAAAACCATTTGGCTTACTTATAATAACATTTAATCAACTCATATCTTTCCTTTTTTCTTTTGTAATTTGTTTTGTACTTTCTAAGTAAAATTCATAAACTTTCCACAGCCCAGTACTCTGTTTTTCTCTATTTCCCCCATGTTTCCATAGCAGCAAAAAAGTCATTTTTTTCTCAATAAATCCAAGAAACGTCTTTAAAGAGTTAAGAGATTGAAAAGTTAAAATGTTACCACCTCACTCTGTTCATGTTCACTGGCAACAACTATGTGAAAAGCAGTAGTATGTTGAATGAAAGATGGATCTGACTCAAGAAGACACTTCCCACGACATTTGTGGGTATATTATTCATGTTGTCCATTTCCTATATCCATGTTGTGTTTCATCATACATAAAATCAAGCATCAAACTTGCTTCACTTCTTACAGCCTGCATGTTAAAAGGAACAAACATCAGTTCTTTAACCGGGTCTTTTACTTACTTGTTTGACCCATTGGGACGATAAAGATAAAAAAAATTAAGATTTAAATTTACATAGGTACACACACACCTGGAAAAATATGAAGCTTGAATAAATTCACGTTTTAACTTCCCTCATTCTGATTTTTTAGTCTTTCTAGAAAATTTAGCACACAAAATCGACACACACACACACACTTTTATAGAGAAAAAGAGAGGGATGGACCATCGATTTTAGGGTAATTGATATGGGAGGTCGAACAGTCACTCTAGAAGGAGAACACTGGAGATCACACACCTGGTAAGTCTTAATTCAAATCAAACCATTTGCAACGTATCTACAATAATTGAAACCAGTAAGTCTCAATTCAAATATGCAAAACCAAAACATATTCATAAGAGAAGAAAGCTTGATCAACATTTGATGACTTTAAACCTGAAAACACGTTTGCAGAATTTTAATCATTATCTTCATTTAGGAAATCAAAAAACAAAAAGCGATGAAAAGGCAAAAAAAATGAAGTTCTAACCAGGGAAATTAAAAACCAAAACAGATGAAAAATAGAAAAATAAATAAAATGGAAAGATGCTTATAGGTTTAACTTTTGGTCTTCATTTGTAGCTATAGAATGGAATTGTTTAAATCAAATCTACAACAACTGAAAATGGTATTAATGCAACAAATAAGTCAAAAAAATTTAAAATTAATTATAGAGATCTATAAGGTATCTTATAGAGAGAGGTTTCTTCACCAAAAATATCGAACCTAAGATGTCAAAAATTCAATGTTTCCAAAAAGTGAAAGCATGGATCCAGAAAATACTAATGAAAGTAAGAAAAGCATACAAATCAAAACTTAATAAAGAAAAGAATAGAAGAACAAATCAAACAAAATATAATTAGTCAAACCTTGGATCAAAAAAAAACCTAACCTAATGGAGCTCACTTTGTGGAGCTTAGTCCCCAATATGAGGTCGTCGGTTTCATCAAAGAGACCATAGTAAGGGTACGTCGGGTTGCGATTGGCCAAAAGCTGGAGACAACCAAACACTTTTCCATTCTACCAGGAGGGTCGATCAATTGAGAGATAGAGAGAGATTTGGGGGATGTGAATACCAAAATATGTAATTATAAGGAAAGATAAACTATTCAAATCCAATATACTAAAAATCAAGCCATGGAAATCTGTGATTTGTGGTATACGGAGGAGATAAAAGTCAAGATAATTATTTTTAAATTTCAAAAAACGAATGTAAAGAGAAGATTTGTTCATATAGCTAGTGTTTGACCGACTCAATGAGCTGAATGTGAGTTGAGTCGGCTGAATATGAGGAATACCAATTCAAAGAAACCTGCAAAAAAAAGCGATCGCGGAAGACCTGCAATAGGTAGAGTAAAGTTAAGAAGCTACATTTAGTGTCTTCCTCATCATCTCGACCAATCGACTGCTTGTGGAAGACCTGCAATAAGTAGAGTAAAAAGAGAGTCAAAGAATGAAAATATATTGTTTGGACCTATCCAAAAATTTTAAAACATATGAAGCTTAGTATGTGAATTCGATGGCAGTAACCAGAAAAAAAATTAGGTTGTTGTAAAAATATCAAAATTTGATCCTGTGAACCAGTAAAAGTCCTGTAACCAAAAATCGGAATCAAAACATGAATCAGTCGCAACTCAAAGACATTTCTAGGATGAATAGTGAAATACAAATCCTGAATATGATCTTTTATAACCTTTCTTGGTCAGAAATAATGTCGACAATAAAAAAGTATGAACTCATTAGCATACCAGCATACCTTGATGATGGTGGTAGCCCGACTTCTAGGGTTTTAAGAGAGAATGTTGAGTGACAACAGCGATTCCGGTGGGTAGATTAGGTTTCGACAGATAGAACCAGAAGCGATGGTGGACGATTTTAGAGAGGGAGAAAAGCCAGGTGATGGTCGATGACGGTGTAAGGGTACAGGGGTAACGTTTATCTGTGGGTGGTGAACAGTAGTTATGGAATTGTGGTAATAGAGGCCTGCCAAAGATTGAAGAGAGCAAGTAGAGAGACAGAAGAGATTTGGGAGAAATGATGACTGATGGTATGTAGATGATATTAGGGTTTTCCATGTTTAGACACAGGTAAAAGGTACTAAACATTTTGTTTCAGGTAAGGAAGAGCATTTGAATGAGCGAGGATGGTAATACCGGAGGTTCACCAGAAAATGAAGGGAGTTAGAAGAGAGGCGATAGAGGGGGTGGGTTTGACGGCGTCGAGGAGGGTAGGGTTTAGTGTTTCCAACATGTAGAGATAGATGTACAGTTTCATTGTAAGCTTAATAAGATTGTACATTATGTTGTAATAAGTATACCTCTTAAATTTAAAGAAACAGGCAATATGTTTAATAATATAGTAAAGATATATATAAGGCATTGTTTACAAGTCTTGTTATGCATTGGTTTTTCATCAACGCATCCACAACTGGATGTTATAAAATGTAACTCCATGTATGGCATGGCGAGTAAAGGGTATGACTATATAGTAAAAGTTTATTTGTTCCTTCTGTCTTAACATGAAAAGCGATATCATTGGGCCCCTTGATGATTTGTTGCTGAAATCGGAAGTGCTTGGCCGAGCCCGAACTAAATTGATGAGTTCAATTAGTGGTCTGAATTCAGTCGTCAAATATCCGAATTCGAGAAATAGAATCTCGGACCATGAAATTGACTCATATGTACGTCTTGCGTTCCATATGATATCTTGAAGAACGAAGGAATAGCTGGTCACTTATCTAAGGGCCAACATTTGATTTTATCAGAGTCCGAAAGTGGCTTTGGAAAGAACTCTTTACTAATTATTCAAAGTGTATACTTGCAATTATAGTTGACGACTTATCCGAGTGAGAGACTGTTGGATTAAAGTGTCTATGCTCTTAACTAAATTTTTATAATCTTAGTGAATAAAAGTAAAGTGATTTTTGGTTTGCCCTCGTAACCAGGAATAACAAGAAATGACGTTAGGATGAAATAAAAATGATTTTTTTTAAATTTATTATATGATTAATATATTAATTAGAAATAGTTCGAATTTATTAATTGTTAGTCATAATTAATCTAGAATTAATTTGGGATTAATTGGAATTAACTAAAGGTGCAAGGGCTGAATTGTAATTGTTCAAAAGTTGAATAAAAGAAGCAATTCTAGAATAGTCCAAGGCATGGATGGTTTTGGAGTGTTATGAAAAAGTTTCATAAGCCCCCTATTTGTTGATATGGTAAGGATTTGAATAAGATAAAATATGATTATTTTATTATTCAAATCATGGTTTTTCTTAAATATTCACCAACTATAAAAACCCCTTGGCATGAAATTTTGTTTCTTATGCCTTCAAGGAAGACGAAATCCAATTTTCATCTTGTATCATCTCTCTCTCTCTCTCTTTCTCTCTCTCTCTCTCCCCCCCCCCCCCGCCTAGTCGATTTCAAGTGTTTTAGGGTTTTGGGTGTGAACCATTATAGACATTCACACTAATGGATGTTTACATTCCATGGAGCATTTAAAAACTTAGGAGTTAGTATATTGGAATATACTAAAAGGTATGTTTAAATCCTTGCATTTTTCGTTTTTAGTAGGTTAATTGATGTTTTATAAAGTATGTTGCTATAATAGTGAAAATGTCATAGAAGTTCTAAGTTTCATGTACCCATAAAATTTTATGTGAAAAATCTATTGTGCAAATCTTTATGTTTTAAGCTAGAAAAGTCATCATCAAAACCATAATCTTAGGATTTGGACCCTATATAACGACTCTAACTCTAGGATTTCCCTTATTCTCTTAGCCATGACTCCCATAAACGATTACCCTAATAAATCCTAGCCACCGTTCATGAGTGTGTGAACTTTTGTGCTTGTTATGTGAAGATTGGAGGTGAAGCAACTCCCATAAACGATTCCCCTAACAAGGCGATGTTATTACATCTTAGATCCAACATTCTCAGCATGATTTTGGACCTTTGTCTGTATAAAGTTATTATCTTGATGATTATCTCCTTAGATATAGTTTTAGGGTCAAAGTGAACATACTTTGGTCCCTTTTATGGTGTTCTTGAAGTTTGAGGAAACTCCAGAACCTTTTGTGTTGCTTTTACGACTTTTGGACCTTGGTAATGTTGGAAAATTGGGATTTTGTGCATCTTAATTACCCCATGAAATAATCATGGTCTTTGTGGTTCCTTAAGAGAGTTAGGTTTGGAGATCTTGATTGATTGAGCCTTCAAAGGGATAAAGTTGGAAACTTTATGCATGCAAATCACTAAAATGATCAGATCTAAGCTTTGGAGTTTTGGACATCAAGGATTAAGACCTTAAGCAAAGTTTGATGTTTCTCTTTGAAGCACGAGGCAGATATTAGGGTGTCCTAATGCGATCTTGAATCTTAATATGTGGCTATTTTGTTGCCCAGTGGTTGCGACGTGTTGACTTGTTTGACCGTTGGCTTTTAACTAGTTTGAATTTTGGTCAAACTTTGAAGGATATGAGCTCTGGACCAAGGATAAATCTCTATTTGACATTAGAAGGAGCGTATTATTAGATTGTCGGTGGACACTCATGTGAAGCTTGTGGTTGATTAGCTAGCTCTATGTGAGTTTTCTTACTATATTAAGTGTGACATTGTATATCCTTTGAATGTAGGATATAGATACTTTTAGGGAACGAGTATGCTAGTTAAATAGGATAGTATTTGTTATCTATATGATTAATTATTTGTATGATATTGTTATGTGTCATGATTGGATAGATGTTGGTAGTATTGGATGACCATTAAGTGAATGTCTTAGGGATTGTATGTATGGATAGCTTGAGAACTTTGGTTTAGGCCTTGTTACATGGTTCTTGTCCGATTAATTGCTCTTGGGTAGGATCATTTTTTCGATTGTCTATCTTATTTAGTAACTACAAATGATTATGAATTCATCAGGCGACTTGTCAATGTTAGTGATAGCCATGGTATGGTTGTGGACGGCTGAGAGGCAGTGGTTGTATGATGGTTAGGTGACGATGACTAAGAGCCATTATGCGTATCATGATAGGGTACCAACGATTGTATATGTAATGTTAATATATAAGCTTGATAGGGATAATGGTGGATTGGATTTAGAGTCGGAAGGCATGCTTGATGCATTATATGTATGGTGGAATATGTGATATACTAGGGAACTCACTAAGCTTTATGCTTACTTTGTTAAGTTAAATGTTTTTCAGGTTGTTCAAGTGAAAGGTGTGATGTGACTGTATATTAAAATCGAAAATCTATTGTTATTGACTTCCGCTGGTTTTTATAATTAACTTTATTCCAACTTATTTTTTCATAATGAATGGAAAATAATATGTAATCTGGGAATGTGCTTGAATGATTTTATCTGGTTTAAAATGATGGGCGCAACGTGCATATATGGTCGGTGCACATAATGTCTGGCCCGACCTACATATAGATGTTCAAGTTTCATTTGTTCTTCACACCAAATCTCCCATATTCTCTGTTGAATGATTTTTTCGGCTAAAGGTCCGACTTTGCCCAGGACTCTGAGTATTTCAGCTAGGCTCTAAGATAATTAGGAGGCCGATGAAAAGAAGTGTTTGTGTCAGGATTCTGCCCAGGACTTCCCGATTATTTCTCTTAAAATTTCTGTAAGTTAAGCTACACTTATTTTATTTCAAGTGCAACATGTATTTATGTTCATAGTCATTATTATGGACCAATAAATAAGATTTATTAGTGATTCCAAGTCGTTATACTAGTTGATCTACTTACGGAAATGATGCATAGGCTGTATTTAGTGAGGTGTTTACAGTGGGATTTCCAAACAATATACTATGTACACCAAACGAACCCTACCACCGATATGATCCAGCCTTGGTGTTCCTTACTTGATAGATCTTGATGTAGACATTGGGATTAGTGAGGAATCTATACTATCATTACTCGCCAGGATCATTAGACTAAGACTCGGTATTAATCATAGTTAGGTCATGTCAAAGGAAAAGCTAAGGTGTTAAGCGAAGCTCTGCCAAATTCTCCAGTCACCCACCTAAGCTAGGTGAGCGCATAGTTTCTTTCATGAATAGAATTTTAAACCAAGTATTAACTCAAGTATTAAATATCTGTCAAAAAGTTCATATGTGAGCTATATGCTTATTCCCTCGATTAAGTTTTAGAAATGTATTTGATGATATACGATATGCAAACCAGATATGGTTCTGTATGTATTAAGATATATATATATATATATATATATATATATATATATATATATATATATATATATATATAGGGGAAGGTTCATATGAGAACAATTATGAAATCGAGAACGCGAGAACAAATTTGGGCCATATATTGTTTTAGCCGCAAATTCCTCTCGCGTACCGGCACAACGGTGGAACTTAATATTCAAATGTGAATATAAAGTTAAGTATATTCTCGCATATTACAAATTTTCCGGTTAAGCACTCCAGTGTACGTGGATGACGAATCATCTATATTCATATATGAAGATGTATATTCATATATATATATATATATATATATATATATATATATATATATATATATATATATATATTCATATATGAATAATCACTTGAGAATATGCATATACTTGCATCGATATGCGGGAGGGTTTTGCGGCAAAAAGAAATATTTAGCCGAGTGGTGGTTACGTTAGTTACAGAAGTGGTGGTTTCTATTCACGTATGAATATTAAGTTCCTCCATCGCGTCGATATGCATGAGGGTTTTGCGACAAAAAAAATATGTGGCACAGATTTGTGCCCGCGTTCTCTATTATATAATTGTTCTCATTTGAACTTATATATATATATATATATATATATATATATATATATATATATATATATATATATATATTACGTGATAATAATAATAGAAGTATTTTTAGAGAGATAGATGAAAGTATGTTAATACCTAAAATACTCGGTGTCAAATAAACAGACTAATATAGGATAATGTTGCCTAAGCGGAGTTGGTATTTGGAGTTGAGCGTTGTAGTCTTACCGAGAGAAAAGATAGGACTTGTAAAGGAGGCTTAGGTTTAATTAAGTTGGATATTGGGTATTTATTGTTCCCCTTTCTCTCCATATAGTTTTTGTATGCCATCTAGTGAAGTATAGATGACCATCCTCGACGAGAGTATGTCTTGTGGTGTTAATGAATCACTAATTTGATAGTATGGATTAAGTATAGTCATTTATTACTGATCCGAGAGTATGGATTAAGTATAGTCGTTCATCACTGACCCGAGAGTATGGATTAAGTATAGTTAGTCCTTACTGATCCGAGAGTATGGGTTAAGTATAGTCATTCATCACTGATCTGAGAGTATGGATTAAGCATGGGCATTCATCGTTGATCCGAGAGTATGGATTAAGTATAGTCATTCATTACTAATCCGATGGTATGGATTAAGTATACTCAATCATCACTAATCCGAGAGAATGGATTAAGTATAGTCATTTATTACTGATCCGAGAGTATGGATTAAGTACAGTCATTCATCACTAATCGGAGAGTATGGATTAAGTATAGTCATTTATTGGTGACTCGAGAGTATGGATTAAGTATAGTAATTTATCATTGATCCAAGCGTATATATTTAGTATATTCATTCTTTACTGATCCGAGAGTATGGATTAAGTATAGTCATTCATCACTGACCCGAGAGTATGGATTAATTATAGTTATTCATCACTGATCTAAGTGTATGGATTAGGTACAATCACTTATCACTGATTACGACAACTAGGATTATGTAGAATAAACAGAGTGTTCTGTTATTTCTCCTATTTTCTCTATTGATCCTCGTCTACTGCCTAGGAATCCCCTAAGCAGCATAGTCAAATTACTGTTCACATTAATCCTTCTGGGATTGAAAAGCCTATGTACTCACCAGGTTTCCCAACCTAACCCACTCAGTTTCTTTGTATCGTACGTATCGGTAGAAAGGTAGATTGATAGTGATATGATGAGAGATTCGAGGAAATAAAGTCTATCAGTAGAATAAGATGTCGTAAGGCCTGTAATGATTATGTTTATACTTATTTTTCTTGTATCAGTTATGATATCCCAAGTTTTTAATAGTCAATACAAACATTTCTTCAAAAATACCTTTTATGGGACAAATTATGTAGTTATAAATAAACTCTATTTTAAAATAAGCATAAATAAAAAGATCTATCCTGACCGTGAAAATGGGAATGTCAGAGTTGGTATCAAAGCATTAATTTAAGAGAACTATGAATATTTTAAGATTTCAAGACTTAAACTTAGAATGCTGAGCAATGATCGTGAGGTGTGTGTCCATTTTATTTTAGGTAGTATACCTGAATTGACATAAACACTAGCTTACTTGAATTAAATAGTCATGTGCTAAATGATTTATAGTATGCTTTCGGTTGCCTGAATTGCTATTACTTGACAATATTTAAGGTATATTTCTAACCATGACTTAGATAAGTAAATTTTATGTGGTTAGGTTTCTAAATGTTTAATTAATGTATTAGAATTATTATATAACTTTCAAAGTAATAAGGAAGATTATGTGTCTAAACATAAATAAAACCTTCCATACCGTAATAAACTCACATCTCGATTGACAGAAAGATCGTGTTGGTGTACAAATCGTAATGGTGAGAGCACGTAGTGGATTAAGAACGGTAACATAAAATCAGCAGTTAAATTGCGAAGGGTCCAAAGGAGCAACACCAAAGAGGAGACGAGGAAAATTGATGCGGGCCCTAGCGTGGAGGATCGGGCCCTTATGGTCCTAGAGGCCCATGATCGAGTGGCAAAAGGGGCTTTACGAAAATGGCCATAACTTTGGCTTCGGGGCTCCGTTTTGGGCCTGCAACCAGTCAAATCGAAGCTTGAAAGGAGGAGCATGTCGTGATAAGTGACCTACAGGGACTTACCCATTTTTGAGTCCAGAAATCGCTTTCTAAATTGGACTTATGGACATTTTTGTGTTTTTTTATAATTTTTGAACTTTGTTTTTGGGTTTGTTTGGCCCATGTCTCTTTAGGGTTTCTTTCAAAAATTTTCTTCTTATTTAAGTCTTTCTGATGTAATTTGGATGGTCATTGATCAGTTTAAAGGACTTTCATTTTTCTCTCAAAATTCCGTGTGTGTTTACCGAATTTTGAAGCCAGTCCCACAGTATTCATAGAATCAACGTGGTTTGGGTAAGATTATCCTGGGTATTCTTTTAGAATCAACATTTTTTATCTTTGGTCATTTGTACGCTGCATCAGTTGGTATCAGAGTCAAATTCCTAGTTCAAAATGCCTTCAAGGAGAAACAGACCACCTGGTGATGTTCATGAACAAAAACTAGAACAATGTCTTATGGCACGAATGAAGGAGATGATGGATCAAATGGTTGATTAGTTGACTATTCGAATGGTTAAATTGATGAATTAAGGAGGAAGCAAGTCTCAAATTCAGTCACAAGTGGAAGATGAAGAGTTTGGGAATCCATTTGGTGATGGTGGCGGTTCGTCTTTCGATGAGAACCCGGTGAGGCAGACAAGGCATAATCGTGGGACTGATCATAGGCGTTGGGAGGCTGGATTTAGAATTGATATCCCAAAATTTGATGGGTTTAGTTTGAATCCAGAGGGGTTCATCGACTGGTTGGCTACAGTTGACGAAGTATTTGAGTTCAAAGAAGTTCCTGAAAACAAGAGAGTTCCATTGATCGCTACCAGGCTACGTGGCAGGGCATCCGCATGGTGGCAACAATTGAAACGGACTCGAGATAGACTCAGAAAATTAAAGGTTGTGACTTGGAGAAAGATGAAGAAGTGTTTGCGGTCCAACTTTCTGCCCCATAACTTTCAACGATTGATGTACCAACGCCTGCAGAATCTGAACCAGGGTCCGAAGTCGGTTGATGTTTATACAACCGAGTTCTACCAATTGATCGCTCGAAATGATATACAGGAGACACAAGAACAACTTGTGGCTTGATAGTTTGACCCCGTATCCATTTCTGAAGAAAACCAACGAGCATTGGTTTTTGAGAAACAAAATTGCCGGGTGTGCGATTCATCTTCGTCTGCCATTGTTGGAGGAAGTTCCAGGATGGGTGGTATAGTACCCCGTGTTATGCCTAATCGACAGAGGCCAACATGTACCAGTGTTGGACCAATCCCTAGGGGGCTTGGTAGTAGTGGCTTAAAGTGTTTTAATTGTGGAGAGATGGGTCACTGACAATCAGAGTGCAAGAAGGCTGGTAAACGACACTTGTTTGATGATCCCGAGCATTGGCAAAATGATGATGTTAGTGAAAATTAAGAAGATGCCCCGATGTATGATGACGAGCCTTAATTCGAAGAGGAAGTTGTAATTGGAGATGTGGGAGTGAATTTGGGGGTAAGGCACTCTTGTTTTACACCGAAAGTTGTTGGTGATGACTGGCTCAAACATAACATCTTCTAGTCAACATGTACTATTTTGGGTAAGGTTTGTTCCGTCGTTAATGATTCGAGCAGTTGTGATAACCTGATATCTGAAGATGCGGTTCAGAAGTTGGATTTGAAAACATAAAATAGATCCAACCCTTACAAGATACAAGGGCTTAAGAAAGGTGGTGAGGTAATGGTATCTAAACAAGCTCTTGTTCCATTTTCTCTTGGTTCTACATATAAAGATGATGTTTGGTGTGATGTGGTTGTGATGGATGCTTGTCACTTATTGTTGGGTAGACCTTGGGAGTATGATCGTAATATATATCATAATGAGAGATCCAATACTTATAGTTTCATGTTTGGTGGTGTGAAGATAACTTTGGTTCCCAATAAGCCAAAGGAGCCTGTTGCAAAACCTTCGGGTACTCTATTAACCCTTACTCAGTTCGAAGAGGAGTTAGAGGCGGAAGGTGGTATTTTTGTGTTGATAGGGAAGGAGGTGGTTAAAGAGGTTGAAGTTCCTAATCCTATGGTTCCTTTACTTAAGGAATTTGATGATGTTTTCCCTAATTAATTACCAGATGGCCTGCCACCTTTGTGTGACATCCAACGCCATATTGATTTACAACCAGGAGCACGGTTTCCTAATAGGCCACATTACAGAATGAGTCCTGGGGAGCATGAAGAGTTGCATCGACAGGTGGAAGAATTAATTTCAAAAGGTCATGTTCGGGAGAGCATGAGCCCGTGTGTTGTTCCTTCTTTGTTGACTCCTAAAAAGGATGGTACTTGGCATATGTGTTTTGATAGTCGTGCCATCAATAAGATCACAGTGAGGTACAGATTTCCAATTCCTCGACTTGATGACTTGCTTGAACAGATTAGTGGTGCCACTATCTTTACCAAACTGGACTTAAAGAGTGGGTACTACCAGATTCGACTTAGACCGGGTGATGAATAGAAAACAACCTTCAAGACTCGTGAAGGATTATATGAGTGGTTGGTGATGCCTTTTGGTTTATCAAATGCTCCTAGTACATTTATGTGTGTGATGAACCAATTGTTCAGGCCCTTTATTGGTAAATTTGTAGTCGTCTATTTTGATGACATACTTATTACAGTGCTACTTCTGGAGAGCATGTCAGCCATGTGCGACAGGTCTTGACCTTACTTCGCAGGGATAGTTTGTATGAAGCTGTGAAGAAGTGTGTGTTCATGGTCCCAAAATTCTCGTTTTTGGGTTATGTTGTTTCTGGTGAAGGAATACAGGTGGACGAATCTAAAGTGGCAGCCGTCAGACAATGGCCAACTCCAAATACCATCACTGAAGTACGAAGCTTACATGGTCTTGCTTCTTTCTATAGGCGTTTTAATCCAAAATTTAGTTCTCTTATGGCACCTGTGACTGATTGTATGAAAGGGAATACCTTTACTTGGACAAAGGCGGCAGAATCGACTTTCCAATTGGTTAAAGAGAAGCTTACTTCAGCACCGATTCTTGAATTACCAGTTTTTTCTCAAGTTTTTGAATTACACACAGATGCTTCAAAGGTTGGAGTTGGAGCAGTTCTAAGTCAAGGGGGACGACCGCTTGCCTATTTAAGTGAGAAGTTGACGGGGCCAAAGTTGCGTTATAGCAATTATGATGTTCAATTCTATGCAGTGGTCCAAACTATAAAGCATTGGCGTCACTATCTATTTCATAAAGAGTTTGTTTTGTTTACAGATCATGATTCTCTATGGCACATTCGAAGTCAAGATAAGGTGTCCCATAAGCATGGGCGGTGAATGGCATTCTTGGAAAAGTTCACTTTTTTTATGAAGCACAAGTCTGGAGTGTCGAATCGGGTGGAAAATGCTTTGAGTAGAAGAAGTAATTTGCTAGTTTCTGTCACAACTGGAAAATTTTAGATCAACAAAGCTCTAAAATTTTAACAAAGAACAAGTGAAACCACATTGAAAACCTTGATGCTTTGTGTCATCTATAACCATGAAGGCATGATTATAAACTAGTAACTAAGCATGGATTGAAACCAAAGTTAATTTGGGTTAGTATAAAACAACATAAGGCAAAAGGTTAAACTTAAAACCGTGGAAAAAACACCCCACATTGGAGTTTTCAGCCTAGGAATCAAAAAAGTAATGGTTTTCGGTCTAGGGTTCTAGAAACAATAAGCTTTTCGGTCCGGGAATCAAAAACAATTAGGTTTTCGGTTTTAGAATGGAATCAAAAAGGGGTTTTCGATTTAGGGTGACCGAAATCGCCTCTTAAAGGACCGAAGTCACAAAGGCCTTGGCCCATTAAGGCCGAAAACAATCTTCTATATATATATATATATATATATATATATATATATATATATATATATATATATATATATATATATATATATATATATATATATATATATATATATATATATATATATATATATATGTTCAACCGTAAACTCAATTCATTTCTCAATTTCCAAACCGTAAACATCTCAAATTTGCTCTCAAGTATCATCCGAAAACCTTCATATCTTCATAGGATATTGCCCAGATCTTCATCCAATCTTCAAATCTTCAACCGAAATCATCATCCCACCTTCAAATCATCATAAGTTCCTTCATATCTTCAAGTCTTTCCTCAAGAACACCAAGCACATCTTCAAATATTCATATTTCATTCAAGAACACCAAGAACAACTCCAAATAACTCCTAATAACTTTGGTAAGTATTTCTTACATAATTTAAAGTTGCCTAACACTTTAAATTATTATTTAGATTATTAATTAAATTAATATTTTATTAATTTAAATATGACATTATGCTTAATTATTATTACGATACGACTATTTTCACGTATTCTAACTCGAGGATCGTTCGCAACCACTTTGTATCTAAACGAGCACACGCATTTGAGGTGAGTTCATACCCCTAGGTTTTCACTATTTTTCAATGTTTTTAGGGGGGGAATACAAGTAAAACACAAGGAAATCTTTTGATAACATTAAAGTGATTTCAAACGATTTCAAATTATTTCAAGCTATTTTAACTGATTCAAACTATTTCAAACTACTTAAATTATTTCAACATTGATTATACATATATATATATATATATATATATATATATATATATGTATATATATATATATATATGTATATATATATATATATATATATATATTTAATTAACATTTAACAGGCTTAGGACTGGTGTTTCCGCCTTAACTCCTGTTCCTTGTTTGGTTGTGGGATTAAGGAAGAATCACTTGTCCGACTGCCTTTTTAATATATATGAGCATAAGATGTTATATATATATATATATATATATATATATATATATATATATATATATATATATATATATATATATATATATATATAACTTTAACCCTTTTGTAACATGTTGAGCAAAATGGTATCTTTCTCAAATATTTCAATACTATCAATACAAGATGTTATATTACCAAGGGTGTTCATTACATACAGAACATACATATAAACTATAATAGGTATAGTTTCTGGAACATATGTACTATTTTACAAAGTCCAGGTTACAATATGGAAACAAACATATAAACTATAATAGGTATCGTTTATGAAACACACATACAGTTTATTCAGTACAAAGTTACATTTTCACTTACTAAAAAGAGTTTTCAGATTATTACTCATAAACTCGTTGAAGCAATTTGTGAGACGCCTTCAAGTACTTATTTAACTGCCCATGAAAGTCCTGACTTATAACTAGAGTCTCTTGTAGGGAGAGCGACATATTTGTGTATAGATCTATACGGGACTGAAAATCTCACACCTTAGCTGCTAGCTACAGTTAGGCCGGCAGGCCTGGGGTGACAAATGTCGTTAACATTCCGACGCCAGAAGAACGTCGCGATCAGGCCATCTTAGGTTATAGTATGGTTATAAGAACTCAATGGAGAAAACAACGACACATTTAGGGAGTAATATATTTTCAGACAGTTTCATTGATCATTAACTAAAACATATCGGTTTAGAACAACAAAGAATCATATTTTTGTCTATCATTGCTTAGTGTATATGCCAGGGTTATATAAAATTAAGACTCGATTGACTTAGAATGGGTGGGTCTGCCTTATTTCCTGTTCCTTGTTGGGTTGTGGGCTTAGGGCAGACCCATTATATTCGATGGCCTATTAAATCTGGATTTTATATAACTTGTATACACTAAGGGATTATAGAAGAAAGTTATGGGATTTCTAGGAGTACACACTGTTATACCACAAGCAGTACATTATACTACTTACTAATATGGTACGATTAGCATTACAGGGAACATAGATACAAATAAAACCACATAATACTATTTTTCTAGTACAAGTACAACTTACATAAAAGAAAGGACCATTATTGTTAATTCTATGATTACTTAGTGAATATGTTAGGGTTATATATAATGAAGGCTCGATAGGCAGTGGAATGTATGACTTCCGCCTTATTTCTTGTTCATTGTCTGGTTGTGGGCTTAGAGCAGATACACACATTCAACTGTCCGTTCGATCTGAATTATATATAGTTGGTATACACTAAGTAATCGTAGAAGGAACTAGTATGGGTCACTTTACTTACATTTTCATTTACTAAGAAAATATTGGATTTGTCTGGAGGAACACACTAATACTTTCAAGGAACAAAGAGCATACCTTTTCAATCAAAATACTTATGAACTCACCAACTTAAATGTTGATACAATTTCAAAACCACTTCTATTCTTAGGAAACTAGTAGACAGGTACACACACAGGTTTCGAGAAGACGAAGCATAGTAGCTTCAAGTCTTTGTTTTTGTTATTTACTTTTGGTGTCAATCAAACTGTGATTCGAATACAATGAAAACACAATATTATTAATACAATGGTTGTTGTTACTTTGATTACTATTATACAATTGTTGTGATACTGTACATAACGTCCTCCGCCCCCGAACGTTTCCGCCGTTCCGGTTTAGGGGTTTGACAAATTGGTATCAGAGCATTGTTTATAGTGAACTAAGTATATGAACCCATAAAAGATATACAATTATAAATACAATGGGATAAAAACACTCTGATCAAGAGCTATACTTTTAAAATATATTAATATTTTTATAAAAGTATACATACATGCATACATACTAGAACAGTATCACAAGAAGAACAATACAAAAGTATTTAGATGTTGAACATTGCAGTCAAACCTAGACAGTTATATAATCATATCTGGGATAAATATAGCCTGATCAACTATATTTATTTAAGATACGACCAACATGTGTTTGGGAGTGATAGTGGTGTTGCAACAAGTCTAAAACATACCAACTCTATATACAAAGGAACACTAGAACCAAACATAAAGTTAAAATACTATAGGAGTATTTTATGATACTATACAATAACAACAAGTCTAAAAACTTATCAACTTCGTATACCAAGAAACTCTAGAATCAAACATAAAGTTAAAATACTATAAGAGTATTTTAAGGTACTATAAATAACTTATGTGAAAACTAAAAGACCCTTACTGGTAAATCTATAATTGTTGAGTGTATACGCGAAGGTTATGTATAATTAAGATTTTATAGACTTAGAATCTGTGATTTTCGCTCTACTTCCTATTACTTGTTTGGTTGTGGTCTTATAGTAGGATCATATATTCGAAGGTCTATTCGATCTCAGTTATATATAACTGGTATGCACTACGTAATTATAGGAGGACCCGGTAAGGATCACCCCATAAAAATTTATTATTAATCTCGTAGATTCTTTAGACACCCCTATTCTCGCACAAACGATATATCTCGACATCGAAACCCCACTACAACAGTTATCAGAAGAGTTGAAAAAGAACCAGAAAGGGGTTCATGAGGAGGATTCCGAGAAGCGATCGGACGAAGAGAAAGGCACTAGAGAGATCGTTAATGAAGGTTACCCTATCAGGAGCAAACTAGAGAACACCTTATGTGTCACACTAATAATTAATAAACTAATATAACCTAGTGAGTTAGTGATTACACTACTCACACTATGAGTTAGGCTTATCACATCTTTCATAGCAACAAGTACTAATACATCAAGTCACAAAATTTCATTTGAGGGTGGTTACTAGTAAAAATTCATAAGTTTATTATATATAGACCTCTGTTATGAAATGTTTACAAAACAGTATAAAAGTTGAAACATGATACGCACAGAACTAGGATAACATAGTTCAATTGACACTCGATTCATAACCACTACTAAAGACTTACTACTATATCATCTTTTAAACCTTATGGTAGAAAGATGCCTTCCCGTAGACCTATCAGGCGTGTCGTCAACTACACATCGACGAATCCACAACCACCTCCACCACAGTACGATCTTGCTATCTTTCAGGCTGCTATAACAGCCGTAGTGACAGACGCCATAACTTAAATCCACGCGAGTGGTACCAGTGGGGCAGGTAGTGGTGCCAACCATTATAACCACGGAGACAGCCACAGACACCCAAGGGAGTATTCCTACAAAGACTTCACCAACTGCAAACCCAAATCCTTTAATGGAAGCGGGGGAGTCATTGCTCTAATACGATGGTTCAAGAAAACGGAGTCGATTTTCGAGATATGCTCGTTCCCAGAAAGGAGCAAAGTGAAGTTTGCTGCCTGCACCTTCTCTGACAGGGCCCTTATATGGTGGAATGGCCATATCAAGTCACTGACCCTTACAGTGGCTAACTCAATGCGCTGGGAGAACTTAAAAGCCATGATGATGGAAGAGTACTGCCCGAGTGGCGAAGTACAAAAGCTAGAGCAAGAGCTTTGGGGTATGACGATGAAAGACTCCAACATTGCTGCTTACACAGCCAGATTCAGTGACCTGGCTATTTTGTGTCCCGGGATGGTCACCCCGGAAAAGTAAGAAAGTGGAGAGATACATCTGGGGACTATCTCGTCAGATCCAAGGGAACGTGATAGCTGCAAATCCACTCAGTTTTGATAGTGCCAAGCGTCTGGCACAAACACTAGTGGATCATGGAGTTCGCCAAGGCTTCATGATAGTTGTTCCTGAGCAACCCAAGAAGAAGTTCTGGAACAAAAGAAAGGGCCAATCTTTGCAAGAGTCCTCAAAGAAACAACAAACCATGGCAGCCCACGCTGCTATCATTCCTGCTGTTGTTCCTGCCGCTCCAGCACCTGTCAGTCGATATGCTGGAACCCTTCCTAAGTGTAACAAGTATAACTACCATCACATCGTAGTTTGCCGGAGATGCATTGTATAAATTGCAACAGGAAGGGGCACACTGCCAGTTTCTGCAGAGCACCGACATAACCAATCTCCCAAGTCCCATGCATTGGATTAAGCAAGGCTTGCTACGGGTGTAGTGAAACGGGACACTTCAAAAAGGACTGTCTGATAGCAAGGAATGCTGGTGGAGATGGAAGGGTACTAATGATCACCGCAGGAGAGACTCTCCCGGAACCACCTGTGAATAACGGTACGCTTCCAAATAAAAATATTTAAAGCTTAAATTTTTACTAAAACTAGTGACATTTAAAACTAAGGATCCTTACAGGTGAGCTATGATGGCTTAGTGTAAATATTAGGGTCACATAAAATTAAGATTCTACAGGCTTAGAATGAGTGATTCCGCCTTATTTCCTGTTTCTTGTTTGATTGTGGATTTAGAGCAGAGTTACTCAATCGATTGTCTTCTTAATCTTAACTATATGCGACTTGTGTACACTAGGCGATCATAGAGGTACTTTTTAGGGATCATACTACGAGATTTCATCACTAATTATCGGAGCACTCTTACTGCCTGTACTCGCTAAACGCGGTATAAATGTTCACAATAGTAATAACAAGGATAAAACAGAAAGCACTAAAGACATAAACATAGAATACACCATCTCTCTGAACAATCACTCCTACCAAATCAACTTAAAACCTGTCACCATAAGAAGTTATGAGGTTGTCATTTGACATGGATTGGCTTGGTCCTCACCATACCAATTTTATGTGCTATGAAAGACCCTTCGCCTTAACCGACCGACTAACAAAATCTTTTCAATCTATAATGACAAACCCAACACAAACCTCTGTACCGTCTCTGGTTTCAAAACTCAGAAGTACCCATGCGAGGGGTACCACGCCTTCCTAATCTACTCCGTAAACAAGAAGCTTGAAGCAAAAAACACCGAGGATGTCCCGGAAGTCCGTAACCTTTCTGAAGTATTCCCAGCAGACCTCCTGAGAATATCACTCGTACAACAAGTCAAGTTCAAGAATAGAAACTAAGAACCCATGCGGCTAACCTATCACTACTAGGTGTATATGAGAGGGTGGTATATAATTAAGATTCTACGGTCTTAGGATGTGTGATTCTGTCCTACCTCCTGTTCCTTGTCTGGTTGTGGACTTGGGGCAGAGTCACCTATCCGACTGTCTTTACAATCTTAATTATATACGACTTATATACACGAGGTGGTGATAGATAAACCAAGTATGACTCCTACCATGAACTTCAGGACAAAGCCGCCCAAGACTACGAGTGGACATGCTATCATCCAAGTGAACGTAGACAGGTAAACCAAACCCACACACTCCCTATCAAGCAAAATGAAAGACGATTTAGTGAAGATCCGCTGGAACGCCAAGTGAGGATTTGAATTCACTTAGAGACGAGAAAATCAATAGGAACAAAAGTACACACCTCGTTCCCTAGTTCAAAGAATAACCACTCTAGAACAAATTTTAGGACGAAATTCCCTCTAACGGGGGGATAATGTCACAACTGGAAAATTTTAGATCAAGAAAGGTCTAAAATTTTAACAAAGAACAAGTGAAACCTCATTGAAAACCTTGATGCTTTGTGTCATCTATAACCATGAAGGCATGATTATAAACTAGTAACTAAGCATGGATTGAAACCTAAGTTAATTTGGGTTAGTATAAAACAACATAAGGCAAAAGGTTAAACTTAAAACCGTGGAAAAAACACCCCACATTGGAGTTTTCGGCCTAGGAATCAAGAAAGTAATGGTTTTCGGTCTAGGGTTCTAGAAACAATAAGGTTTTCGGTCCAAGAATTAAAAACAATTAGGTTTTCGGTTTTAGAATGGAATCAAAAAGGGCTTTTCAGTTTAGGGTGACTGAAATCACCTCTTAAAGGACCGAAATCACAAAGGCCTTGGCCCATTAAGGCCGAAAACAATCTACTATATATATATATATATATATATATATATATATATATATATATATATATATATATATATATATATATATATATATATATATATATATATATATATATATATATGTTCAACCGTGAACTCAATGTATTTCTCAATTTCCAAACCGTAAACATCTCAAATTTGCTCTCAAGTATCATCCGAAAACCTTCATATCTTCATAGGATATTGCCCAGATCTTCGTCCAATCTTCAAATCTTCAACCGAAATCATCATCCCGCCTTCAAATCTTCATAAGTTCCTACATATATTCAAGTCTTTCCTTAAGAACACCAAGCAAATCTTCAAATATTCATATTTCATTCACGAACACCAAGAACAACTCCAAATAACTCCTAATAATTTTGGTAAGTATTTATTACATAATTTAGTGTTGCCTAACACTTTAAATTATTATTTAGATTACTATTTAAATTAATATTTTATTAATTTAAATACGACATCGTGCTTAATTATTATTAGGATACGACTATTTTCACGTCTTCTAACTCGAGGATCATTCGCAACCACTTTGTACCTAAACGAGCACACGCATTCGAGGTGAGTTCATACCCCTATGTTTTCACTATTTTTCAATGTTTTTAGGGGGGAATACAATTAAAACACAAGGAAATCTTGTGATAACATTAAAGTGATTTCAAACGATTTCAAATTATTTCAAGCTATTTTAACTTATTCAAACTATTTCAAACTACTTAAATTATTTCAACTTTGATTTTTAACTATATATATATATATATATATATATATATATATATATATATATATATATATATAAGATTTAACAGACTTAGGACTGGTGTTTCCGCCTTAACTCCTGTTCCTTGTTTGGTTGTGGGCTTAAGGAAGAATCACTTGTCTGACTGCGTTTTCAATTTAAATTATATATATATATATATATATATATATATATATGAGTATAAAACTTATTTAAATAAAACTTTAACCCTTTTGTAACATGTTGAGCAAAAGGGTTTCTTTCTCAAATATTTCAATACTATCATTACAAGATGTTATATTACCAAGGGTGTTCATTACATACAAAACATACATATAAACTATAATAGGTATAGTTTGGGAAACTTACATACTATTTTACTAAGGCAGATAACAATACAAGAACAGGCATATAAACTATAATAGGTATAGTTTATGGAGCATACATACTAATTTACAAAGTCCAGGTTACAATACAGAAACAAACATATAAACTATAATAGGTATAGTTTATGAAACACACATACAGTTTATTCATTACAAAGTTAGATTTTCACTTACTAAAAGGAGTTTTCATATTATTACTCATAAACTCGTTGAAGCAATTTGTGAGACGCCTTCAAGCACTTATTTAAGTGCCCACGAAAGACTTGACTTATAACCAGAGTCTCTTCTAGGGAGAGCGAGATATTTGTGTATAGATCTATACGGGACTGACAATCCCGCACCTTAACTGTTAGCTACAGTTAGGCCGGCAGGCCTAGGGTGACAAATGTCGTTAACATTCCGACGCCTGAAGAACGTCGTGATCAGGTCATCTTAGGTTACATTATGGTTATAAGAACTCACATGGAGAAAACAACGACACATTTAGGGAGTAATATATTTTCAGACAGTTTCATTGATCATTAACTAAAACATATCGGTTTAGAACAACAAAGAATCATATTTTTGTCTATGATTGCTTAGTGTATATGCCAGGGTTATATAAAATTAAGACTCGATCGACTTAGAATGGTTGGGTCCGCCTTATTTCCTGTTCCTTGTTTGGTTGTGGGCTTAGGGCAAACCCATTATATTCGACGGCCTATTAAATCAGTAGTTTATATAACTTGTATACACTAAGGGATTATAGAAGAAAGTTATGGGATTTCTAGGAGTACACACTGTTATACCACAAGTAATACATTATAGTACTTACTAATATGGTACGATTAGCATTACAGGGAACATACATACAAATCAAAACCACATAATACTATTTTTCTAGTACAAGTACAACTTACATAAAATAAAGGACCATTATTGTTAATTCTATGATTACTTAGTGAATACGTTAGGGTTATATATAAAGAAGGCTCGATAGGCAGTGGAATGTGTGACTTCCGCCTTATTTCCTGTTCCTTGTTTGGTTGTGGGCCTAGGGCAGATACACACATTCAACTGTCCGTTCGATCTAAATTATATATAACTGCTATACACTAAGTAATCGTAGAAAGAACTAGTATGGATCACTTTACTTACATTTTCATTTACTAAGAAAATATTGGATTTTCTGGAGGAACACACTAATACTTTCAAGGAACAAAGAACATACATTTTCAAACAAAATACTTATGAACTCACCAACTTAAATGTTGATACACTTTCAAAACCACTTGTATTCTAAGGAAACTAGTAGACAGGTACACGCACAGGTTTCGAGAAGACGGAGCATAGTAGCTTCAAGTCTTTGTTTTTGTTTTTTACTTTTGGTGTCAATCAAACTAGGATTTGAATACAATGTAAACACTATATTATTAATACAATGGTTGTTGTTACTTTGATTACTATTATACAATTGTTGTGATACTGTACATGACTTCCTCCGTCCCCGAACGTTTACGACGTTCCGATTTGGGGGTGTGACAGTTTCCATGAGGGTTGGAGTGCAAGGGTTGGATGTCCTCATGGAGTCGTTGGCTGTTGATCCTTACTTTTCTGTTATTCTGCAGGATATACAATCTGGATGGAGGTCTGATTTTATTGTGTATGACGGTTTCCTTTTCAAAGGGAATCATCTTTGTGTCCCCGATTCTAGTCTTCGTCTTCAAATCATCAGGGAGTTGCATGGTGAGGGGGATGTCGGGCGATATCGCACTTTACAGTTGGTGCAATCATCTTACTTTTGGCCTAATATGCGCAAGGAGGTGGATCGATATATTAAACGGTGCAGAATTTGTCAGGTTTCGAAGGACACGACTACCAATGATGGACTCTATATGCCTGTACCTGTTCCGTCTCAACCTTGGGTGGATATAAGCATGGATTTGTTGGCGTTACCACAAACTCATCGGAGAAATGATTCAATCTTTGTGGTTGTTGATCATTTTTCCAAGATGGTGCACTTTATCCCTTGTAAAAAGACGATCGATGCAGTTAATGTGGCTCAATTATTCTTCCGATACATATACCGTTTGCATGCCTTGCCATCTTTTGATCGAGACACTAGGTTTTTGAGTCATTTTTGGCATAGCTTGTGGAAAATGGTGAACACTCAGCTTAACTTTAGTAGTGCTTATTATCCTCATACAGATGGGCAAGTAGAATTTGTCAATCGGTGCATTGGTAATATTTCGCGGTGTTTGGTGGGTGACCATGTGAAGGGTTAGGATCAGAAACTATGTCAAGCTGAGTTTGCTCAAAATCATGCAGTCAACCGAAGTACTGGATTTAGTCCATTTCAAGTGGTCTATTCTTCTCAACCTCGGGGACCACTTGATTCGATGTTGCTTCCTATTTTTGGTGTTGTTCCAAATGTCACACCCCGGCCGTCGGCGAAAACACCGGGTGGTGTAATGTCATTCTTCGTATCACTGTTATATAACATACATTGAACAGTACTAAAGAGTTTTATTAAATACATACCTTTATTGATGATTGAAAGTTACATTATTGTTTTCCTAGTACTTATTACATAATATCCGACTATGGCATACTTCTTAATAAACATAAAGGATAATAGTAAAAATTCTCCTGTTCGAATACATACCAGCTTTTCAAGTTCCTGAAAACACATGCATTTTAAAATACGTCAACATAAAGTTGGTGAGTTCACAGGTTTTGACTCCATATAAAAATAATACTTTTCCTAAGTTCAAAAGTTTAGTTTTTGAAAGTATCATTTTGATGCTCCAACATTTAGTATATATATTAGGTATAATAGTCTACTTATCAAATAAGTGTTATACCTAAACGTTCTTTGAACCTAAGGTATAAGTAGGGGGAAACTTATACTTAACATTAATACTTGTATACGACAAAGTATAATATTTATAACAATTTGCTACCATGAGCCTGTAAACGCTGCTACGGCATAATACCTCTGATAAAACACACTCATGATTTCCATGAGAAACAACACACTCATGATTTCCATGAGAAACAACACCGCACGCTTCATCGAAGCCGGAACAATAACAAGTAAAAGGATACTTCGTCACTCGCTTATGGTTGACTGTAGCTAACAATCACAAGTGGGGTTGTCAACCCGTATACTAATTATACACGACTTCCTCACTCACACGGGATTAACGGTTACAGTTAAGAGGATTTCCGCTAAGATCCCCAATCTTAGTTGATGAATACAATTACTCATGTAGACTCCGACGGCTTCCTATAGCTCTAACAACAAAAGCATTTTAATGTCTAAAACCCTAAGTTATTAGACTATGCCTTTAAACATTACTCCTAAGTTCATATTACTTTAGGTAGTACAACAGCTATAACTTGAGGAAAAATCAGGTTTTATCTTAACATAAAACCAAGAATCACAATATATAACATACCAAGTTTTATCTTGTCATAAAACCAACAATAACAACATATAGCATACCAAGTTTTATCTTGACATGAGACCAATAATAGCAACATACTTTTTAACATATAGAACTCCCGAATATAACTTCGGAACTATATCGCACACAACATATAACTATCTACGTTGATACTAATATACTATCATATAGACATAATAGTAACGTATATACAATATTTAGCATGCGTTTTCCCCCGAAAATATTAGAAAGTGGGGCCGTAAAACTCACCCTAGTAGCGTGATTATATGTAATCTAACTAGAAATGGTCAGCAGTTCGAGATCATCGGGCTCGGGATGCAAAAAGGCCTCAAAAAATGAGAGAGAAAGAAGAGATTTTGGTGTAATAAGCTTTGGGGTCGAAATGGCTATTTATAGGCTGATTTTGGCCCATTCACGTCGTGAACTTGATAGGTTCACGTCGTGAGTTATGGCAAGAGTCATCCCGTAGCCTGAACGCGTGTTTTCTAGCTCCGATTCGTGTCCTGTAGCGTCCTCATGTCGTGAGCTTTTGGGTTATTGTTCCGTAGACTTCTAGCTTCGAAATGTGGCGTTTTGACTCCTCACGTCGTGAGTTTTTATGCTCACGTCGTGAGTTCAGTCAGATTAGGGTTTCTGACAGCTGTATCTTCGGAAGGTCGAAAGTTTTGCATACGAACTCTGTTTTTGACGTTCTTTATATCCACTCGTAGGTATTTACGAGTAGTAAAAATCTCTTTTAGACTCCAATAGCCAATTCTAAGTCTATTTTAAATTCCTCTTATTATAGAGATTTATAGTGTTCGAGTTATCATAACTTCTTCACGCGAAGTCAGATTTAGACGTTCTCTATATTTTTGGAATCGTATGGACATATACTTTGAGCTGTATCATAAAAGTTCATACTTGTATTAGAATTTATCACGAGTTACATAGTAAGTTTGTCACTTTACTAGTTTAAAAAAATCACATTACATGATTGGCATAATCACATGTGATTGTTATTGACCTATTTTGACTGGTGTTACATTCTCCCCCCGTTAGAACAATTTCATCCCAAAATTTATCTTGTGGACGAGGAACTGTTAATTAGTTGGGGAAAACATTGTGGATATTGCTTAGCTCTTGATGTAACTTAAGTTGATATGCGACAGAACCAATTCTTGCTAGACTTTTAAAAGGTTCTATATATCGCGGGTTTATTTTGCCTTGTTTCCCGAATCGAATCATGCCTTTCCAAGGAGAGACCTTCAACATTATTCTATCTCGAACTTGGAATTCCAAAGGCTTACGTCTTACGTCAGCATAGCTCTTCTGACGTTCACGTGCTGCCTTTAATGGATCCTTAATTTGCACGATCTTTTGAGTTGTCTCGTGGATTATTTCTGGTCCAGTGCGTAAGGTATCGCCTGTATGTTCTCTGGTCGTTTGCGTATCTCCAACTTCTGCCCAATATATTGGGGAACGACATTTTTGTCCATAAAGAGCCTCAAACGGTGCAGTCTTGATGCTGGTGTGATGACTATTGTTGTATGAAAACTCAATTAACGGTAAATGAGTATCCCATGCATTTCCAAAGTCAATAACACAGGATCGGAGCATATCTTCTAAAGTCTGAATGGTTCTCTCACTCAGACCATCAGTGTGTGGATGGTAAGCTGTACTCATATCTAGACGTGTTCCTAAGAATTTTTGTAGAGATTTCCAAAATCGTGAAGTGAATCTACTATCTCGGTCAGAAATGATAGAATTTGGAACTCCATGCAATCTGACAATTTCCTTAAGATAAACTCTAGTCAGCTTCTCCATCTTGTCGTTCTCCTTAATTAGTAAGAAATGGGAGGACTTAGTCAATCTATCGACTGTTACCCAAATAGTGTCGAACCCACTAGGAGTTTTGGGTAACTTAGAGATGAAGTCCATTGATATCTGCTCCCATTTCCATTCAGGTATTTTCGGTTGTTGAAGTAAACCTGAAGGCTTTTGATGTTCTGCCTTTACTCTAGAACAAGTCAAGCATTTGCTCACATAAGTAGCAATTTCAGCCTTCATTTTTGGCCACCAATAATGTACTTTTAAATCTAAGTACATTTTGTCAGAGCCTGGATGTACGGAATATCTGGACTTGTGGGCTTCTTCTAAGACCAAGTCCCTGACTCCACCGAACTTAGGCGTCCAAATTCGGTTCATAAAATGTCGCGTTCCGTCATCTTTTTGTATAAGTTGCTTTTTCATTCCTCGCAAAGCTTCGTTATTGATGTTTTCTTCTTTTTAGAGCCTCAAGCTGAGCTTCTCTAATTTGTGTGACAAAGTTAAAATGGATAGTTATGGTTAATGCTCGTACCCGATGGGGTTTAATATATTCTTTCCGGCTCAAGGCATCTGTTACCATGTTTGCCTTTCCGGGATGATAACGAATCTCACATTCGTAATCATTCAACAATTCAACCCATCTTCGTTGTCTCATATTTTGGTCGAAGATGTGCTGGAGACTCTTATGGTCGGTAAAAATAGTACACTTAGTACCGTATAAGTAATGTCTCCAAATTTTTAGTGCAAAAATTACAGCTCCCAATTCAAGATCATGGGTAGTGTAATTATTCTCATACACCTTAAGTTGTCGTGATGCGTAGGCGATAACTTTTCCTCTTTGCATCAATACACATCCCAATACTTGATTTGATACGTCGCAGTATACGACGAAATCATATGTCCCATCTCGAAGGGATAGGATTGGTGCACTGCACAACATTTGCTTTAGTTTCTGAAAAGCAGCTTCTTGTTTGTCTTCCCAGTTGAACTTCATATCCTTTTGGGTTAGTGCTGTAAGTGGCTTGGCTATTTTGGAGAAATTCTCTATGAATCTTTGGTAATATCCATCAAATCCTAAGAATTGACGCACTTCTATTGGCATCTTCGGTGCTTCCCAATTCTTGATTGCTTCAACTTTGGAGGGTTCGACATGAATCCCTTTTGTTGTGAACCACATGCCCTAAAAATTATACTTCTCTAATCCAAAATTCACATTCGAGAATTTGGCGTACAACTTTTCTTTTCTTAGTAGTTCCAAGATTATTTGCAAGTGTTGACCGTGTTCTTCCTTCGTTCATGAATATATCAGTATATCATCGATAACTACTATCACGAATTTATCCAAGTACGGTTTGCAAACACTATTCATGAGGTCCATGAACATTGTTGGAGCGTTGGTCAATCCAAAGGCTTAACTAGGAACTTAGATTGACCATACCGAGTCCTAAATGTTGTCTTTGGAACATCATCTTCTTGTACTCCGAGTTGATGGTATCATGATCTGAGATCTATCTTGAATCTTCTAGAATCTTCAGGTGTTTTAGTCTATCAACCACCGTATCCAAGTTTAGTTGTGCATCAGTCTGACCATAATTAAACATAGGTGATCAGTCTACGTTTAGTTGTGGTTCGGCCCATGTACAATAAAACTCGACTAAGGAGTTTGACCTAAAACCTTGCGTTGAATTCTTATCGAGGGTTTGGGTTTTCTATATTTTGGGTTATATAAATGTGTTCTCATCGCGGGTATGAGTCTTTATCTATAACTCTATATTCTTATTTATTGTATTAACGCTTTAATTATTGTTTGTTACTTCAGGTCTATCTGATAAGGCATCGGCCAGTCAGGACAGTCGAAAGGGCAGGATCATTTTAGCATATAGTCGTTCTTGAATCCAGCAACCCAAATCGACATGTCTATCCTGTCACCACTCCCGTAAGTAGTCCTTTAGTAGAATAATTTAATAATACTTTTTATTTGTAGGGTAAGGGATATACCTAAACCTAAAGAGTAAGCCCTAGACTATAGTCGTGCTTTCCTAAGAAAGTACTAGTTTACTATAGTCAATAGCTCTGATACCAATCTGTCACACCCCGGGTGTCGGCGGAAACACCAGCTGGTGTAACGTCATTCTTCGTATCACAGTTATATAACATATTTTGAACAGTACTAAAGATTTTTATTAGATACATACCTTTATTGATGATTGAAAGTTACATTATTATTTTCCTAGTACTTACTACATAATATCTGACTATGGCATACTTCTTACTGAACATAAAGGATAATAGTAAAACTTCTCCTGTTCGAATACATACCAGCTTTTCAAGTTCCTGAAAACACATGCATTTTAAAATGCGTCAACATAAAGTTGGTGAGTTCACAGGTTTTGACTCCATATAAAAATAATACTTTTCCTAAGTTCAAAAGTTTAGTTTTTGAAAGTATCATTTTGACGCTCCAACATTTAGTATATATATTAGGTATAATAGTCTACTTATCAAATAAGTGTTATACCTAAACGTTCTTTGAACCTAGGGTATAAGTAGGGGGAAACTTATACTTAACATTAATACTTGTATACGACAAAGTATAATGTTTCTAACAATTTGCTACCATGAGCCTGTAACCGCTGCTACGACATAATACCTCTGATAAAACACACTCATGATTTCCATGAGAAACAACACACTCATGATTTCCATGAGAAACAACACCGCACGCTTCATCGACGCCGGAACAATAACAAGTAAAAGGATAGTTCGTCACTCGCTTAGGTAGTACAACAACTATAACTTTATGTAGTACAACAGCTATAACTTGAGGAAAAATCAGGTTTTATCTTAACATAAAACCAACAATCACAATATATAACATACCAAGTTTCATCTTGTCATAAAACCAACAATAACAACATATAGCATACCAAGTTTTATCTTGACATGAGACCAATAATAGCAACGTACTTTTTAACATATAGAACTCCCGAATATAACTTCGGAACTATATCGCACACAACATATATATAGAATCCTAAGTATAACTGAAGATCTACATTAATACAAGAACATGCTAACAAGTTGATAATAGTTGTATATATTCAAAATATTATATTTAGAACAACTATATCTCGGTTAATATAACTATCTACGTTGATACTAATATACTATCATATAGACATAATAGTAACGTATATACAATATTTAGCATGCGTTTCCCCCCGAAAACATTAGAAAGTGGAGCCGTGAAACTCACCCTAGTAGCGTGATTATATGTAATCTAACTAGAAAAGGTCAGCGGTTCGAGATCATCGGGCTCGGGATGCGAAATGGCCTCCAAAAACGAGAGAGAAAGAAGAGATTTTGGTGTAATAAGCTTTGGGGTGGAAATGACTATTTATAGGATGATTTTGGCCCATTCACGTCATGAACATGATAGGTTCACATCGTGAGTTATGGCAAGAGTCATCCTGAAGCCTTAACGCGTGTTTTCTAGCTCCGATTCGTGTCCTGCATAATCCTCACGTCATGAGAAATCCTTGGTCACGTCGTGAGCTTTTGGGTTATCGTTCCGTAGACTTCTAGCTTCGAAGTGTGGCGTGTTGACTCCTCACGTCGTGTCACACCCCCAAACCTAAACGGCAGAAACGTTCAGGGGCGGAGGACGTCATGTTCAGTATCATAACAAATGAATAGTAAAGAAAGTACACACGACCATCATATACATAATTGAAAAGTTTACATGATTGTAGTATTAAATGTTTGCAAAAGTCAATTACAACATGATATCCAAAAGATTAAACTAACGCCTGAGCGTAAGTCTTCAAAAGCAGTTGCTAACCTGGTTTAGCGATTTCCTGAGAATACAAGTTATTTCAAAGAAAAAGTGTCAACATTTAAGTTGGTGAGTTCATAAGTAGTGTTTTGATAAAATGTATGTCATTCGAAAGTTCGTGTATGTTTTCCAGAAAATCCGATATTTTCTTAATAAAGTGGGTTGTGAATCATTGTTGTATAAAGTGAATGTTTGAACCAGGAAAATCCTATATTTTCCTAAATGAGGTGCAGTCTTAAATGACCAAGACTGTAACCTGTAAGCAAATATGCCATGCTTAGAATTGAAGATGTATAAAGTGAACGTTTGAACCAGGAAAATCCTATATTTTCCTAAATGAGGTCCACTCACTTTTGATAGTGCCAAGCGTCTGGCACAAACACTAGTGGATCATGGAGTTCGCCAAGGCTTCATGATAGTTGTTCCTGAGCAACCCAAGAAGAAGTTCTGGAACAAAAGAAAGGGCCAATCTTTGCAAGAGTCCTCAAAGAAACAACAAACCATGGCAGCCCACGCTGCTATCATTCCTGCTGTTGTTCCTGCCGCTCCAGCACCTGTCAGTCGATATGCTGGAACCCTTCCTAAGTGTAACAAGTATAACTACCATCACATCGTAGTTTGCCGGAGATGCATTGTATAAATTGCAACAGGAAGGGGCACACTGCCAGTTTCTGCAGAGCACCGACATAACCAATCTCCCAAGTCCCATGCATTGGATTAAGCAAGGCTTGCTACGGGTGTAGTGAAACGGGACACTTCAAAAAGGACTGTCTGATAGCAAGGAATGCTGGTGGAGATGGAAGGGTACTAATGATCACCGCAGGAGAGACTCTCCCGGAACCACCTGTGAATAACGGTACGCTTCCAAATAAAAATATTTAAAGCTTAAATTTTTACTAAAACTAGTGACATTTAAAACTAAGGATCCTTACAGGTGAGCTATGATGGCTTAGTGTAAATATTAGGGTCACATAAAATTAAGATTCTACAGGCTTAGAATGAGTGATTCCGCCTTATTTCCTGTTTCTTGTTTGATTGTGGATTTAGAGCAGAGTTACTCAATCGATTGTCTTCTTAATCTTAACTATATGCGACTTGTGTACACTAGGCGATCATAGAGGTACTTTTTAGGGATCATACTACGAGATTTCATCACTAATTATCGGAGCACTCTTACTGCCTGTACTCGCTAAACGCGGTATAAATGTTCACAATAGTAATAACAAGGATAAAACAGAAAGCACTAAAGACATAAACATAGAATACACCATCTCTCTGAACAATCACTCCTACCAAATCAACTTAAAACCTGTCACCATAAGAAGTTATGAGGTTGTCATTTGACATGGATTGGCTTGGTCCTCACCATACCAATTTTATGTGCTATGAAAGACCCTTCGCCTTAACCGACCGACTAACAAAATCTTTTCAATCTATAATGACAAACCCAACACAAACCTCTGTACCGTCTCTGGTTTCAAAACTCAGAAGTACCCATGCGAGGGGTACCACGCCTTCCTAATCTACTCCGTAAACAAGAAGCTTGAAGCAAAAAACACCGAGGATGTCCCGGAAGTCCGTAACCTTTCTGAAGTATTCCCAGCAGACCTCCTGAGAATATCACTCGTACAACAAGTCAAGTTCAAGAATAGAAACTAAGAACCCATGCGGCTAACCTATCACTACTAGGTGTATATGAGAGGGTGGTATATAATTAAGATTCTACGGTCTTAGGATGTGTGATTCTGTCCTACCTCCTGTTCCTTGTCTGGTTGTGGACTTGGGGCAGAGTCACCTATCCGACTGTCTTTACAATCTTAATTATATACGACTTATATACACGAGGTGGTGATAGATAAACCAAGTATGACTCCTACCATGAACTTCAGGACAAAGCCGCCCAAGACTACGAGTGGACATGCTATCATCCAAGTGAACGTAGACAGGTAAACCAAACCCACACACTCCCTATCAAGCAAAATGAAAGACGATTTAGTGAAGATCCGCTGGAACGCCAAGTGAGGATTTGAATTCACTTAGAGACGAGAAAATCAATAGGAACAAAAGTACACACCTCGTTCCCTAGTTCAAAGAATAACCACTCTAGAACAAATTTTAGGACGAAATTCCCTCTAACGGGGGGATAATGTCACAACTGGAAAATTTTAGATCAAGAAAGGTCTAAAATTTTAACAAAGAACAAGTGAAACCTCATTGAAAACCTTGATGCTTTGTGTCATCTATAACCATGAAGGCATGATTATAAACTAGTAACTAAGCATGGATTGAAACCTAAGTTAATTTGGGTTAGTATAAAACAACATAAGGCAAAAGGTTAAACTTAAAACCGTGGAAAAAACACCCCACATTGGAGTTTTCGGCCTAGGAATCAAGAAAGTAATGGTTTTCGGTCTAGGGTTCTAGAAACAATAAGGTTTTCGGTCCAAGAATTAAAAACAATTAGGTTTTCGGTTTTAGAATGGAATCAAAAAGGGCTTTTCAGTTTAGGGTGACTGAAATCACCTCTTAAAGGACCGAAATCACAAAGGCCTTGGCCCATTAAGGCCGAAAACAATCTACTATATATATATATATATATATATATATATATATATATATATATATATATATATATATATATATATATATATATATATATATATATATATATATATATATATATATGTTCAACCGTGAACTCAATGTATTTCTCAATTTCCAAACCGTAAACATCTCAAATTTGCTCTCAAGTATCATCCGAAAACCTTCATATCTTCATAGGATATTGCCCAGATCTTCGTCCAATCTTCAAATCTTCAACCGAAATCATCATCCCGCCTTCAAATCTTCATAAGTTCCTACATATATTCAAGTCTTTCCTTAAGAACACCAAGCAAATCTTCAAATATTCATATTTCATTCACGAACACCAAGAACAACTCCAAATAACTCCTAATAATTTTGGTAAGTATTTATTACATAATTTAGTGTTGCCTAACACTTTAAATTATTATTTAGATTACTATTTAAATTAATATTTTATTAATTTAAATACGACATCGTGCTTAATTATTATTAGGATACGACTATTTTCACGTCTTCTAACTCGAGGATCATTCGCAACCACTTTGTACCTAAACGAGCACACGCATTCGAGGTGAGTTCATACCCCTATGTTTTCACTATTTTTCAATGTTTTTAGGGGGGAATACAATTAAAACACAAGGAAATCTTGTGATAACATTAAAGTGATTTCAAACGATTTCAAATTATTTCAAGCTATTTTAACTTATTCAAACTATTTCAAACTACTTAAATTATTTCAACTTTGATTTTTAACTATATATATATATATATATATATATATATATATATATAAGATTTAACAGACTTAGGACTGGTGTTTCCGCCTTAACTCCTGTTCCTTGTTTGGTTGTGGGCTTAAGGAAGAATCACTTGTCTGACTGCGTTTTCAATTTAAATTATATATATATATATATATATATATATATATATATATATATATATATATATATATATATATGAGTATAAAACTTATTTAAATAAAACTTTAACCCTTTTGTAACATGTTGAGCAAAAGGGTTTCTTTCTCAAATATTTCAATACTATCATTACAAGATGTTATATTACCAAGGGTGTTCATTACATACAAAACATACATATAAACTATAATAGGTATAGTTTGGGAAACTTACATACTATTTTACTAAGGCAGATAACAATACAAGAACAGGCATATAAACTATAATAGGTATAGTTTATGGAGCATACATACTAATTTACAAAGTCCAGGTTACAATACAGAAACAAACATATAAACTATAATAGGTATAGTTTATGAAACACACATACAGTTTATTCATTACAAAGTTAGATTTTCACTTACTAAAAGGAGTTTTCATATTATTACTCATAAACTCGTTGAAGCAATTTGTGAGACGCCTTCAAGCACTTATTTAAGTGCCCACGAAAGACTTGAATTATAACCAGAGTCTCTTCTAGGGAGAGCGAGATATTTGTGTATAGATCTATACGGGACTGACAATCCCGCACCTTAACTGTTAGCTACAGTTAGGCCGGCAGGCCTAGGGTGACAAATGTCGTTAACATTCCGACGCCTGAAGAACGTCGTGATCAGGTCATCTTAGGTTACATTATGGTTATAAGAACTCACATGGAGAAAACAACGACACATTTAGGGAGTAATATATTTTCAGACAGTTTCATTGATCATTAACTAAAACATATCGGTTTAGAACAACAAAGAATCATATTTTTGTCTATGATTGCTTAGTGTATATGCCAGGGTTATATAAAATTAAGACTCGATCGACTTAGAATGGTTGGGTCCGCCTTATTTCCTGTTCCTTGTTTGGTTGTGGGCTTAGGGCAAACCCATTATATTCGACGGCCTATTAAATCAGTAGTTTATATAACTTGTATACACTAAGGGATTATAGAAGAAAGTTATGGGATTTCTAGGAGTACACACTGTTATACCACAAGTAATACATTATAGTACTTACTAATATGGTACGATTAGCATTACAGGGAACATACATACAAATCAAAACCACATAATACTATTTTTCTAGTACAAGTACAACTTACATAAAATAAAGGACCATTATTGTTAATTCTATGATTACTTAGTGAATACGTTAGGGTTATATATAAAGAAGGCTCGATAGGCAGTGGAATGTGTGACTTCCGCCTTATTTCCTGTTCCTTGTTTGGTTGTGGGCCTAGGGCAGATACACACATTCAACTGTCCGTTCGATCTAAATTATATATAACTGCTATACACTAAGTAATCGTAGAAAGAACTAGTATGGATCACTTTACTTACATTTTCATTTACTAAGAAAATATTGGATTTTCTGGAGGAACACACTAATACTTTCAAGGAACAAAGAACATACATTTTCAAACAAAATACTTATGAACTCACCAACTTAAATGTTGATACACTTTCAAAACCACTTGTATTCTAAGGAAACTAGTAGACAGGTACACGCACAGGTTTCGAGAAGACGGAGCATAGTAGCTTCAAGTCTTTGTTTTTGTTTTTTACTTTTGGTGTCAATCAAACTAGGATTTGAATACAATGTAAACACTATATTATTAATACAATGGTTGTTGTTACTTTGATTACTATTATACAATTGTTGTGATACTGTACATGACTTCCTCCGTCCCCGAACGTTTACGACGTTCCGATTTGGGGGTGTGACAGTTTCCATGAGGGTTGGAGTGCAAGGGTTGGATGTCCTCATGGAGTCGTTGGCTGTTGATCCTTACTTTTCTGTTATTCTGCAGGATATACAATCTGGATGGAGGTCTGATTTTATTGTGTATGACGGTTTCCTTTTCAAAGGGAATCATCTTTGTGTCCCCGATTCTAGTCTTCGTCTTCAAATCATCAGGGAGTTGCATGGTGAGGGGGATGTCGGGCGATATCGCACTTTACAGTTGGTGCAATCATCTTACTTTTGGCCTAATATGCGCAAGGAGGTGGATCGATATATTAAACGGTGCAGAATTTGTCAGGTTTCGAAGGACACGACTACCAATGATGGACTCTATATGCCTGTACCTGTTCCGTCTCAACCTTGGGTGGATATAAGCATGGATTTGTTGGCGTTACCACAAACTCATCGGAGAAATGATTCAATCTTTGTGGTTGTTGATCATTTTTCCAAGATGGTGCACTTTATCCCTTGTAAAAAGACGATCGATGCAGTTAATGTGGCTCAATTATTCTTCCGATACATATACCGTTTGCATGCCTTGCCATCTTTTGATCGAGACACTAGGTTTTTGAGTCATTTTTGGCATAGCTTGTGGAAAATGGTGAACACTCAGCTTAACTTTAGTAGTGCTTATTATCCTCATACAGATGGGCAAGTAGAATTTGTCAATCGGTGCATTGGTAATATTTCGCGGTGTTTGGTGGGTGACCATGTGAAGGGTTAGGATCAGAAACTATGTCAAGCTGAGTTTGCTCAAAATCATGCAGTCAACCGAAGTACTGGATTTAGTCCATTTCAAGTGGTCTATTCTTCTCAACCTCGGGGACCACTTGATTCGATGTTGCTTCCTATTTTTGGTGTTGTTCCAAATGTCACACCCCGGCCGTCGGCGAAAACACCGGGTGGTGTAATGTCATTCTTCGTATCACTGTTATATAACATACATTGAACAGTACTAAAGAGTTTTATTAAATACATACCTTTATTGATGATTGAAAGTTACATTATTGTTTTCCTAGTACTTATTACATAATATCCGACTATGGCATACTTCTTAATAAACATAAAGGATAATAGTAAAAATTCTCCTGTTCGAATACATACCAGCTTTTCAAGTTCCTGAAAACACATGCATTTTAAAATACGTCAACATAAAGTTGGTGAGTTCACAGGTTTTGACTCCATATAAAAATAATACTTTTCCTAAGTTCAAAAGTTTAGTTTTTGAAAGTATCATTTTGATGCTCCAACATTTAGTATATATATTAGGTATAATAGTCTACTTATCAAATAAGTGTTATACCTAAACGTTCTTTGAACCTAAGGTATAAGTAGGGGGAAACTTATACTTAACATTAATACTTGTATACGACAAAGTATAATATTTATAACAATTTGCTACCATGAGCCTGTAAACGCTGCTACGGCATAATACCTCTGATAAAACACACTCATGATTTCCATGAGAAACAACACACTCATGATTTCCATGAGAAACAACACCGCACGCTTCATCGAAGCCGGAACAATAACAAGTAAAAGGATACTTCGTCACTCGCTTATGGTTGACTGTAGCTAACAATCACAAGTGGGGTTGTCAACCCGTATACTAATTATACACGACTTCCTCACTCACACGGGATTAACGGTTACAGTTAAGAGGATTTCCGCTAAGATCCCCAATCTTAGTTGATGAATACAATTACTCATGTAGACTCCGACGGCTTCCTATAGCTCTAACAACAAAAGCATTTTAATGTCTAAAACCCTAAGTTATTAGACTATGCCTTTAAACATTACTCCTAAGTTCATATTACTTTAGGTAGTACAACAGCTATAACTTGAGGAAAAATCAGGTTTTATCTTAACATAAAACCAAGAATCACAATATATAACATACCAAGTTTTATCTTGTCATAAAACCAACAATAACAACATATAGCATACCAAGTTTTATCTTGACATGAGACCAATAATAGCAACATACTTTTTAACATATAGAACTCCCGAATATAACTTCGGAACTATATCGCACACAACATATAACTATCTACGTTGATACTAATATACTATCATATAGACATAATAGTAACGTATATACAATATTTAGCATGCGTTTTCCCCCGAAAATATTAGAAAGTGGGGCCGTAAAACTCACCCTAGTAGCGTGATTATATGTAATCTAACTAGAAATGGTCAGCAGTTCGAGATCATCGGGCTCGGGATGCAAAAAGGCCTCAAAAAATGAGAGAGAAAGAAGAGATTTTGGTGTAATAAGCTTTGGGGTCGAAATGGCTATTTATAGGCTGATTTTGGCCCATTCACGTCGTGAACTTGATAGGTTCACGTCGTGAGTTATGGCAAGAGTCATCCCGTAGCCTGAACGCGTGTTTTCTAGCTCCGATTCGTGTCCTGTAGCGTCCTCATGTCGTGAGCTTTTGGGTTATTGTTCCGTAGACTTCTAGCTTCGAAATGTGGCGTTTTGACTCCTCACGTCGTGAGTTTTTATGCTCACGTCGTGAGTTCAGTCAGATTAGGGTTTCTGACAGCTGTATCTTCGGAAGGTCGAAAGTTTTGCATACGAACTCTGTTTTTGACGTTCTTTATATCCACTCGTAGGTATTTACGAGTAGTAAAAATCTCTTTTAGACTCCAATAGCCAATTCTAAGTCTATTTTAAATTCCTCTTATTATAGAGATTTATAGTGTTCGAGTTATCATAACTTCTTCACGCGAAGTCAGATTTAGACGTTCTCTATATTTTTGGAATCGTATGGACATATACTTTGAGCTGTATCATAAAAGTTCATACTTGTATTAGAATTTATCACGAGTTACATAGTAAGTTTGTCACTTTACTAGTTTAAAAAAATCACATTACATGATTGGCATAATCACATGTGATTGTTATTGACCTATTTTGACTGGTGTTACATTCTCCCCCCGTTAGAACAATTTCATCCCAAAATTTATCTTGTGGACGAGGAACTGTTAATTAGTTGGGGAAAACATTGTGGATATTGCTTAGCTCTTGATGTAACTTAAGTTGATATGCGACAGAACCAATTCTTGCTAGACTTTTAAAAGGTTCTATATATCGCGGGTTTATTTTGCCTTGTTTCCCGAATCGAATCATGCCTTTCCAAGGAGAGACCTTCAACATTATTCTATCTCGAACTTGGAATTCCAAAGGCTTACGTCTTACGTCAGCATAGCTCTTCTGACGTTCACGTGCTGCCTTTAATGGATCCTTAATTTGCACGATCTTTTGAGTTGTCTCGTGGATTATTTCTGGTCCAGTGCGTAAGGTATCGCCTGTATGTTCTCTGGTCGTTTGCGTATCTCCAACTTCTGCCCAATATATTGGGGAACGACATTTTTGTCCATAAAGAGCCTCAAACGGTGCAGTCTTGATGCTGGTGTGATGACTATTGTTGTATGAAAACTCAATTAACGGTAAATGAGTATCCCATGCATTTCCAAAGTCAATAACACAGGATCGGAGCATATCTTCTAAAGTCTGAATGGTTCTCTCACTCAGACCATCAGTGTGTGGATGGTAAGCTGTACTCATATCTAGACGTGTTCCTAAGAATTTTTGTAGAGATTTCCAAAATCGTGAAGTGAATCTACTATCTCGGTCAGAAATGATAGAATTTGGAACTCCATGCAATCTGACAATTTCCTTAAGATAAACTCTAGTCAGCTTCTCCATCTTGTCGTTCTCCTTAATTAGTAAGAAATGGGAGGACTTAGTCAATCTATCGACTGTTACCCAAATAGTGTCGAACCCACTAGGAGTTTTGGGTAACTTAGAGATGAAGTCCATTGATATCTGCTCCCATTTCCATTCAGGTATTTTCGGTTGTTGAAGTAAACCTGAAGGCTTTTGATGTTCTGCCTTTACTCTAGAACAAGTCAAGCATTTGCTCACATAAGTAGCAATTTCAGCCTTCATTTTTGGCCACCAATAATGTACTTTTAAATCTAAGTACATTTTGTCAGAGCCTGGATGTACGGAATATCTGGACTTGTGGGCTTCTTCTAAGACCAAGTCCCTGACTCCACCGAACTTAGGCGTCCAAATTCGGTTCATAAAATGTCGCGTTCCGTCATCTTTTTGTATAAGTTGCTTTTTCATTCCTCGCAAAGCTTCGTTATTGATGTTTTCTTCTTTTTAGAGCCTCAAGCTGAGCTTCTCTAATTTGTGTGACAAAGTTAAAATGGATAGTTATGGTTAATGCTCGTACCCGATGGGGTTTAATATATTCTTTCCGGCTCAAGGCATCTGTTACCATGTTTGCCTTTCCGGGATGATAACGAATCTCACATTCGTAATCATTCAACAATTCAACCCATCTTCGTTGTCTCATATTTTGGTCGAAGATGTGCTGGAGACTCTTATGGTCGGTAAAAATAGTACACTTAGTACCGTATAAGTAATGTCTCCAAATTTTTAGTGCAAAAATTACAGCTCCCAATTCAAGATCATGGGTAGTGTAATTATTCTCATACACCTTAAGTTGTCGTGATGCGTAGGCGATAACTTTTCCTCTTTGCATCAATACACATCCCAATACTTGATTTGATACGTCGCAGTATACGACGAAATCATATGTCCCATCTCGAAGGGATAGGATTGGTGCACTGCACAACATTTGCTTTAGTTTCTGAAAAGCAGCTTCTTGTTTGTCTTCCCAGTTGAACTTCATATCCTTTTGGGTTAGTGCTGTAAGTGGCTTGGCTATTTTGGAGAAATTCTCTATGAATCTTTGGTAATATCCATCAAATCCTAAGAATTGACGCACTTCTATTGGCATCTTCGGTGCTTCCCAATTCTTGATTGCTTCAACTTTGGAGGGTTCGACATGAATCCCTTTTGTTGTGAACCACATGCCCTAAAAATTATACTTCTCTAATCCAAAATTCACATTCGAGAATTTGGCGTACAACTTTTCTTTTCTTAGTAGTTCCAAGATTATTTGCAAGTGTTGACCGTGTTCTTCCTTCGTTCATGAATATATCAGTATATCATCGATAACTACTATCACGAATTTATCCAAGTACGGTTTGCAAACACTATTCATGAGGTCCATGAACATTGTTGGAGCGTTGGTCAATCCAAAGGCTTAACTAGGAACTTAGATTGACCATACCGAGTCCTAAATGTTGTCTTTGGAACATCATCTTCTTGTACTCCGAGTTGATGGTATCATGATCTGAGATCTATCTTGAATCTTCTAGAATCTTCAGGTGTTTTAGTCTATCAACCACCGTATCCAAGTTTAGTTGTGCATCAGTCTGACCATAATTAAACATAGGTGATCAGTCTACGTTTAGTTGTGGTTCGGCCCATGTACAATAAAACTCGACTAAGGAGTTTGACCTAAAACCTTGCGTTGAATTCTTATCGAGGGTTTGGGTTTTCTATATTTTGGGTTATATAAATGTGTTCTCATCGCGGGTATGAGTCTTTATCTATAACTCTATATTCTTATTTATTGTATTAACGCTTTAATTATTGTTTGTTACTTCAGGTCTATCTGATAAGGCATCGGCCAGTCAGGACAGTCGAAAGGGCAGGATCATTTTAGCATATAGTCGTTCTTGAATCCAGCAACCCAAATCGACATGTCTATCCTGTCACCACTCCCGTAAGTAGTCCTTTAGTAGAATAATTTAATAATACTTTTTATTTGTAGGGTAAGGGATATACCTAAACCTAAAGAGTAAGCCCTAGACTATAGTCGTGCTTTCCTAAGAAAGTACTAGTTTACTATAGTCAATAGCTCTGATACCAATCTGTCACACCCCGGGTGTCGGCGGAAACACCAGCTGGTGTAACGTCATTCTTCGTATCACAGTTATATAACATATTTTGAACAGTACTAAAGATTTTTATTAGATACATACCTTTATTGATGATTGAAAGTTACATTATTATTTTCCTAGTACTTACTACATAATATCTGACTATGGCATACTTCTTACTGAACATAAAGGATAATAGTAAAACTTCTCCTGTTCGAATACATACCAGCTTTTCAAGTTCCTGAAAACACATGCATTTTAAAATGCGTCAACATAAAGTTGGTGAGTTCACAGGTTTTGACTCCATATAAAAATAATACTTTTCCTAAGTTCAAAAGTTTAGTTTTTGAAAGTATCATTTTGACGCTCCAACATTTAGTATATATATTAGGTATAATAGTCTACTTATCAAATAAGTGTTATACCTAAACGTTCTTTGAACCTAGGGTATAAGTAGGGGGAAACTTATACTTAACATTAATACTTGTATACGACAAAGTATAATGTTTCTAACAATTTGCTACCATGAGCCTGTAACCGCTGCTACGACATAATACCTCTGATAAAACACACTCATGATTTCCATGAGAAACAACACACTCATGATTTCCATGAGAAACAACACCGCACGCTTCATCGACGCCGGAACAATAACAAGTAAAAGGATAGTTCGTCACTCGCTTAGGTAGTACAACAACTATAACTTTATGTAGTACAACAGCTATAACTTGAGGAAAAATCAGGTTTTATCTTAACATAAAACCAACAATCACAATATATAACATACCAAGTTTCATCTTGTCATAAAACCAACAATAACAACATATAGCATACCAAGTTTTATCTTGACATGAGACCAATAATAGCAACGTACTTTTTAACATATAGAACTCCCGAATATAACTTCGGAACTATATCGCACACAACATATATATAGAATCCTAAGTATAACTGAAGATCTACATTAATACAAGAACATGCTAACAAGTTGATAATAGTTGTATATATTCAAAATATTATATTTAGAACAACTATATCTCGGTTAATATAACTATCTACGTTGATACTAATATACTATCATATAGACATAATAGTAACGTATATACAATATTTAGCATGCGTTTCCCCCCGAAAACATTAGAAAGTGGAGCCGTGAAACTCACCCTAGTAGCGTGATTATATGTAATCTAACTAGAAAAGGTCAGCGGTTCGAGATCATCGGGCTCGGGATGCGAAATGGCCTCCAAAAACGAGAGAGAAAGAAGAGATTTTGGTGTAATAAGCTTTGGGGTGGAAATGACTATTTATAGGATGATTTTGGCCCATTCACGTCATGAACATGATAGGTTCACATCGTGAGTTATGGCAAGAGTCATCCTGAAGCCTTAACGCGTGTTTTCTAGCTCCGATTCGTGTCCTGCATAATCCTCACGTCATGAGAAATCCTTGGTCACGTCGTGAGCTTTTGGGTTATCGTTCCGTAGACTTCTAGCTTCGAAGTGTGGCGTGTTGACTCCTCACGTCGTGTCACACCCCCAAACCTAAACGGCAGAAACGTTCAGGGGCGGAGGACGTCATGTTCAGTATCATAACAAATGAATAGTAAAGAAAGTACACACGACCATCATATACATAATTGAAAAGTTTACATGATTGTAGTATTAAATGTTTGCAAAAGTCAATTACAACATGATATCCAAAAGATTAAACTAACGCCTGAGCGTAAGTCTTCAAAAGCAGTTGCTAACCTGGTTTAGCGATTTCCTGAGAATACAAGTTATTTCAAAGAAAAAGTGTCAACATTTAAGTTGGTGAGTTCATAAGTAGTGTTTTGATAAAATGTATGTCATTCGAAAGTTCGTGTATGTTTTCCAGAAAATCCGATATTTTCTTAATAAAGTGGGTTGTGAATCATTGTTGTATAAAGTGAATGTTTGAACCAGGAAAATCCTATATTTTCCTAAATGAGGTGCAGTCTTAAATGACCAAGACTGTAACCTGTAAGCAAATATGCCATGCTTAGAATTGAAGATGTATAAAGTGAACGTTTGAACCAGGAAAATCCTATATTTTCCTAAATGAGGTGCAGTCTTAAATGACCAAGACTGTAACCTGTAAGCAAATATGCCATGCTTAGAATTTAAGATGTATAAAGTGAATGTTTGAACCAGGAAAATCCTATATTTTCCTAAATCAGATGCAGTCTTAAATGACAAAGATTGTAACCTGTAAGCAAATATGCCATGCTTAGAAATGAAGATGTATAGTTTAATTATTAAGTAAAACTAGTTGTGGAAGTGTTTATCCTGAATTCTGAACATGCTGATAGTACCCTATAATATAGTTATTACCCCCCCCCCCCCCCCGAGCATGATTGAGTTATGTATTACTACGTACATGAGTCATTGTTTCCGCGTGTTGTGAGTTCCTCATAACCATATTATACGCAATACCTAATGTTGACATTTGTCACCCCGGGGACTGTAGCTAACAGTCAGGGTGCGGAGTCGTCAGCCCCGTATAGATCTATACACACTTGTTACACTCTCCCTCCAACAGACTCTGGTTATAGGTGGGGACTTTTGTTTGGTACAAACAAATCCATATGACATCACATGATTGCTAACAACAAGTTCGCGAGTAATATGATGAAAAATCGTTTGTATGAAATGATTTCCTTTTCTACCGTGTTACAAAGGCGTAATGATGAGTTGAGTTTTCTTGTAAAAGCATCATGTTATAGTTAAAATGGTTACCCTTGATATGATGTAGTATGCAAACGTATAAATAAAACATATTTCTATTTATAAAACTTATTGTATCCCAAGAGGGTAAAGTTGTGTTGTGAGGTGTTTTGCATGATAACAACTTCATATGATAGTTAAAATAACAGTACGCAAAGTATAGCAAAAGATTGGTGTTTCACACGATTTTAACCATGTGTTTACTTGTATTCCCTCCCTTAAAAGTGTTTCAACAGCATTTTAAAAGCATTTAAAGTGTGGCTGTAGGGGTATGAACTCACCTGATAGAAGTGGTGAGTTGAAGAAGACGAGACTAAACTCAGGCAGTACTTCGACTGGAAAGAAGTAAGTTTCTCGGGAACTTCAGGACTTCGAGCCTTGCGTCGTGTGCTAGGGTTGTTATCGGGGCTTTGGGGTGGTCTCAGGATGCTTAACACAGAGTAGAAGTGGGAGAGAGGATAGGAATGAGCAGCCAAACTCGAAAGGCTTCAATTTCTATATATAGGCTAAAAATCGAAGTTCACGTCGTGAGTTTTGCTAATTCACGTCGTGAGTTTGTCTCGATTCGCTCATGGCATGCGTCATCTGTCAAGTGGCTCTGAAATGGTCAGTCAGACTGCTCACGTCGTGAACTTTAGTGTTCACGTCGTGAACTCTGAAAATTCTGGCACAGCGTCGAAACTCGTGCCTCGAACTTCAGAAATTCATATCTTTCGCATACGAGCTCCGTTTTCGACGTTATTTATATCCACGCGTAGGTGAGATTATGCTCTACAACTCTCGTTTAGACTTCGTTGGCTAATTTTGAGTTTATTATTAATATTACATTTTTAACAGGCCGGGACAGGAAAAGTCCGTTAAAAATCCATAACTTCTTCATCCGATGTCCGTTTTCGTCTGTCTTTTTACCGTTGCAATACCATTGATGAGATCTTCAATTCTCGTTTAGGTCATGTTGGCAAAAAGTCGCTCGATTTCGATTTCGAGTTTTTAGCTGTCTACTGTTGTGTCCGAAACTTCGAAAAATCATAACTTCCTCATATGAAGTGAGATTTGGGCGTCCTTTTTATGTATGTTTTCGGTTTTGGGATATCTACAACTTTCATTTAGACACCTAAGGTTGAAAAGTATTTTATTGAAATTTCGTATTTTACCCTTAACAGTATTTTACCGGTTTTGTTGCGGATCTTCGATTGGTCATAACTTCTTCGTTATAACTCGGATTTCAGTGTTCTTTATATTTTTGGAAACCTAGTTACGATCTCTACAAATTTATTTATCCCAATTAAGGTTATTGAACAATTTATTTTTGATCTAAATTTGACTGGTGTTACATTATCCCCCTGTTAGAGGGAATTTCGTCCCGAAATTCGCATTTTGACTGGGACTTCAATTGTCGTGGAAGGGTGAGTGTACTTCGGTTCCATTTGATCTTCTTGTTCTCTAGTGAATCCGGATCCTAGAGTGGGTGTTCCAGCGGACCTTCATTATTCCGTTTGTTTTGACCTGTCAAGGTCGGGTGGATTTGGGTTCGTTTGTCTGGTCCGTCTATTATTGCCTTGTGTATACAAGTCGCATACACACTTTGTAGTGATAGGCTAAACGTATTCATTCCTAGCCTCTGCGTTTGAACTTGACTCACTGTACGTGTGCTTATTTTTAAGTGGTCTGTCGGAAATACTTCGGGTAGGTTGTAAAAGAGATAGTACTCCTCAAATGAGTACTTCGAAATTTTGAAACAAGAGACGAATTGGAAGTTTGTGTCGGGTTTGTCGTTATAGGTTATAAGAGTTTCATTAGTCGGTGGTTAGCGCAAAGGGTCTATTCATAGCACATGCAATTGGTATGGTGAAGACCAAGCCAATCCATTTCTAGTAGCTATTTGGGAACTTCTTATCGTAATAATTGTGTAGTCGATCAAGACAAGTGTTCATTAGTGGGATAGTGCATTCTACATATGTGTTTTTTCAGTGCTTTTAGTCTATCTTTGTTATTACTACTATGAAGGTTTTGCTTAATGATTGGGGTGTTTGTTTGAGTAGATTTTTAAATTTGTTACTCACGGAACTCCTCCCCGCTCCTATTATCAAATGGAATGCATGTAAATGAGTTATCGAGGACAAATGTACCCGGAATAACCGTGGGGTCTGCAATAGCCTCCCCTTGGCCCATTGCGAATACTCGGCCTCCTCCACTAGCATTCCTGTTGTTTGCCTTCGGGCAATCCCTTTGGAAGTGCCCCGCTGCTCCGCACTCATAACAAGTACGGTCTACTCCCATATTTACGGCTGGAGAGGCTGGTTGGGTTGGTTCCCTGCAGTAGCGGACGGTGTGTCCCTTACTATTGCACCTAGTGCAATGCATTTCACGGCAGGGTCCGTGATGATGAAAGTTGCATCGGTTGCACTTAGGCTGGTTGCCGTTGTACGGCCTTGTGGGTGTGGGGGTAGTAGGGACAGTAACAGCGTGAGTTGTCACTAACTGTTGCCTCTTGGGGTTCTCCAGCATGGTTTCCCCCTTTCTCTTATTCCAGGGTTTCCTTCGGTCCTCTATATCCTTCGGTGGCTCCGAGACAGCGGTAATAGTACCCTGTTTAACACCGTAATCAATCAATCGTTGAGCCAAGCGCTTCGCGCTGTTGAATGTTATTGGGTTGGAGGCCAAGACATGTCCTTGAATCTGGGGTGACAACCCCCAGATGAATCTTTCCACTTTCTTCGGCTCTGGGTTGACCATTCCCGGGCAAAGGGCTGACAAATCACTAAACCTGGCCGTGTAGGCGGCTAGGTCAGAACCAACCATTTTCAGGTTCCATAGCTCCTGCTCCAGTTTTTGAATTTCGCCCCTCGGGCAGTATTCTTCCAACAGTAGGACCTTCAAGTCCTCCCAGCTCATGGCGTTGGCGACTGGAAGAGACACAGATTTCACATGGCCCTTCCACCACGTAAGGGCTCGGTCTGTGAAGGTACAAGCAGCAAACTTGACCTTGCTTGTTTCTTGGCATGAACAGATTTCAAAGACCGTCTCGGTCTTTTCAAACCATTGCATAAGAGCAATGACTCCTCCAGTGCCGTTGAACATTTTTGGCTTGATGTTTGAGAATTCTTTGTAGGTACATTCCCTAACATGACCATGACCAGTGCCATGGTTCTGATGGTTGGTACTACTCCCGCTCCCTCCGGCTCCATTAGAGTTTATTTGGGATAGCGCAGCTGCTACTGCTGCGGTGATGGCAGCCTGAACCATAGCGGGATCGTAAGTTGGAGGTGGTGGTGGCGGTGTTGGTGTCGTATTTCGGCGTGCTGACCTACGAGGAGGCATCTAGATGCCGAAGAAATAACAATGAAGACAATAAGCCTTTGATTGATTGAGAGTCGTGTGTTAATGAGTTAGCCATTTTCAACATTTCATGAATTAGGTTCGACCTAAACAAGGTTCTCGATTTTGATTCATAATAAGAGTTTATAGATAAACTTATGAATTCGAGTGGTATGCAAAGAATTAATACACAAAAGAAGTACTTCCTTATATATTAAACATATATTTGGTTACATTCCAAAGTCAGGAAAATTTTGACCTTTCTAAAGGTCTCTGATTACAAAAGTTAGAGAAAAGTAAGACTTTTAGCCGAGATCCTATTCTATAACAAAATTTTAGGAGTCAGGCAAGTACTACCTGGAGTACGTACTAAGGTTATTGCACAAACCAACAGAAAGAGCGAGTAGAGTATCCTCTACTGGTGGCGGGAACTGTTCTGCTGAGCCTTTTGGCCTGCTAACTGACGTTCCATCTCGAGCAAACGCATTTCATACCTTGCCTGGTGTGCTCTAAGTTCCCAGACTTCAGTTTGAGTTTCAGTTAGCTCTCTCTGTCAAGCTTCATTTTGATTTACTATTCTACCATGAGATAATCCTAACTATCGGATGCGAACTGTATTGACTCCAGTGTTCGCATCATTCTCCCCAGTTTGGTGGATGGTTGTCCTTCCTCGTTCATCAATGCGAGCAATTCGGCGAACCAATATAGGAAAGACTCTGTCTGCTGAGCCTCCCTCGCTCAGATTGTAGAATCTTCGGTCTCCATTGTATGGAAGGGTTTGACCCTGTTCGCGACTCCATCTATTCAGGTTGGTTGCCCATAGAGGTGTCGAGCCATGAAATTCCGGTCGAGGATTAGGATTTTAAATTTGAGCCGCTAACGTTAGGTTATTGTCCTCGGGATCTGGGTTTGAGTCTTCTTGCATTTCTTCTTCTGGATCATTCTCAATCCCTTCTCCACTGTCTTGGATCGGGTAGTAGGGGTCTCCTGGTAGGTGGAATCCGGCCATTGTGTCTGTACGAGAATAGGGGTATAAGAATTGTCTAGAATTAAGGCACATAAGGTTGATTATTAAAGTTAAACTATGGTATGCATAATATACTCCTATAGTATTCTAAATGTTATGTTTGATTCTAAAGTTTATAAGTTTGGTAAGTTTTAGACTTGTTGTCCACTGTAGCTATCCCCTGGCATACGCAGTTCGGCTCTCGGACAAATATAGTTGATCAGGCTATATTCATCCCAGTCCCAATTACATATCCCAAGGCATACCTGTATTGTACAACTCATCTATAATACTTCTATATTGTTTTCATTATGATACTGACCCTGTTATATAATGTATGCATGTATACTTTATAAAAATTTCATTTTAAAAGTAGAACTCTCACTCAGAGTGTTTTTGCCCAGTTGTGTTTATAGTTGTATATCAAAAATGGTTTTGATATACTTAGTTCACTATAAACAATGCTCTGATACCAATCTGTCACACCCCCAAACCTGAACGGCGGAAACGTTCAGGGGCGGAGGACGTCATGTTCAGTATCATAACAAATGAATAGTAAAGAAAGTACACACGACCATCATATACATAATTGAAAAGTTTACATGATTGTAGTATTACATGTTTGCAAAAGTCATTACAACATGATATCCAAAAGATTAAACTAACGCCTGAGCGTAAGTCTTCAAAAGCAGTTGCTAACCTGGTTTAGCGATTTCCTGAGAATACAAGTTATTTCAAAGAAAAAGTGTCAACATTTAAGTTGGTGAGTTCATAAGTAGTGTTTTGATAAAATGTATGCCATTCGAAAGTTCGTGTATGTTTTCCAGAAAATCCGATATTTTCTTAATAAAGTGGGTTGTGAATCATTGTTGTATAAAGTGAATGTTTGAACCAGGAAAATCCTATATTTTCCTAAATGAGGTGCAGTCTTAAATAACCAAGACTGTAACCTGTAAGAAAATATGCCATGCTTAGAATTGAAGATGTATAAAGTGAATGTTTGAACCAGGAAAATCCTATATTTTCCTAAATGAGGTGCAGTCTTAAATGACCAAGACTGTAACCTGTAAGCAAATATGCCATGCTTAGAATTGAAGATGTATAAAGTGAATGTTTGAACCAGGAAAATCCTATATTTTCCTAAATGAGATGCAGTCTTAAATGACCAAGACTGTAACCTGTAAACAAATATGCCATGCTTAGAAATGAAGATGTATAGTTTTATTATTAAGTAAAACTAGTTGTGGAAGTGTTTATCCTGAATTCTGAACATGCTGATAGTACCCTATAATATAGTTATTACCCCCCCCCCCCGAGCATGATTGAGTTATGTATTACTACGTGCATGAGTCATTGTTTCCGCGTGTTGTGAGTTCCTCATAACCATACTAGACGCAGTACCTAATGTTGACATTTGTCACCCCGGGGACTGTAGCTAACAGTCAGGGTGCGGAGTCGTCAGCCCCGTATAGATCTATACACACTTGTCACACTCTCCCTCCAAGAGACTCTGGTTATAGGTGGGGACTTTCGTTTGGTACAAAAAAATCCATATGACATCACATGATTGCTAACAACAAGTTCGCGAGTAATATGATGAAAAATCGTTTGTATGAAATGATTTCCTTTTCTACCGTGTTACAAAGGCGTAATGATGAGTTGAGTTTTCTTGTAAAGGCATCATGTTATAGTTGAAATGGTTACCCTTGATATGATATAGTATGCAAACGTATAAATAAAACATATTTCTATTTATAAAACTTATTGTATCCCAAGAGGGTAAAGTTGTGTTGTGAGGTGTTTTGCATGATAACAACTTCATATGATAGTTAAAATAACAGTACGCAAAGTATAGCAAAAGATTGGTGTTTCACACGATTTTAACCATGTGTTTACTTGTATTTCCCCCCCCCCCCCCCTTAAAAGTGTTTCAAAAGAATTTAAAAAGAATTTAAAGTGTGGTTGTAGGGGTATGAACTCACCTGATAGAAGTGGTGAGTTGAAGAAGGCGAGACTAAACTCGGGCAGTACTTCGACTGGAAAGAAGTAAGTTTCTCGGGAACTTCGGGACTTCGAGCCTTGCGTCGTGTGCTAGGGTTGTTATCGGGGCTTTGGGGTAGTCTCGGGATGCTTAACACAGAGTAGAAGTGGGAGAGAGGATAGGAATGAGCAGCCAAACTCGAAAGGCTTCAATTTCTATATATAGGCTAAAAATCGAAGTTCACGTCGTGAGTTTTGCCAATTCACGTCGTGAGTTTGTCCCGATTCGCTCATGGCATGCGTCATCTATCAAGTGGCTCTGAAATGGTCAGTCAGACTGTTCACGTCGTGAACTTTAGTGTTCACGTCGTGAACTTTAGTGTTCACGTCGTGAACTCTGAAAATTCTGACACAGCGTCGAAACTCGTGCCTCGAACTTCAGAAATTCATATCTTTCGCATACGAGCTCCGTTTTCGACGTTCTCTATATCCACGCGTAGGTGAGATTATGATCTACAACTCTACTTTAGACTTCGTTGGCTAATTGTGAGTTTATTATTAATATTACATTTTTAACAGGCCGGGACCGGAAAAGTCCGTTAAAAATCCATAACTTCTTCATCTGATGTCCGTTTTCGTCTGTCTTTTTACCGTTGCAATACCAATGATGAGATCTTCGATTCTCGTTTAGGTCTTGTTGGCAAAAAGTCGCTCGATCTCGATTTCGAGTTTTTAGCTGTCTACTGCTATGTCCGAAACTTCGAAAAATCATAACTTCCTCATATGAAGTCAGATTTGGGCGTCGTTTTTATGTATGTTTTCGGTTTTGGGATATCTACAACTTTCATTTAGACACCTAAGGTTGAAAAGTATTTTATTGAATTTTCGTATTTTAACCTTAACAGTATTTTACCGGTTTTGTTGCGGATCTTCGATTGGTCATAACTTCTTCGTTATAACTCGGATTTCAGTGTTCTTTATATTTTTGGAAACCTAGTTACGATCTCTACCAATTTATTCATCCCAATTAAGGTTATTGAACAATTTATTTTTAACCTAAATTTGACTGGTGTTACACGTCGTGAGTTTTTATGCTCACGTCGTGAGTTCAGACAGATTAGGGTTTCTGACAGCTGTATCTTCGGAAGGTCGTAACTTTTGCATACGAACTCCATTTTTGACGTTCTTTATATCCACGCGTAGGTATTTACGAGTACCAAAACTCTCGTTCAGACTCCAATAGCTAATTCTAAGTCTATTTTAAATTCCTGTTATTATAGAGATTTATAGTGTTCGGTTTATCATAACTTCTTCACGCGAAGTCAGATTTAGACGTTCTCTATATTTTTGGAATCGTATAGACGTATACTTTGAGTTGTATCATAAAAGTTCATACTTGTATTAGAATTTATCATGAATTACATAGTAAGTTTGTCACTTTACTAGTTTAACAAAATCACACTACATGATTGGCATAATCACGTGTGATTGTTATTGACCTATTTTGACTGGTGTAACACCAAAGAAAGTGAAGGATTTTGTTGAAGGTCTACATGATGTTCATAAGGTTGTTCATGAAAACTTTATTCGAGCCAACTCCAAGTACAAGCAAGATGCAGATAAAAAATGTAGGCAAGTTGATTTTGAGGAGGGTGACTTTGTTTTGGCTGTTTTAACTAAGGATCGGTTTTCGGTTGGTGAGTACAACAAGCTATCAGCCAAGAAGATTGGACCGTGGAGATTATGGAGAAGATCAATTCCAATGCTTATCGTTTGAAGTTTCCAAGTCACATTCATTGTTCTGATGTTTTCAATGTGAAACATTTACTTCCTTTTCATGAGGATTCTTCCGATGATGAGCCTGTTACACATTCGAGGTCGAATTTTTTCTACCCAGAAAGGGATGATGCAGGCCCTAGCATGGAGGACCGTTCCCTTATGTTCCTAGAGGTCCATGATCCAGTAGCAAAAGGGGCTTTACGAAAATGGCCATAACTTTGGCTTCAGGGCTCCGTTTTGGGCCTGCAACCAGTCAAATCAAATCTTGAAAGGAGGATCACGTCGTGATAAGTACCCTATAGGGACTTACCCATTTTTGAGTCCAGAAATCATTTTCTAAATCGGACTTATGGAAATTTCTAAATTGGACTTTTGGACATTTCTAAATTGGACTTATGGACATTTTTTAGTCCAAAAATCGCTTTATAAATTGGACTTATGGACAATTTTGTGTTTTTTTCATAATTTTTAGACTTTGTTTTTGGGTTTGTGTTTGGCCCATGTCTCTTTAGGGTTTCTTTTACAAATCTTCTTCTTATTAAAGTCTTTCTGATGTAATTTGGATGGTCATTGATCAGTTTAAAGAACTTTCATTTTTCTCTCAAAATTTCGTGTGTGTTTACCGAATTTTGAAGCCAATCCCATGGTATTCATAGAATCAACATGGTTTGGGTAATATTATCCTGGGTATTCTTTTAGAATCAATAGTTTTGATCTTTGGTCATTTATACGCTGCATCAAAAATTCGTATGTGTGTGGTAAAATGCATAATCATTGTTAGAGCGCCTCGTAGAGTCTATTAGGACATGCGCTTATTTGAACACATTCATATATGTTAAATGGTTTTGTGATTTTAGGAATAAGAACTTGGAGACTGCGAGCCAATTCTTAGGATGAGTATGAGTAGGTGTGAAAGGTAGTAGAGGCCTATACTACCCAAAGCACAGGACTCACACTAGGATCAACAAGAGTCACAAGGTTACTAAGTCACTAGTAGTTGAGTTTGTTTCGTTTGTGTCCGTCATTATCTTCATTTCGGTGATGACTACAAATATAAATGTTATTTTGTACCAAGTGGTCATTATAAATTGAGTACCAATAGTATAATTCTGCAAAGTAAGTTACCCGGTTCTAAGAACCATGTATGTTGTAGTGTCCGACTTTAATCAAGAGATTGAAGGAAATGATAACCAAAGTATTGCGGCCGTCCTAAACAGCTTGTTTCTTGAAATTCTACCTGTTATGATGTGATTATATCACATTGAAACATAAAGGAAGGTGTCTTCCATGCTTGAGTCTGAATCAAAGAGGCCCGAGTCTATCCATTACATCGTGTGATGGAACGTCATTAGAGCATGAATCATCAGTCTGTTATGGTAGTCGAAGTAAAGACCTTACCTTAGGTAAATTCTATTCTTGAAGGAGTATGAGTATCCGATGAAGATCGAATTTAAAATGAAGAGCAAGATTGAGCACCGCTAGCATTCAATAAGTCCAAGAGTTAAAACTCATTTGAAAAGATATAAGCATTACGGTTATTACCTAGGATCGAAAGGTAATGTGCAGAGTCATTATATAAGCCCTGTTTTGTTGATGATTCTGGGACGTAATCATCCTAAGAGGGAGATAATTGTAACACCCGTAGATTCGGGCTAGTCAATTATAATAGAATAAATGATAAAAAGGAATTTTTTATAGAATGTTATTTAGGATAAATAACCTTAACTAAAGATATAGTATATGTGACAAGGATTCTTTACATATAAGGAACTCTAAAATACGACCTCGTATGAAGAATTTATGCTTCTTTGAAGTATCTAGATTAAAAGACATGGCTATGCGCGTTGTAAAAAGTGAATTTTAGATAGGTTTCTTATTACCCTAAGTAATCTAAACAAGTCGTAGTAATCGTTTAACCGAGACATGCATATAGAGAACGTGAGAGGAAGTTATGATTTTTCGAAGTTTCAGTGTAGTAGTATATGGAATAGAAACCGAAATTGAAATTGGTCGATTCTTAGTAAAAAAAATCTAAAAGATAGTTAAAGATCTTGTCTATACCTGTCCGTCGATATAAAGACAGTCAAGAACAGATATTTTATGAAAAAGTTATTATTTTTATACGAACTTTAATCATCCAAGCTTGTTAAAAATATAACTTTAAAAATAAAATGAGAATTAGTTGAATAAGTCTAAACAAAAGTTGTAGTACTCGTCGATAAATACGTATGGATATAAAGAACATTGAAAATGGAGCTCGTATGAAGGAGATATGAAATTTTGAAAAAATTAAGTTTTCACGCGCGCCACCATGAGGCGCGACACAAAAGACAGGATGACGTAGACGAATCTGGGCCTGACACGTGACAAAAGGAGAGGGGAATGGAGCGACGTAGAATGAAGGGCGCAATATGCCTATGGTCGGTGCACGGTGCGGCTGACCCGACCCATATATAGATGCTGAAATTTCATTTTCTCTTCACACCAATCTCCCATCTTCTCTATCGAATGATTTTTCGGCTATAGGTATGACTTTTTTCGGGCTTCAGAGTATCTTTCAGTTTGGCTCTAATATAAGTAGGAGGCCGATGCAAAGAAGTGTTCGGGTCGGGATTCTGCCTACGACTTTTCCGGTCATTTCGCTAAAAAAATTTGTAAGTTAAGCTACACTTATTTTATTTCAAGTGCAACTTGTATTTATGTTCATAGTCGTTATTATGAACCTATAAATAAGATTTATTAGTGATTCAAAGTCGTTATACTTGTTAATCTACTGACGGGAATGATGCCTAGGTTGGATTTACTAAGGTGTTTATAGTGGCATTTCGAAACAATATACTTTGTATATCAAACGGACCCTACCACCGATATGACCCTACCTGGGTGTTCCTTACTTGATAGATCTTGAAGTAGACATTATGATTAGTAAGGCATCTAGGCTATCATTGGTCGCAAGGATCATTAGACTAAGACTCGATAGTTATTATACTTAGGTCACGTCTAAGGAAAAGCTAAGGTGTTAGGCACAACTCTGACGAATTCCCCAGTCACCCACCTAAGCAGGTGAGTGCGTAGTCCCTTTCATTAAAATAATTTTAATACAAGTATTAATTAAAGTATTAAATATTTGTCAAAAAGTTCATATGTAAGCTACATGCTTATTGTTTGGATTTAATGTTACAAATGTATTTGATGATATACGATATACGAACCAGTTATGGTTCTATATTTATATGTGTGTGTGTGTGTCTATATATATATACATATATATATATATATATATATATATATATAATATATATATATATATATATATATATATATATATATATATTACATGTTATTAATAATAGAAGTATTACTAGAGAGATAGATGAAAGTATGTTAATACCTAAAATACTCGGTGTCAAATAAAGACACTATTGTAGGATAATGTTGCCTAAGCGGAGTGGGTATTAGGAGTTGAGCGTTGTAGTCTTACCGAGAGATAAGATAAGACTTTTAGGTTTAATTAAGTTGGATATTGGGTAGCATCTTCTTGAGAGTACGTGTGAAATATGAATGGAGGATAGAACTCTGACATTTATGTTCGAGACGGTATTCAATATTCCCTTTCTCTCCAAATAAGTTTTGTAAGTCATCTTAAATATGGTCTTTCATCGCTCATCCGAGAGTATGGATTAAGTATAGTCATTTATTATTGATATGAGTGTATGGACTAAGTATAACCATTCATATTTGATCCTAGAGTATGGATTAAGTATACTCATTAATTACTAATCCAAGAGTATGGATTAAGTATAGTCATTCATCATTGATCCAAGAGTATGGATTAAGTATAGTCATTTATCGTTGATCTGAAAGTATGGATTAAGTATAGTCATTCATTACTGATCCGAGAGTATGGATTAAGCATAGTCATTCATCACTGATCCGAGAGTATGTATTAAGTATATTCATTCATCACTGATCCGAGAGTATGGATTCGGTACACTCACTTATCACTGATTACGTGAGCATGGATTAGGTATAGAAAATTAAGTGTTCCATTATTTCCCATGTTGTCTCTATTGATCCTCGTCTACTGCCAAGGAATCCCCAAAGCATCTGTAACACCTGGTTCTTGGTATGCATTTAACTTAATTATTTTATTCATTTTGGAAGGGCTACTCGACGAGTTGGTGGCCCTAACTCGTCGAGTAGAAGGCAGAATATGCGCGGGTTTTAAGTGAGCTACTCGGCGAGTCGAAGTCCTGACTCGACGAGTAGGACAGTCTGGATGAAACCCTAATATTTAGGGCTTGCACCCTATTTAAGCATCATATATGGCCTCCATCCCAGCCCCCATCACCTCTAAACCCTAATCTCAAAACCCTAATCAACCTTGAGTGATCTTGAGCTATTTCTTTGTCATTGTTGTGATTTAAAGCTAGAATAAGGAAGCATTGAAGATCCAGAGCCAAGGACTCATTTCCGTCTTGATAGAGGTATAAAGCTTATACCTTGGCTCATATTCATTTATATCTTCATTTGAGCTTGTATGTTGTCATTTTTGGGCCATTTCCAAGGTCATTCCGAGATTTGAACTCTTGGGGATGAAAGGACTTCAGATCTGGGCACTCTTGAGCTTTAGAAGCTCAAAGTTGCCACCTTTATTTAGTCATGGCCCTATTCCATGACTTAGACCTTCATTTAAGCTTGTAATGGGTGTTTTAGGTTCATAACACCATGCATGGATGTAAAGTTAGCAACTTTACGTGTAATACTAGCCTAAGGAGTCCAGATCTATAAGTTGGAAGCATTGGAATGGATTAGAATCGACTGAATGGATTTGCAATAAGGAGGACTCGACGAGTTCTTCTTGGACTCGGCGAGTCGGGTCACGAACCCTTAACCCTTTTCTGGTTTTATGTGAAACCATTGAGTCTAGGAGATGACTCAGTGGGTTGGACATGATTAGGACTCAGAAGCTGAAGAATTCGGCGAGTCCAAGGAGGGACTCGACGAGTTAAAGTTGTTTTATCCCGATTATATGACAGGAAGAACTCGACGAGCCTGCGAAGGGACTCGACGAGCTGACTCGGTTGACCACGAGTCTGAGTAGTACATGAACTCCCCGAGTTGGGAGATAACTCGATGATTTGGGGTAGACTGATTTCACACCCCAAAACCGGAACGGCGGAATACGTTCTGGGGTGGAGGACGTCATGTACAGTATCATAACAATGCATAATAGTAAAGACAAGCAACAACATCCATTGCATTAATATAATAATTGTAATACAAGCGTGTTCTGTATAGTTTATATGACACCAAAAATATAATCAAAATAAAAGAGGAGACTTGTATGTGCTCCATCTTCTCAAAAGCTGCATCTGTACCTGTCTACTGATGACCTGAGAATCCAAGTTATTTTGAAAGCGAGTATCAGCATAAAGCTGGTGAGTTCATAAGTATTTAGTGTCTTTCATTGTATAAAAATGTTTACAACAAGGTAGTATAATAGCTGATATCAATGTTTCACAATAGTATACTCCCTAGAAAATCCTATATTTTCCAGTAAAAGAAGTCTTCTACCAAGACCCGTTTGTTTGCATGTTTGATCCTTTGAAAATGTACAAGTTTTCCCCAGTGAAACTATCAGTAAGAAAATATAGTTTTAGACTTTATTCATGTAAAGTAATTGGGAAAATAAGGGTTTACCCCAGCAGTGGCACTGCCGGCTAAATGAAATAAAATACAGACTCCAGGTAGTACTAAATGTACAATACACCTTGGGGAGCCTGTTTGGCCTTTAATTCTTAATGTGTAATTAAAGGTTTGAATGTGAACTCGTATGTAACCATGCTGATTGACGATCGAATAACTGATGACCCTCCGAGTCATATGTAGTGATGTGACATTTTGTCACCCCTTGGCCTTTCGACTGTGACTGTAGCTAGCAGTCGGGATGTGGGAGTGTCTGTCCCGTATATATCTATACACACAATGCCTGCTCTCCCTCCAGGAGACTCTGGTTACATGGCGATACCACTGTGAAGTGTCGTATCGAGAAGTAGTATGTCACATTCTAATTCTAGTATATTCTCTTGTATATTGTATAATGTATTTTTTGGTATAATGTATAGAGTGTTCTCTTGTATAGTATATAGTATTCTCTTTGTATAGTATTTAGCATGTATTGACTCATAACTGTACTGACTCTGGTAGGTGTCATTGTAATAGTAGTAACGAGTAGTAATCCTTAACTATACCTATTATAGTTAAATAGTAATGTTGGTTGCATGCCTTTGATACACAAAGGTACTGAACTGAAGTGAAGACTTTTATATCCAACACAAATATATATGATATATAACTAAGAATTCAACGATAATCGGACAAATAACAGAATACCCTAAGTCCACAACCAAACAAGGAACAGGAAATAAGGTGAGCTATCAGTCCTAAGTCCTTCAAGTCTTACTTATATAAATATATTACTATAGATATGGGTTTGAAAATAAAGCAAGTTTAAAGGAGTTTGAAAACAATTTTGGCATTTAAAAAGTTTGACAAAAGGTTTGAAACACTTGAAAATCCAAAGTTTGATGGTAAATTGAAAGCAGTAACAAATCTTGTAGTCTGTTCTAGTTATTAATCACATATGATTAAAGCAATAACTAGAAATGTTCAACTTGTATTCCCCCCCATAAAAGCATTTAAAATCATTTAAAAGGTTAATTAACAGGTATGAACTCACCTGCAGTGAGTGGATTGGATGGAAGTGTCGGGTAGGATGCTAGGTGTCAAGTGAGGACTTGAACACACACATGGATCCTATGTAACATGTAGTGATACATAAATGTATCTAATTAGTTATTTACTAACTAATTAATCAAGTAAAGACCTCCTAAGACAAATAAACACTTTGTTTTAAGTGCTAGGAGTGCTAAAGGGTTGTATCTAAGGAGAGTATGGCCTCACATTGGAGTTTACTCCTCAAATGGCAACCCTACATGTGTTTACGGTTTCTGGACCATTTCCCCCATGAGTTTACGGCCGTAAACTCATGGAAATGGTGTATTTGTGTGTTTTAAGGTCTTATATCTCACAAGGAAGGGTTCTAAATTTGAATCAAAGGCTTAGGAAGTGGTTAGGGCTCAAAAGGACTCACCAATGGAGTTTACGGTCCTTGGACCACCCTTTAGAGTTTACGGTCGTAAACCCTTGAGTTTACGGTTGTAAACCCATGAGTTTACGGCCGTAAACTCATGGTTCCTCAACCATTTCGTGTTTTGGTGTTTCTAGTTCATGCATGCAAGGTTCTAGTCTTTTATCCAAGTTATAGAAGGTGTTAGGGGCACATAAACACCACTTGGTGGTGTTTACAGTTCAAGGATCTCCCTTGCCGTAAACACATATGTTCTTGAGGATTTTGATGTTCTTTCCATGGATTAACAAGTATACTAAGCAAATAACTAGCTAGAAGGAGTATACTTACTTGTATGAAGCTTGTAAGAGTGTTTAGGACCCAAAAACACTAGTGTGTGTTCTTGGTGTTCTTGGTGTTTTGAAGAACACTTGAAGATCTAAGTAAAAATGAAGAATCCATGGATGAAATGATGTATAAACACTAGATTAAGTGTTGTATGAACGAATCTAGGAAGGAAATACTTACATTTTGGCGGATTTGAAGAAATGACCTTATGATACTTGAGAGAAAAGTGGTGGGTGTTCTTGAGGTGGAAAGTGTAAAGTGAGGGAATAGTGGGTAAACTTATGCTATATGCATGAGTTCTTGGAAAAATGGTGTTTACGGCCCAAACTCCTCTTGTTTGGCCGTAAACACCTAGCTAAGGTGTTGTTTGTTTTGTTTGCTACACATCACTCATAACGACACTTCCTTTTATTTATTCGTTTGACGATTTTTAAAATTAAACACCCAAATGGACTTAAATCCGGCCAAAAATGTACTGAAATGCATTTGACTATTATTTGAAGTATTTGACTGTAGATATTATACAAATGAAAATTTCGGGTTGTCACATCATCACCCCGTTAGAGGAAATTTCGTCCCGAAATTAGAGTTCAAGCAACTAAGTTATTACAAAATAACTAAGTAAAGAGATGAGGATATTTAAGTTTCATTTGATCCTCGCGCTCCCATGTGAATTCCGGTCCTCGCTTGGCGTTCCAGCGAACCTTCACTATCGGGATACGACTTTGTTTCGTTCGTTTGACCTCTCAGTCCATAATCTCTACAGGTTCTTCCACGAAGTTGAGGTTCTCGTTGATCTCGATCTCGTCGAGTGGGATTACAAGAGTCTCGTCGGATAGGCACTTTTTCAAGTTAGAGACGTGGAAGGTAGGATGTACGTCACTGAGTTCGCAGGGTAGATTGAGTTTGTAAGCTACGGGGCCGATTCTAGCGAGGATCTCAAAAGGCCATATGTATCTCGGATTCTGCTTTCCACGCTTTCCGAAGCGTATCAAGCCTTTCCAGAGTGAGACTTTCAAAAGTACTCGGTCTCCCACCTAGAACTCCAAAGGTTTCCTTCGTTTGTCTGCGTAGCTTTTCTGTCGGTCTCTAGAGGCTTTCAATCGTTCACGAATCTGAACGATCTTCTCTGTCGTTTCCCGAATGATCTCCGGACCCGTGAGAGTGCTGTCAGGAACTCATCCTTTAGCTAATTGAGTTTCACCCACCTCAGCCCAGCACAGAGGGGATCTGCACTTTCGGCCATAGAGGGCTTCAAATGGAGCAACCTTGATGCTCGTGTGATAACTGTTGTTGTATGAGAATTCGACAAGGGGTAAGTGGGTATCCCACGCCTTACCAAAGTCGATCACACAGGCTCGCAGCATATCTTCCAAAGTTTGGATAGTCCTCTCACTTTGTCCGTCGGTCTGTGGATGGTAGGTTGTACTCATGTCCAACCTCGTTCCTAAGGAGCTTTGTAATGACTGCCAGAACGTCGAAGTGAATCTACTATCTCTATCTGAGATAATAGATATAGGAACACCATGCAGCCGTACGATCTCCCTAATGTATGTTCTTGTGAGCTTCTCCATCTTGTCAGTTTCTTTGATGGGTAGGAAGTGTGCGGACTTGGTCAATCTGTCAACGATGACCCATATGGTATCAAGTCCACCCACTGTCTTGGGTAACTTGGATATGAAGTCCATAGTGATCCGCTCCCACTTCCACTCAGGTATCTCCGGTTGTTGGAGTAGACCTGACGGTTTCTGGTATTCGACCTTGACCTTCGCGCAAGTAAGGCATTTACTTACGAAGGTAGCAATCTCTGCTTTCATGTTAGGCCACCAGTATGACTTCTTGAGATCCAGATTCATCTTATCTGAACCTGGGTGGACGGAATATCGAGTATTGTGCGCTTCCTTCATGAATAAGTCTCTGAAGCCACCGTGCTTCGGTGTCCAGATCCGGTCCATGAGATATAAGGCTCCGTCACCCTTGGCTTCCAGGTTCTTATCCATTCCTCGCAGGGATTCTCCCGCTACATTTTCAGGTTTCAAAGCTTCGAGCTGAGCCTCCCTAATTTGTGCGGATAGATGCGAATGGATAGTCATTGTTAGTGACTTGACTCTTCGGCCAGAATATTCTTTCCGACTTAGGGCGTCTGCTACTACGTTGGCTTTACCCGGATGATAACGAATTTCGCATTCGTAGTCATTGAGTAGCTCGACCCACCGTCGTTGTCTCGTGTTGAGCTCTTTCTGGTTGAAGATGTGTTGGAGGATTTTATGGTCGGTATAGATGGTGCTCTTCGTACCATACATATAGTGTCTCCAGATTTTTAGGGCGAACACAACCGCTCCTAATTCGAGGTCGTGTGTGGTGTAGTTGACCTCATGTGTCTTCAGCTATCTTGAGGCGTAGGCGATAACCTTACCTCGTTGCATCAGAACACAGCCGAGCCCTTGATTTGACGCATCGCAATAGACCACAAAGTCTTCTATCCCTTCGGGGAGGGACAGTATCGGTGCGCTGCATAAGGCTCGCTTCAGCGTTTGGAACGCTTTCTCCTGCTTCTCTTCCCAGTCAAAGGCCACGCCTTTCTGGGTCAATGTCGTGAGGGGTTTCGCGATTCGAGAGAAGTTTTGAATGAATCTGCGGTAGTAGCCAGTGAGGCCTAGAAATTGACGGATTTCCGTAGGCGTCTTCGGTGCTGACCAGTTCTCAATGACCTTAATTTTGGATGGGTCCACGTGGATTCCCTCTTCGCTAACCACGTGTCCTAAGAATTCGACTCTTCGGATCCAAAGTTCGCACTTAGAGAACTTCGCATAAAGTTTATCTGATCGTAGGGTTTCCAGGACTTGTCGTAGATGATTGTTATGCTCCTCCTTACTTCGAGAGTAGATGAGTATGTCATCAATGAAGACGATGACGAACTGATCCAAGTAAGGACGGCACACCCTATTCATTAAGTCCATGAATACTGCGGGCGCATTGGTCAATCCGAATGGCATCACTACAAACTCGTAGTGTCCGTAACGAGTTCAGAAGGCTATCTTCAGAACATCCTCCTTAAGCACTCGGAACTGGTGATACCCGGACCTCAGATCAATCTTGGAAAAGTAACTCGCCCCTTGTAGTTGGTCAAATAAATCGTCTATGCGAGGAAGAGGGTAATGATTTTTGATCGTAAGCTTGTTGAGTTCCCTGTAATCGATGCACATACGGAACGATCCGTCTTTCTTCTTCACGAACAAGACTGGTGCTCCCCAGGGTGAGAAGCTCGGTCTTATAAAGCCCTTGCTGAGCAGCTCGTTTAGTTGACCGGATAGTTCTTGCATCTCAGCAGGTGCTAGACGATAGGGCAATTTGGCTACGGGGTGGCCCCTGGAATCAAGTCGATTCGGAATTCGACTTGACGTTGGGGAGGTAAACCCGGTAGCTCTTCCGGAAAGACGTCGGGGGAAGTCGCGTACTACGGGAAAGTCTTTTAGATCTTTCGTTTTCTGGCTCGTGTCGACGACGTGTGCAAGGAACGCGCGATATTCCTTACGCAAGTATTTATGGGCTTGAATACTTGAGATGATACGGAGGCTCGTACTGGGCTTGTCTCCGTAGATCATCAAGGTTTAGTTATTCGATAGATTAAGGCGGACTGCTTTTTCGAAGCACAGGATCTCGGCACGATAAAGACTTAGCCAGTCCATGCCTATGATGACGTCGAAACTCTAGATAGCTACTGGTATGAGGTCGTTTGGGAACGAATGATTATCTAGCGTGAGGGAACAACCTATGTAGATCTCGTTAGAACTCTCCGTCTTTCCGTTAGCCATTTCTACGACGAAGGTTTCTTTTAGTGGTTTCGGTGATTGTTTAAGTAAGTGTTTAAAGTTTTGGTTTATGAAACTCCTCTCTGCCCCACTATCAAATAGGATACAAGCATAAGAGTTATCGAGAAGGAACGTACCTGTGACTACTGTGGGGTCTGCTACTGCTTCATTGTGGCTAATAGCAACTAGTCTTCCTGCTCCTCCCGTATTCCCAGCCTTCGGACAGCTTCTTTTGAAATGCCCTATCTCACCACAGCCGTAGCAGGCCTGGCTTACTCCCGAACTGGGGACCTGGGAAATGGGTTTGGGTGGTGTTCGGCAAAACCGAGCGGTATGGCCCTTCCGGTCACAGTTAGTGCAGTGCATTTCCCGGCTGGGGCCGTTGTGATGGAAAGAGCACTTGGTGCACTTAGGTAGACTCCCTGCATATGTTTTGGCTGGTACAGGGACAGCAGGAGTAGTGGCAGCATGGGCAGCCACCGTTTGTTGGTTCTTTGAAGAGGATTGGGCTGATTTACTCTTCTTTCGGTGCCACCGCTTCCTTTTTTTGTCGGATGTCTTGGTCAGTGCAGTGGTAACCGTTGTGGTTGCTGATGGAGTGTAAGGAACTTCATGATCAATCAACCTTTGGGCCAATTCCTTGGCACTGTCAAAGGTCGTAGGGTGTGATGCTAGGACGTTCCCTCGATACGGGGGCACTAAACCCCATATGTATCTTTCAGTCTTCTTGGCTTCTGTGGGGACCATGTTAGGACATAGAGTCACCAAGTCGCAGAACCTGGCTGTATAATCCACTATGTCGGTCCCTTTCATTTTGAGGTTCCAGAGTTCCTCCTCGAGTTTCTGGATTTCGCCCCTAGGGCAGTACTCCCTTGTCAGAAGGTCTTTCAGTGTGTCCCAGCCCATGGCGTTGGCTGTTACCAAAGAGAGTGATTTGACATGGCCATTCCACCATGTCAGGGACCTTTCAGTGAAGGTGCAAGCAGCGAACTTTATCTTGCTTTCTTCGGGGCATGAGCACATCTCGAAGATGGCTTCAGTTCTTTCAATCCATTGGGACAGTGCAATGATCCCTCCGGTTCCATTGAAGAATGTTGGTTTGCAGTTCATGAAATCCTTATAGGTACACCCCTGTGTACGTGGGTGGATTTCACCATGTCTAGAGTTGGTGCCCGTTCCAGCTCCACTTGCGTCACCAGAATTTATTTGGGCCATAGCTGCGGTCACAGCTGGAGCCACAGCTGCTTGAAACATCACCGCATCGAACTGCGGAGGGGGTGGTGGTGGTGGAGTTTGACTTGCAGGCGTGCTTCTGGTCGTACGCTTGCGAGGCGACATCTTTTACTGAAAGTTTATAGAAACGATGATAAGCGTAAGAATCAATTGTAAGTATAAAGAGAGTGTTTCATGGACTAAATTGCCATATTCCAACTGTTAGGTAGTGACATAACAATAGAGTAGGGAAACACAAGAGTAAGAACTTTCCAATAGATTAGATAGCTGCCAAGATTACTGGTATTAAATGATGAAAAATAAGTTCAGGAAAAATGACCTAACAGTAGGTCTTACATCAAACCATAAGGGAAAATGTTGGCAGCCTAGAAGTATAGCTAGAGTACTTCCAAGGTTAGGAATGTTTACAGACAAGTGCTCTACAGAACATAGAAAGAAAGGCTATTCCTTAATTCAAAAGTAAAGATGAGTTGACATCTTCTACCGGCGACGGGTATCTCTCGGACGAACCCTTAGGTCAGCCAGTTGACGTACAACCTCCTGAAGATGTCGTTCATGCACTCTCTGACGCACTCGGAGTTCCATGACTTCGGCTCGGGATGCAGCTAATTGCTGCTGCAGAGTCTCATTGGTCCTCCTAGTCCTATCCACCGTCTCTTCGAGTTGATGAATACGGACTGTGTTAAGATTAGAGTTGGCGTCAATTTCTACTACTCGCTCGATGGCCGCATGACCTTGCTCAACGTTCCTAGCAATCCTTCGGACCATGATGGGCAGGACTCGGTCAGCTGATCCTCCCTCGCTTATATTGTAAAAGCTTCGGTCTCCGTTGAAGGGTAAGGGCTGACCCTGCTCATCACTCCATTGGTTCAAGGTTGTTGCCCACATAGGAGTGGGACCTTGAAATGTCGGACGGGGGTTGGGGTTTGGAGCTACTGGGGGTAGGTTTTTGACTTCTGGTTCGGAGTCGGAGCCATCTGAAAAGCCTTCTGCGAGGTGATCATCCAAAGGTATTGGGTGATCATCTTCCGGCTCATCATCAAGCCATCCTCCAATGCCTTAGTTTGGGTAGTACGGATCGCCAGGGAGATGAAAGCCAGCCATGCTATCTACGCGAGAATGGGGAAAGAATAGTTAATAGACGTACTAATCTAAGATACTTATAGGATGATCGTTATTAGTTGATTCAATACTAGCATAGTGCATACCAATTACATGCAACCGAAGCAGGATAGACCTTCGAATAAGTGACCCTAACTCTAAATCCACAACCAAACAAGGAACAGGAAGTAAAGAAAAGATCACAGATTCTAAGTCTATAGCGCCTTAGTCACATGTAACCTTGGTGTACCCACTTAGCAACTATTGTCCTACTAGTAACGACCTTTTTAGTTCTCACATATGTAATTCATAGTAATGCAGAATACTCCTATAGTATTCTTGTTCTAATGCTCTTGTAGTAGTGTGGGTAAGTTTTTAGACTTGTTGTAACACCACAATCATTCTTAGGCACATGCTAGTCACTCCTCAGAAAATATAGTTGATCAGGCTATATCCCCTTAGGTTTGACCATATGTCTCTAAGCCTAATTGTGCTATTCAGCAATCGTAATACTTTTGTTCCGTTCTAGTATGATACTGACACTGGTATGGGTAAATGTATATATATACTTAGTTAAATATTTTATTATTTAAAAGTATATTTTCTTGGTCAGAGTGTTTTAATCCCGATGTGTTTATAGTTCGTATATCTTTTATGGGTTGATATACTTGATTCACTATAAATAAAGCTCTGATACCAATCTTTCACACCCCAAAACCGGAACGGCGGAATACGTTCTGGGGTGGAGGACGTCATGTACAGTATCATAACAATGCATAATAGTAAAGACAAGCAACAACATCCATTGCATTAATATAATAATTGTAATACAAGCGTGTTCTGTATAGTTTGTAAGACACCAAAAATATAATCAAAATAAAAGAGGAGTCTTGTATGTGCTCCATCTTCTCAAAAGCTGCATCTGTACCTGTCTACTGATGACCTGAGAATACAAGTTATTTTGAAAGCGAGTATCAGCATAAAGCTGGTGAGTTCATAAGTATTTAGTGTCTTTGCTTGTATAAAAATGTTTACAACAAGGTAGTATAATAGCTGATATCAATGTTTCACAATAGTATACTCCCTAGAAAATCCTATATTTTCCAGTAAACGAAGTCTTCTACCAAGACCCGTTTGTTTGCATGTTTGATCCTTTGAAAATGTAAAAGTTTTCCCCAGTGAAACTATCAGTAAGAAAATATAGTTTTAGACTTTATTCATATAAAGTAATTGGGAAAATAAGGTTTTACCCCAGCAGTGGCACTCCCGGCTAAATGAAATAAAATGCAGACTCCAGGTAGTATTAAATGTACAATACACCTCGGGGAGCCTGTTTGGCCTTTAATTCTTAATGTGTAATTAAAGGTTTGAATGTGAACTCGTATGTAACCATGTTGATTGACGATCGAATAACTGATGACCCTCCGAGTCATATGTAGTGATGTAACATTTTGTCACCCCTTGGCCTTTCGGCTGGGACTGTAGCTAGCAGTCGGAATGTGGGAGTATCTGTCCCGTATAGATCTATACACACAATTCCCGCTCTCCCTCCAGGAGACTCTGGTTACATGGCGATACCACTGTGAAGTGTCGTATCGAGAAGTAGTATGTCACATTCTAATTCTAGTATATTCTCTTGTATATTGTATAATGTATTTTCTGGTATAATGTATAGAGTGTTCTCTTATATAGTATATAGTATTCTCTTTGTATAGTATTTAGCATGTATTGACTCATAACTGTACTGACTCTGGTAGGTGTCATTGTAATAGTAGTAACGAGTAGTAATCCTTAACTATACCTATTATAGTTAAATAGTAATGTTGGTTGCATGCCTTTGATACACAAAGGTACTGAACTGAAGTGAAGACTTTTATATCCAACACAAATATATATGATATATAACTAAGAATTCAACGACAATCGGACAAATAACAGAAATAAGGAACAGGAACAGGAAATAAGGTGAGCTATCAGTCCTAAGTCCTTCAAGTCTTACTTATATAAATATATTAGTATAGATATGGGTTTGAAAATAAAGCAAGTTTAAAGGAGTTTGAAAACAGTTTTGGCATTTAAAGAGTTTGATAAAAGGTTTGAAACACTTGAAAATCCAAAGTTTGATGGTAAACTGAAAGCAGTAATAAATCTTGTAGTCTGTTCTAGTTATTAATCACATATGATTAAAGCAATAACTAGAAATGTTCAACTTGTATTCCCCCCCCCCCCCCATAAAAGCATTTAAAATCATTTAAAAGGTTAATTAAGGGGTATGAACTCACCTGCAGTGAGTGGATTGGATAGAAGTGTCGGGTAGGATGCTAGGTGTCAAGTGAGGACTTGAACACACACACGGATCCTATGTAACATGTAGTGATACATAAATGTATCTAATTAGTTATTTAATAACTAATTAATCAAGTAAAGACCTCCTAAGACAAAGAAACACTTTGTTTTAAGTGCTAGGAGTGCTAAAGGGTTGTATCTAAGTAGAGTATGGCCTCATGTTGGAGTTTACTCCTCAAATGGCAACCCTACATGTGTTTACGGTTTCTGGACCATTTCCCCCATGAGTTTACGGCCGTAAACTCATGGAAATGGTGTATTTGTGTGTTTTAAGGTCTTATATCTCACAAGGAAGGGTTCTAAATTTGAATCAAAGGCTTAGGAAGTGGTTAGGGCTCAAAAGGACTCACCAATGGAGTTTACGGTCCTTGGTCCACCCTTGAGAGTTTACGGCCGTAAACTCATGGTTCCTCAACCATTTCGTGTTTTGGTGTTTCTAGTTCATGCATGCAAGGTTCTAGTCTTTTATCCAAGCTATAGAAGGTGTTAGGGGCACATAAACACCACTTGGTGGTGTTTACGGTTCAAGAATCTCCCTTGACCGTAAACACATATGTTCTTGAGGATTTTGATGTTCTTTCCATGGATTAACAAGTATACTAATCAAATAACTAGCTAGAAGGAGTATACTTACTTATATGAAGCTTGTAAGAGTGTTTAGGACCCAAAAACACTAGTGTGTGTTCTTGTTGTTCTTGTTGTTTTGAAGAACACTTGAAGATCTAAGTAAAAATGAAGAATCCATGGATGAAATGATGTATAAACACTAGATTAAGTGTTGTATGAACGAATATAGGAAGGAAATACTTACATTTTGGCGGATTTGAAGAAATGACCTTATGTTACTTGAGAGAAAAGTGGTGGGTGTTCTTGAGGTGGAAAGTGTAAACTGAGGGAATAGTAGGTAAACTCATGCTATATGCATTAGTTCTTGGAAAAATGGTGTTTACGGCCCAAACTCCTCTTGTTTGGCCGTAAACACATAGCTAAGGTGTTGTTTGTTTTGTTTGCTACACATCACTCATAACGACACTTCCTTTTATTTATTCGTTTGACGATTTTTAAAATTAAACACCCAAACGGACTTAAATCCGGCCAAAAATGTACTGAAATGCATTTGACTATTATTTGAAGTATTTGACTGTAGAGATTATACAAATGAAAATTTCGGGTTGTCACAACTGAGAGTTGACATTGACTTTGACTTTGACCTGGATGTTGACTTTGACCAAGGGTAAAATGGTCATTTTACCCTGATAAGGATTCTCATATTTTCATTAAGTGCATTATGTAGTTGATAGCCGGGGAGTCGTCGGACCAATAGTCCGAGATTCTCCACTCGAGTTTCAGCAGTCAGCTTTACGAGGTGAGTTTCCTTCAGTAGGAACGGGTCTACGGCACCAAGGCCGGACCGCAGTATGATTACGTTAGCAGCTGAGTGTGGGTGAGGCCCGTATCTCCCAGATAGCCGAGTGTGGGCGGGTCCCGTATCTCATAGCTCAGTTTGATTATGGATATATGTCTGATTGCTAGAATTAGTTATACTTGTTGTCTGTGTGATACTTGTATGTATGTTTAGTAGCTGAGTATGGGCGGGTCACGTAACTCATAGCAGCTGAGTGTGGGCGGGGCCTGTATCTCATAGTAGCCAAGTGTGGGCGGGGCCCGTATCTCGTGGTAGTTGAGTGTGGGCGGGGCCCGTATCTCAGATTCAGCGGAGTGTGGGTGGGGCCCATATCTCCCAGTTAGCGGAGTGTAGGCAGGGCCCGTATCTCCATGAGTGTGGGCGGGGATCGTATCTCCTAGTTTATGTTATGTGTACGGTGTGTGGTAGTTTGGGGAGACTCACTAAGCTTCGTGCTTACCTTTTTCAGAATTTTTTTTAGGTACTTCCACTAGCAAGGGGAAGGGCTCGAGATGATCGCATGGCACACACCACAGTTTCAGCATGGGATTGTTTAGACTCTGATATTTTCTCATACGATTTGATACAGTTTTTGACATAATGTTTTAGATACATGATCCTTGATTTTCTTCTTTATGATGATGGATGATTATGGTTATACTAATGGGTTTAAAAAAAAAGAAATTTGCGGTCCGTATTTTTGGGATGTTTTAAGTTGGTATCAGAGCCTTGGTTTGAGGGATTCGGGCACACTCTCGGGTGTGTCTGAACTCAAACTAAGGAATTGGTATGAAAATTTTAAAAAGAAAATCATTTTTATCAAAATAATTTTGAAAAGAGAAAAAAACTTTGAAAAGAGAAAAGGGTGTGGTGCATGCAATCAGCCGAGCTCAAGTAAGTACTCCTAAATTACCCATACAAGTTTATGATATGATATGTTTATGAGGATTGCATGCTAGATTAAGACTAAGGATCTAGGAAGGATGCCTTATGTGCCTATTATATGTGTATCAGCTTCATGAGAATTGCATGCTAGATTAGGACTAAGGATCTTGGAAGGATGCCTTATGTGCCTGATATATGTATCTGAGCTTTATGAACTGCATGCTAGTACAGATTAGTCAGGGATAGCCTGAGAGAGATATGATTGATTATGTTTACTCGATGCTCGAATGTTGCTTGCTTTGTGCTTTGAGGTGTTCTAGTTATCTTTTACTAACTAGTAAATGAATATGTTACGTTACATATTGCGAGGATTAAATAATTTCATAAGGTTAGGTCTAGCTCTATTGCGCAGCTCTTGTTTGAGTCGAACCGTTGTAGGGTAGGATCTCTCATTCGAAGAATTATTTAGTCTTAGTGATATGTAATAGTAGTCACGAGCTACTTAGGGGGAGGTAGCAGGGACTTCTTATGCAGCTGATAGCAGAGAGTGGGTTGGTGGTTTCCCTAGGGCAAGCCTAGGAAGAGTTTAGTAAGAGATCAGCAATAGTAGTAGAAGGGACTTGGTGGAGTCGAGGCAGTTCTTGAGGAAAGTACGGATATATGTGGAAGGTAGGATGGGCCCGTACTACTGAAAGCAGAGGATCCGTACTCGAATCAAGGAAGGCTGAGATGAATTCAGGAAACTTGTAGTATGTTAGATCCCTCGAGATATTATGAGTATACTGATGTTTTTATGGTGTATTTTCAGTATGGTGACACTATGCACTAGACCAGCTGGCACTTCAGGCATTGGTGAGGGATCAGGCTCGGGATCTGGAGTCGAGCAGCTTGACGAACAAACGAGGGTGTTCATCTCGTCTGAGATCACACATATTATTCTAGATCAGACTCCTGTGATCTTTGGTTCGGTCAAGGAGGGTATTTTGGAGCTTCTGGATGAGAAGCTGATTTCCTTTCGCACGGAGGTGGCGGCCATGATGGGGTCGCGCACACTGACTTTCAGGGAGTTCAGGGCTTGTGGAGCTCCCGATTACCATGGGGCTCGGGACCCCATTGCTAGAACCAGGTGGTTGGAAGATGTCGCCAACGCATTATGCACTAGCAGATGTCCCGAGAGGGACAAGGTTAGACTTGTGTCCTGTCTCCTGAAGGATAGGGCATGTGACTGGTGGGAGGAGGTTAGGAGAGCTATTGGAGATGATGCAGTGTTGGATGCGATGACCTGGGGTGACTTTTCGACCAGGTTCAGGGCCGAGTTTGCACCTGTGATAGAGGTGCAGCAGTTAGCACGGGAGTTTCAGGACCTCCAGCAGACTACAGAGACAGTGGCGGAGATCACCGCCAAGTTTAGGGAGAGGGCCCTTCTCGTTCCGCAGTATGTGGCAGATGAGGAGATGAAGATGGCCCGATATCATGAGATGTTGCGGAGTGATATCCGCAAGTTTGTGAGCCGCTCCAGCTGCAAGACACTAGAGGACATGATTGCTAGGGATCGTGAGAGGGAGATTGATTTAGAGATGGAGAGGAAGAGGAAGCCAGAGTCGGTGTCTGGCGTGGAGGGTTCGGGCAAAAAGCCCAAGGTAGATTCCCGAGGGAAGGGCCAGCAGGGCCGAGGCCACTGCGGCAAGTGTGGCAGGTCGTACGAGGGGACGTGCAGGGCGGGTAGTTTGGGCTGCTTCAAGTACGGCGGAACGGGACATGTGAGCAGAGATTGTACTGCTGCTTCTATCACTACTACCACCACATTATCTGATTTGCTTCCAGTGCAATTAGAGGGGACACAAGAGGTCCCAGTTTTCAAGTTTGGCAACAGCAGGGAAGGTGGCGGCACCCGCCCCTGCTACATTGAGGATTCGGACTCCTAGTGGGGGAGGGTTAGTGATACAGGGTGAGAGACCGCAGGGTGGATTGACTCTATGCTCATCAGCGAGGGCGAGGCGCTACCTTCAGCAGGGATGCATGGGTTATGTTGCATATGTTGTGGATACCCAAGATAAGGGTAAGGCTGTTGGGTTTTGAGCACTATAACACTCCTATGGTGCACATGCAACCCTAAATGCTTTGGATCTATGTTTTCTCTAATTATACATGCATTTTCAATATTTCCAAAGCATCCTCCCTAACTAGCATACAATTGAACAATTGAACAATACAACTAGTTAGATAACTTACCTCTTAGTAGGACTTGTAGTTCTTAACCTTCAAAAGCTTGAGCACCTCAAGTGTGATGCCTCTAATGGTTCACAAACACCAAATTCAAGAGGATGCTTGAGAGAATAAGTTACTTAGCACAAAATCAACTTCACTCTCTTAGAATGAATGGGGTAGCCAATTTTGGGACTAGGGGTATGCTTTTATAGTGTTACTATTCTAGGGTTACATTCATGCAAACCCTAATTCTCCATGACCTTTCACATTCTTATGCTCCATGGGTTAAACCTCCATGGACTATCCATGGATTACCTAATTGGTTTAGCCCATCTAAACAATCATGGATCATTGGCCCACACTATAAGAATCATTGATTTACATAATCAATCCCCATATATTTAATTAGTCTCTTTTGATCACAAAATTAATTCCAAATTAATTTTTGATCAATACTAATTTAAATAATATGATTTCTCAATTAATATATTATACTTACAATATATTAATAAATCACAAATAACCTTATTCTCAAAAGTCCATCCTATCAAATTGCACTGATGAAGGCAACCCAAAAGGTCCATGCTACAATCGGGTCAAGTACATCCGAGTTATAGTTATGGGCTTAGACACCAAATCCAACAGTCTCCCACTTGGATAAGTCTAATAACTATAACTGCCAATGCAACTTCAGGATCCGATTAGCAATCGTAAGCTTTCAAAAGCCGCTGTCGAACTCTGACCCAGTCAATGACTCGTCCTTTAGACAAGGGATCATATATTCCTCTGTTCTCAAGATATCAACCGGACAAATACATGGAACAATGTCATACTTATTGTCCACATGTTTGTTTCTCGATTTCCGATTTGTTTGACAGAGAACTTAATTGAACACATCAGGTTAGTCCCGACCGGGCCCGACACATAATTCAAAACAAAATCATCGAGGGGCCTAAGATATTGCTTTTAATCCTCTTAGGATAAAAGGAACAGATAAACTTCGACATTATATGATTGTACTAACTACTCATCAAATCATGCACAACGACACGTTTTATAACATCAAGTTACTGATGCGTTTTCATGCCATCAATGCACAACCAACTCATAGTCAACAACTCATATATCTTGGTTTGAAGAATATATGATATTATCGTCTCACAATCACTCGTGATAAATTCCATGAAGTGATTCAGGTGAGCGCAGGTTGAATGCAATACTCAAATCTTATTTCAGGAGCACTCATGAATGGTGTAGCACACTTTTGCTATGTCTAACACCTTATACAATCTACAAGCCAACTCATGACAGTCTTCTTTCATACTTACTTCCAACGTATGATTGACTGTGGATTGTTTGAATAATTTTATTATTCTGGAAGTCAAAACATGCAAAGTGAAACAATAGTAAATAATTGACACAAGAAAGTAACTTTACTTATAAATAAAACTCCTTTTATTTAATCATCAAATGTCAATTACAATTTAGCTATTACAAGTTTCTATTTATCTAATCACTAAAACTAATATCGTATGTTAGCCCAATGTCCCTTGCATGCTGCAAGTGCTTAACCCTGTTCAATCCCTTTGTAAGCGGATCTGTCGGGTTGTCCTCTGACGATATCCTCTTCACCACGAGGTGTCCTTCTTCTACTTGATGTCTTATGAAGTGGTACTTTCTGTCGATATGCCTGGATCTACTATGATCTCTCGGTTCCTTGGTTAAGGCAACCACCCCTTCATTATCGCAGAAAATATCCACAGGCTCCTTTATGGATGGTATGACTCCAAGGTCTCCGATGAAGTTTTCAACCATATCGCCTCCTTCGATGCTTCGCTTGCTTCTATGTACTCTGATTCACACGTTGAATCAGATACAGTCTCCTGCTTGGAACTTTTCCATGTTACTGCTCCTCCATTCAGAGTAAACACCCAGCTTGACTGAGAGCGGAAATTATCTCTGTCGATTTGAAAGATGGCGTCACTGTACCCTGTCACTCTCAAGTCATCACTCCCACCGAGGGTAAGGACCCAGTCCTTAGTCCTCTGCAGGTACTTAAGAATGTTCTTAACCACAGTCCAATGAGCTTTACCAGGATTCCCTTGATATCTGTTGACCATGCTCAAAACAAAGGCCACATCAGGGCGAGTACAATTCATAGCATACATGATCAAACCTATTGCGGAAGCATATGGTATGTGATTCATCTCTGCTATCACAGTCTCTGTACTCAGACTCTGAGTCTTACTCAGTTTGGTATTGCATTTGATAGGTAAGTCACCTTTCTTGGAGTTCTCCATGCTGAAACGCTTCAACACCTTGTCCAAGTATGTACTTTTACTAAGTCCTATTAGTCTTTTATTCCTGTTTCTCAATATCCTTATCCTTAGGATGTAAGTAGCTTCTCCAAGGTCCTTCATAGCAAAACACTTCCCAAGCCAGGTCTTAACCTCTTGGAAGGTTGGAATGTCGTTTCCTATGAGTAGTATGTCATCTACATACAACACCAGAAAGCTTACTATACTCCCACTAGCCTTGACATACACATAGGACTCATCCTCGCTTCTCAAAAATCCAAACTCTTTGAATTTCTCATCGAAACAAATATTCCATCTCCGAGATGCTTGTTTAAATCCATAAATGGATTTTTCAAGCTTACACACTCTATTAGGGTACCTTGCATTGACAAAACCCTCTGGCTAACTCATGTAAACATCTTCAGCCAACTTTCCATTAAGGAAAGCGGTTTTGACATCCATTTGCCATATTTCATAATCATGAAATGCAGCTATGGCCAACATAACCCTTATAGATTTAATCTTCGCTACTGGTGAGAAGGTCTCATCATAGTCAACTCCATGAGTTTGAGTAAAGCCCTTCGCAACCAGTCGTGTCTTATATGTGTGTACTTTCCCATCCATGTCGGTCTTCTTCTTGAAGATCCATTTATACCCGACTGCCTTACGACTCTCTACATTGTCAACCAAGTTCCAAACTTGATTGTCATACATGGACTGAATCTCTCTGTCCATAGCCTCTTTCCACTTTGCAGACTCGGGGCCTGTCATGGCTTCCTTGTAATTGTTATGTTCATCCAAATTTACCAGTGTGCTATCACTGATAAATGTATCACCCTCAGATTTTATATGGAAACCATATAACACAGGTGGAACACTAACTCTACTGGAGCGCCTCAGAGGTACGGACTCGTCATCTGGATCAACAGGAGTTTCCTCCTCAGGTTGATTGCTAGTGTTTGAGGTTCCTTCACCGCTTGACTCTTGAAGCTCTTCAAGGTCAAATTGCCTCCCAATGTTTCCTTGGCCTATGAGTTCTCTCTCGCGAAAGACTCCTCTCCTTGCAACGAAGACAACATTGTTACTCGGTCTGTAGAAGAGATATCCAAAGGATTTCTGTGGGTAGCCGATGAAAATACATCGCTCACTCCGAGGTTCGAACTTTTCGTGAGTTTATTTTCTCACAAAAGCCTCGCAACCCTAAACTTTGATGTGGTCTAATGTGGGAACTTTCCCTGTCCACATCTCGTGAGGTGTTTTGGCAACATTTTTGGTAGGAACTAGATTAAGGATATGGGCGGCAGTCTCTAAGGCATACCCCCAGAATGAGATAGGTAACGAAGCTCGACTCATCATGGACGAACCATGTCTAGCAAGGTTCGGTTGCGCCTCTCAGCCACACCATTAAGTTGTGGTGTCCTAGGTGGCGTCAACTGTGAAACAATTCCACATTCCTTAAGATAGTCTAGGAACTCGATACTAAGATACTCTCCTCCACGATCGGATCGTAGCATCTTTATCTTCCTGCCTAATTGATTCTCCACTTCCTGGTTAAACTCTTTGAACTTTTCAAAAGTTTCTGACTTATACTTGATTAAGCAGATATAGCCATATCTACTGTAATCATTAGTAAAAGTCACATAGAAGCGGTTAGCATCCCTTGTGGCAGTTCTGAAGGGCCCACACACATCGGTGTGTATGAGATCCAACAAACCTTCACCCCTTTCACAAGTACCAGTGAAGGGTGATTTGGTCATCTTTCCAAGTAAACTAGATTCGCAAGTTTCATCCGAATTCAAGTCGAATGACTCAAAGACTCCATCCTTTTGGAGTTGGGCTATGTGGTTCTTGTTGACATGTCCAAGACGACAATGCCACAAGCATGCCTTGTCCAAAACATTTTACGAATCAATATTCAACACATTATTTCCTGGGTTATCTACAACCATCATAGTTTCATATATACCATTACAAGGTAATGCTTCAAAATAAAAAAACACCATTACAATAAGCATAAATACCACCATTTTCATTATTAAAAGAAAAGGTAAAACCTTGTTTATACAAACTGTGAAAGGAATTTATTTTTTATCGCCATATCGGCCGAGTAACAACAATTATTCAAATCTAAATTTAAACCATTACTAAGCAGTAAATAAAAAAACTTTAATCTTGGTCACAGGCGACACTTTCCTATTTCCCATGATTAAGTTTATTTTCCCATGCTTTACATCCCTACTTCCTTTTAGTCCCTGCAAATCAGAACAAATGTGAATACCACAACTTGTATCAAGGACCCAAGAATTAGCACGTGATGAGTTATTAGATTGAATAGTGTAAATACCTGCAAAGGAGGGCTTGATCTTGCCATCCTTTATGTCCTTTAAGTACTTGTGGCAGCTTCGTTTCCAGTGCCCTTTTTCATGACAATGGAAGCACTCTGCATCCTTTGGATTGGAAGAAGGATTAGCAGAACCAACTTTGGTCCCACTTGAAGAGGATCCATCAAGATACTTTCCCTTGTGGCTCTTGTAGGGAGCCTTCCTCTTCTTTCCCTTCCCATGTCCAATTGCCAGAACAGGGGCAGAAGTAGTATTAGTAGGAGTAGACACAACCGACTTGCCTTTCAAGTTGCTTTCTGCAGTTCTTAGAAGGCCTTGAAGCTTGCTAAGAGTGACCTCCTCCTTTTTCATATGATAGGTCATACGAAACTAATCATAACAAGAAGGTAAAGAGTGTAGAATAATATCTATGTCCAACTCTTCATCAAAATTGACATTCAATTTAAGCAAGCGGTCCACAATTCTCTACATCTTTTGCAAGTGGGCTGTGATGGGTTCACCATCCTCCATTTTGGTTGTGATAATGGAGGCAATGATCTCATACCTCTCCTGCCGAGCACATTAATGGTATCTTTCCATCAAATCTTGATACATTTAAAAAGGATAGTAGTCCTCATAGGACTTCTGCGGCTCAGCAGTCATGGTAGCAATCATTAGACACGACACCTTTGTCGCATCCCTCTCATGAATAGTATGTTCACCGATCTGTTCGAGAGTAGCAGTGGTGACATCAATCTCCTTAAGCTCTTTATCTAAGACATATTCTTTGTCCTCATAGCGAATAGCCATTCGGATGTTTCGAATCCAGTCATTGAAGTTCGAGCCATCGAAAATGACCCTCCCACATAGGTTCATGAGGGAGAAAGAGCCTAAAGGGATTGGATTGGAAGAATTGTTTGGGATAGACATCTATAAAAGAAGAAGAACAAAGTTTAGATTAGATGATATGTCACACCCTCAAACCAGAACGACGGAAACGTTCGGGGGCGGAGGACTTCAGGTAAGTATCACAACACATGCAATATATTAATCAAAGTACAAACAACCATTGCATTAATAAGTATAAGTTCTACATAAGTGTTTAAACATTACATATTCAAACACCAAAGTAGGTACAGTAGAAGACAAGAGTCGCGGTACGGTACTAGGTAGTCTTCTCAAAAGCTTCAGGAGTGTACCTGTCTACTGGATTCCTGAGAATACAAGTTATTTTGAAAGAGTATATCAGCATTTAAGCTGGTGAGTTCATAAGTATTTTAGTTCTATAAAGTATACTCTAAGTTCTTGGATAAGTTCGCTAGTTCCTCTAGAAAATCCTATATTTCCTGAGGTGATAAACTGATAACCTCAATAGTTTCCCTCTGTAATTACTTAGTTTATACTAATTATATATAACCTAATATCGAATGGACAGTTAAATGGGTATATCTGCCCTAAGCCCACAACCAAACAAGGAACAGGAAGTAAGGCGGAAGTCACACATTTCACTGTCAATCGGATATTACTTATGTATAATTCTGATGTAAAAACTAAGGAATTATAAAATTAACCACTAAAGGTCCTTTATGTTATACTAGTTGACTAAGTTCCAATTGTAAAAGTAGTTTAATTCCATAAACCGTTTCATTTGTAAAAGTGGTTTAATCCCATAAACCGTTTCTGAATAGTAATTTAATTCTATAAACCGCTTCATTTGTAAAAGTGGTTTAATCCCATAAACCGTTTCATTTGTAAAAGTGGTTTAATCCCATAAACCGTTTCATTTGTAAAAGTAGTTTAATTCCATAAACCATTTCATTTGTAAAAGTATTCTTAGTTATATCCGTTCTATAGTAAAACATTAGTATTAACCCTGGAAAATACTATATTATCCATAATATTGTTTTGTGGTTTTAAATGTTCCAAAACCAGAAGTACAAGTATATTTTCCATACTTGATTTCATGATACGTAGTTTTTACTGTAAGTAAAAACTAACAGAAGGTATATTCGGTCAGGATGTAATTATCTTTTCTTATTGTTATAAGAGAAGTATATTACTAAGTAATTTACTCGTTTTTTATCCATGTGAGTTCTATTAACCATACTAATATGACTGATGTGCCTGATGCGACGTTCTTCAGGCGTCGGAAACGATATGATATTTGACACCCTAGGCCTGCCGGCCAAACTGTAGCGAACAGTGAAGGTGCGGGATTGTCAGTCCCATAAAGATCTATACACAAATTCACGCCCTCCCTACAGGAGATTCTGGTTAATAAGTAAGGACTTAAGGTCGTACTTAGATAAGTACACCATGAAGAGTTTCACAAATTTATTGTTTCAACGAGATTTACGATGTATTATTAACCCGTGATTGCTAACCCTGGTACGTTGTATTGTACCCCTATTAATGCAAACCCGATATGATGTATTATTACCCTGTGATTGCTAAACCTGGTACTCTATATTGTACCTTTGTTAATGCAAACCCGGTATGATGTATTATTACCCCGTGATTGCTAACCCTGGTACTCTGTATTGTACCTTTGTTAATGCAAACCCGGTATGATGTATTATTACTTCTTTAATATATTATCCTTATATTAAAAGTATTATACATATCCTGGTATAGATAAATGAATTGTTGGTAATTTCCTTGGAAAGTATACAATCGTGAATCATACTTGTATATTTAGTTTTGAATCATAAATTATACCTATTATAATTTTTATGTTCTATCTTATTAGCATGATTTCTCATGGATGAACATCTTTGCTCAGCATGATACAAAGGTAATGATACCGAATGAAGTAACCTTTTATATTCATATATGTATAATATATATAATTAAGAAGGAAACGACCTTCGGACAAATAACACCACCTTAATTCCACATCCAAACAAGGGAAAGGAAATAAGATAATTCATTAGTCCTAAGCCCTTCAAATCTTATTTATATATTTATACATATATAAACATGATTTTGGCAATTATAATTTGAAATAGTTTGTAAAACCTTTTTTCAAAGAATTTAACCGTATTAAACGAGTTTACATAACTTTAAAGATTTAACATGGCTTTAAGTCATTTTGGAAGTATTTGGTAATCCTTAAAAGCATAAGGAAATCCTTTGTGTGATTATTATCACATACAATTATTAACACAATTTATATTGTGTTAAACTTGTATCCCCCCCCCCCCTAAAAAGCATTTAAAAACCATTAAAAAGGTAAATTATAGGGGTATGAACTCACTTGATAAGTGGTGATTTGGGCAGCGTTTCGTTTCTATAGATGATCTTTCTCGAAGAAACCGCGAGTTTTTGAGTAAAAATCGGGCTTTATGCGGGCAGCACTTCGACTGGAGAGAGGTTATCTTCTCAAGAATTTCGGGGCTTCGGGGCTTGCTTCGGGTCTTAGATATGATACCGGGGCCTTGGTGGGTCGTAAGAAAGTTTAGTGGGTGAAAAGGTGAAAAAGGTGAAAATGGGATGAAAAACCTCTCAAATCTGAGAAGTCTCGCACCCTTTATATAGGGGTGCGAGGGTTCGGCCGAGGGGTAAGTCATCGGACAGGTGGCGAGGGTTCGGACAGTTGGTGAATGCGAAGGCGAGTCAGCAGCCACGCGTCAGAAGGAGAAGCGAGGAGGGTGGCAGCCTCGGATGCGTGTCGGACCAGGAGAGGACCGGACTTCGGTCCAATCAGGAGGCGCCTATGACGACTTCGGACCAATCAGCGGGTGACACACATACTGCGGTCCAATCAGCAGCGAACACGTGTCCGACACGTGGAAGCCTCGCATGTGAGGGTGACGTGGCCGAAGAGGGTCCATGCGAAAATTCCCGGTTTTCAACATTTCTTGATTTTCGTGCCCAAAACTTGCAAAATTCATAACTTTCGCATACAGGCTCCATTTTTGGCATTCTTTATATGCACGCGTAGGTAAAATTATACTCTACGACTTTCATTTAGACTTCGTCGGCTAATTTTGACTTTATTTTTAATATTATTATTTTTAACAGACCGGGACAGGAAATCCGTTAAAAATTCATAACTTCTTCATCCGACGTCGGTTTTCGTCTGTCTTTTTACCGTTGTACTAATTTTGACGAGACCTTTGATTCTCGTTTAAGTTGTGTCGGCTAAATATTGATCGATTTATATTTCGAATTTTTAGCTGTCTACTGTTAAACCGAAACTTAGAAAAATCATAACTTCCTCATACGAAGTCAGATTTTTACGTTCTTTTTATTAACGTTCTCGGTTTAACATATTCTACAACTTTCATTTAGATTGTTAAGGCTAAAAAGCCTTTTATCGAAAATTCGCTTTTTACACTGAACAGTGTTTTGCCGGTTTTGTCGTGGATTTTCGATTGGTCATAACTTCTTCGTTATAACTCGGATTTCAGTGTTCTTTATATTTTTGGAAACCTTGTTACAATCTCTACCACTTTGTTGATCCCCATTACCATTATTGATCAATTTATTTTTCACCTAAATTTGACTGGTGTCATATTATCCCCCCGTTAGAGGGAATTTCGTCCCGAAATTAAGTTTAAAGTGGTACTCATGGACTAGGTCTAATCTTCCCTTTCCCAAATGAATTCAGGTCCCCGGTTTGTAATCCAACGAACCTTCACTAACGGGATAAGACTTTGCTTGGTTCTTTTGATTTCCCTATCCATGATTTCCATTGGTTCTTCTATAAAGTGTAGACTTTTATTTAACTTGATTTCATCGAGTGAAATAACAATTGTTTTATCGGATAGACACCTCTTTAGATTAGATATGTGAAAGGTGGGATGAATGTTATTAAGTTTTTGTGGTAGTATAAGTTTATAAGTTACAAGACCGATTCTGGTAAGAATCTCAATTGGTCCTATGTACCTTGGATTTAGTATTCCACGCTTTCTCAAGCGTATCTTGTCCTTCCAGGGTGAGACTTTCATATAACAAGGTCATCAACCTGGAATTCCAAGGGTTTTCTTTTATCGAATCCGTAGCTTCTCTGATTAACTCTGGAAGCTTTATGTCGCTTCTTGATTCGTATTTTCTTTTTGGTAGTTTCTCGGATGAATTCTGGACCAACGAAGGTGATGTGTGGAAATTTGACCTCTGGCTAGTTGGGTGTCACCAACTTTAGTCCAGTGCAGATAGGATCTGCACTTGCAACCACAGAAGGTTTCGAATGGAGCAACTTGAATGCTAGCATGATAAAGGACTCGACTAATTGGTAAATGGGTATTCCATACTTTACCATAGTCGATCGCATACGTTCTTATCCATTCTTCCCAAGGTTTCACCTGCCACATTTTCAGGTTTGAAGGATTCCTGTTGAACCTCCTTACTTTGTGTGGACAGATTTGAATGAGTTATCATAGTCAATGATTGGCTCTACGACCTGAGTACTCTTTCCGACTTACGGTGTCAGCTACTATATTGGCTTTGTCGGGATGATAACGAATTTCGAATTTGTAGTCATTTAGTAGCTCGACCCACTATCGTGGTCTTACGTTGAATTCCTCCTAGTAGAATATATGATGAAGGCTTTTGCTCCGAAGTTCATGATAAGCCTCATACTTGGCTCATCCACCATCACGTCGTGTATACAAGTCGTATATAATTTAGATTTCACAAAACGTTCGGATGGATGACTCTGCCCCAGGTCCACAACCAAACATAGAACAGGAGATAGGGCGGAATTACACATCCTTAATCTTGTTAAGTCTAAATTATATACCACTCTCGTGTATACACTTAGCAGCGATATATTAACCTAATGAGTTCTTAGTCTCTATTCTTGAACTTGACCTGCGGTACAATGATTTTCCTATGAGATCTATTGGTGTACTTCGGTGGTTACTGACTTCTAAGACTACTTCGGTGCTTTTCGTTTGAAGTTTCCCGTTTACTGAGTAGGCTAAAAGGGTGTGGTACCCTTCTCATGGGTACTTTTGAAGTTTTGAAATGAGAGACAACCTAAGGGTTTGCGTTATGGATTGGAAGAATTTCATCTTACTGCTGATTAAGGAAAAAGTTCTCTTATACAACATAAGAATTTTCACATGGTAAGGGCCAGGCCAAACCATGTCGAATGAGGATGTCGGAATTTTCTCGACGAAATAGATATTAAGTCATTCTGGGAGGAATGATTACTAGGATGATATCCTATGTACCTAAGTTTTCAGCGCTTCTAGTTTTATTCTGTTATTATCGCTACGAACCCCTTTTTGATTCGAAATTGGCGGGTACTACCAATACGAGGGTTCTGATAATTTAAAATTATGAACTTTCATAAAACGATCCTTACTAGGTCTCTCTATAATCGCTTGGTGTATACAAGTCATGTATAATTAAGATTGGTAAGACCTTTGACTGAGCAACCCTGCCCTAAATCCACAACCAAACAAGGAACATGAAATGAGGCGGGATTACTCACTCTAAGTCTACAAATCTTAATTATAAATGACCCTTATGTATACACTAAGTCATCATAGCTTACTTGTTAGGGTTTCAAATTTTATATGAATGCTGTGATTTAATTTGAACGGGAGAGTAACCATAATTATAGATAATTATCGGGGTTTGGAAGCGTACCAAAAGATAGCAGGGTTCTTTGATGCTTTCCCACGTATTGGGGTCAAACTCCTCCTTCTCCCCCGTCGTTCTTCTCTGTTGGACAGACCCTCTTGTAGTGTCCTATTTCACCACAAAGGTGACATATGGGAATGGTTCCAACATTGGCAGTTGAAGTGATGAACTCAACCGGAGTTTTACAGATGCGGGCGGTGTGCCCCTTTAGGTTGCATCTATTGCAATGCAGCTCTCGGCAAACTCCATGATGATGGTAGTTGCACTTGTTGTGGTGTGGGAGGTTTCCTAAGTATGGCGTGGTAGGTGCTAGAATAACAGGGCTGATGGGGATATGGACTGCCCCAGTTCGTTGCCCTCTGTTAGGTTCTTGAGTTGAACAACTCCCTTTCTTGTTCTCGAACTTTCGTTTCAGGATATTAGGCTTAAGGTTCGAAGTGTCCTTACAAATAGGTACTCGTTGCGGTACTTGGTCATCACCACGATCGGGATTGTCGATAGCATTACTACTAACATTTGCGTTGTTAGCATTAAGGTGTGCCATGACAGCTGCTACAGCTGCTGTGACTGCAGCTTGAAACGTAACCGCATCTATTTGAAGGATCGATGTTTTGCGGGTGGGTTGGTTACGTTTCTTCGGAGGCATGATTCTTTTTCATGATAAGAGAATGAGCTCGTGAGCGACTATAGTTGGCTCTAAATGTATTCTAACCATTTGTATCTACGTATAAATCTTTCGTTTTGTTATATTATTATCAATGATTCGACCTGCATCCCTATGATGCAGTCCTGGTAAGGAACAGAATTTAGTTTCTCGAATGGTTATGAACCGAGTATCATTCGAACTAAGTTACCTTCGATTGGTGGATATCGTTTTCCAACTTTCGAAAATATTCGAAAACAGTTCATAACAGTGTCTACATAAAATAGACTTATGAATTTGAGAAGTAATCACTATCAATTAAGATTTTGTGATCTGATTTATTGTTATTAGCTGTGACAGGAAAAGAGGATAAGCTCAAAACCTAATGTGAGTAATGTAATCACTAACTCACTAGGTTGAATCGATTTACTAGTTATTACTTAGATAAAAAGGTGCTCAAACACTTCACATGAATCATATGTGGTTTTCTTTTGTTCTCTGTTCTATTCTGGGTGGTAATGATTTGTTCTCTCCTGGTATCTATAGGGTGTCCTTCTCTTCTGTAAGTATATTGAATTCATGAGCTGTCTTACTTCCGATTCTGACACTGATCCCCATTACTTTGTAATGAAGATTTTGATTCTCAGAAGTTCATGCGAATCTCTCATTGGTGTCCTTAATAGGGTAAGGGCACTAAATGATTTCTATAGTTTATTTACTTATCATCTGTTTCTTTCTCGGAATTCTCCTAATGAAATTTTGTTGGATCCTCCTTGACTCTTCTATTGATTGCTGGAGTAATTACATCTATCTAAGGGGTTTACACGAGAATGGGAATGTCTAAAGAATCTATGAGAAAATTTAAATTTTTACGAAGGTGATCCTTTCTGTTCCTTCTATAATCACATGGTGTATACCGATTATATATAATCCAGATCAAATAGACCTTCGAATAAGTAATCCTACTCTAAAACCACATCCAAACAAGGAAAAGGAAGTAGAGTGAAAATCACATATTCTAAGTCTATGAAATCTCAACTATATATAACCTTAACGTATCCAGTTAGTAATTATAGTTCTATCAGAAAAGATCTTTTTAACATTTCCCCAAAGTTATTTATGGTATCAAAAATACTTCCATGGTATTTTAGTTATGAGTTTAGACTTCTAAATATAAGAAGTTGATAAGTTTTCAGTTTTCTTGTTATAGCATCCTAAAATACTCCTATTGTATTTTAATCCTTATGTTTGGTTCTAGAATTCTTCTGGTACCTGGGTAAGTTTTAGACTTGTTGCAACACTACAATCACTCCCAAACACATGTTGGTCATATCTCAAATGAATATAGTTGATCAGGCTATATTGATCCCATATATGATTACGTCATTGTCTAAGTTTAACTGTAATGTCCAACATCCAAATACTTTTGTTTTGTTCTTCTTGTGATACTCATTCTAGTATATATATTCTGCATGTACTTATACTTTTATAAAATATGGTTATATTTTTAAAGTATAACTCTTGGTCAGAGTGTTTTTATCCAAATGGGTTTATAGTTGTATATCTTTTATGACTGATATACTGAGTTCACTATAAACACTGCTCTGATACCAATCTGTCACACCCCCAAACCAGAACGGCAGAAACGTTCGGGGGCGGAGGACTTCAGGTAAGTATCACAACACATGCAATATAGTAATCAAAGTACAAACAACCATTGCATTAATAAGTATAAGTTTTACATAAGTGTTTAAACATTACATATTCAAACACCAAAGTAGGTACAGTAGAAGACAAGAGTCGTGTTAGAACTAAGTTCTCTTAGGATCGTATGATTCTATGCAAGCTAATGATTAAGAATGTAATAAAGAACACAAGAATGGCACTGAATATGTCGTATGATTAACACTTCAACACCTCAGAAGAGCTCGATGAAGAACTTCGACTGTAGAGGTGTTTAGGGTTACAATAATAAACGTAATTATCGACTCTTTAATACGCATACATGCATGCATATTTATAGTAAAACCCTATTAACTAATCTAGATAATCACGGATGGACAGGCCCAATCCGGATACAAAACTTAAGGTCCAAGACGCAACACAAATGGACTCAACAATCTCCCCCTTTGCGTCTTTGGAACCGAGACCTCAATCTTGTTTAATAACAGAAGCCTTCTTCACAGTTCTAAACACCTTCGGTATAACGGCTAAAAGATGGTAACGAAACATAATATACCACCGAAGCATGTCTGTAAAATTCTTCTTATCAACCTCTGAATTCTGCTTACATCTATGAATGATGTTGATGATATGCTCCAAGCAGTCTGTTGAAAATAGATGCTTATCAACCAGAGCAAACAAAAACCTGTGAGCTTCACCTTTCGTGAACATGACAGTAAGATTTGTTGAATCTATCTGTCCCATTTTCATCTTGTTCACATCCCCTGGTTTCGGTGTAGGCTTGACAGTCGGCTTCTTGTTCATAACTCTTGCTATCTCCTGATCCATAGTAGCAACTTCATGGATGTAGGAGGCCAACATTCTCTTCAGATGTTCTAAAATAGGCTCATATTCCTTAGGATTAGTGAGCAGAATGTTGAACAGCAAAATCCAGTCATGGGGATTGAGATTAGGAAGATCTGCTAGAGAGATAGTTGACACCGTGTTCGCTAAACCACGAGTGATCTTGAAATTAACGTTAACAAATCTCCCAGCAGGTGAGGGTTTGAGTACCTTGACTGTAATGATCTTCTGTGCGCTCCAAGTCAGGTACTGCGGTTGCCCATACTTCAAGTAGAAGTCTATCAACTCTCGGTCAACCTTAGGATGGGGAAAAGGAACCTCAGCAGTCGCATCAAAGCAATGAAACGTGAAAGCTTTTCTGGTAATCGGCATGTCGAACTGCGAGTCCTTGGAGTTATCACAATCAAACGAAGCAACCGGTTCCAACCAATAGACAAAAGGAAACTCAATCGCCTGATTGATAAGTGTCTCTTTTGTCCACAAGGGAAACAAAGCCTTCTTGCAGTTCAAGGCATCTTCTTCTTCTTTGTTTCTCCTTTCCCTCTCCTTTGCTTCTTTAGCAATTTTCAGAGTTTCATCCAGCTCTCTGTCTCTTTTCTTTCGTTGGAGAGCTTCAGCAATGGTTTCTTCTACATCACAATCACTTTTATCAATGGTCTCCTTTGGCTTTGCTCATGAACCAGAACCTGAAGCTACATTATCCTTCAGTTCGGTTGTTACTTTCGGTTGAGCACCTTCTGTTTTCACAATGACTCTCGGTTGAACAACACGAGCACTACTTTCTCCCCCTTGTTTTGGAGGTATGAATCCCTCCGAAACACCCTTCATTTCATGCAGTATTCCAAGGGCAGGAAGGAGTTTGAATGTGAGATGATTGTGAATTGTAAGAGTAAGAATAGGATCATGAGCACCAAGCAAATTTGTCAACATGTCCTTCACCTCACCTGCACAACTCTTATACACAGCTCGTTGTGTCTTCAATAAAGAGATTTCTTTCTCAGCATGGGCTAGCTGCACCTTCTGGACTTCAATGGTGGCTTTGTGTTTGGCCAGATCCTCCTTCAAGACACTTTCGGTTGCCAGATTAGCATGAAGAGCATCAAAACGAGAATCCACTGATTGTAAAAAAGAAGTGGTCTCGGTTTGGAGCGATGAGCGTACAGCTTCAAACTTAGTGCTTTCTTCTTGAAGGGACTTAGCATAGGAGTCCACAGAGGACTGTACCTTTGCTGCATTGGTGTCAGCATGAGCTTTCAAAGAGTCAAGAAAGATCTGAGTTGTGTGAACAACCTCAGTAACCTCTGTTGTTGCCTTTTTACAGGAAGAGGTGGACGCATCAACTGCCTTAGTAGATTTCTCAATGGCATTTGTGTATTGGTCGATGGCAGTTTCTAAAAAAGCTTTAAGAACCACACCACCATAAGCTTTGCTATCTTCAAGCAATCGGTCCAGCTTGTCATGAATGCACTGTAAATCTTGACTTGTGACTGGAGCATCATGATCAACATCAGTCGGAAGCCTGTAAGGACTGAAGTAGGTAGAGTCAAAATCCTCATTCTCTCCTCCAAGAGTAGCACCAGAATCAGTTGAGTGTGTTGGTGAAAGAGTTTTAGTGATGATAGGAGTTTCTGTTGTAGTAGTAGCCCCCGTATCAGATACGTTGACGCCTACTGTGGGGTTAGGAATGGTAGTGGTTGTGGATTCTGTAATGATTGGAGATGATAAAGGAATGGTGGAAATAGGAACAGATGTAATGGGAGGTGGTGGTGGTAAAGTCGTTTCGTGAGATGTGACTGGTGGAGTAACAATAGGAATAGAGAGAGGAATGGTCTGTTTTGGTGATTGAGGTAGTGCGGGAATTCTGTTGTGATTGGGAGATTCTGTTGGAGTAGGGGAACGGGAAGGAGTGTTCCCTCTCGGTGAGTCATGGTGAATCTCTTCTTCCTCATTTTCCTCATCGGCATGATCTGTGCTTGGAGGAGTGGGACTCTTAGACCTTCGAGCCATCTTCTTTATCTTCTTCTTCTTTTGTTGAGAAGAATCCCCTTCAGTAGACTTTCGTTTTGAAGACTTGGAGGACTTAGACTTTCTTTCCTCAGTGGGTTCTTTCTTTGAGATCCTCTTCCCTCGGTTGGTAGGTTTGTCCAAGGCATCCAGGGCAGACTGCTGTTCTGGAGAAAGTACCCTCGGTCCAGAGGGAGGGAGTTTCCGATAGTCAGCCATAACATTGCTCTTTTCTGCAACACCTCGATACATAGATTCAGGAATAGATCCATTATGAGGAAACTTGATTGGATCCGAGATGATGATCTTCTTTGTGTGGAAGGTAGCGATAGATGCAAGTAGAGCATCCTTCATCACCGGAATCTCCAAAGAATTAATCGCTTTCCTCGTAATCAGAGTCCAAAATCTTCCACAAGAGATTTCAGAATGCCTCGTTGATGTGTTGAGGCTCTGCACCACCTGAGACCAGATTATTGACCCATAATCAAGATTGATCCCGTTGTAAAGGCCATAAAGAAGGGTAAGGAAACCCTTGCTGGTACCGTCTGAACCACCACATCGTTCTGCTAATCACTTAATCAGTAGAGTGAGTAGACCATTCCATTGAGACGGTAAACATGACTTCTTCACTTTGGTAATCGTGGTGAGCACATCAGTATACCCCATCTCATAGAGCATTGAAAATAACTGTGTCGTCGTTATAAAGTCCGGCGAGATGACAGAAGAATCGACAGCAAGATTCAAAATCGAACAAAACTTCACCTTCGAAATAGATGCCTTCTTATCGTGGATGTCAAAGTAAATACGTTCTTTGTTTTTGTCATAAGACGCTATAGAATAGACCTGTGATAATAACGACATTGGAACAGCTTCAACCTGGGTTAGGGCTAAAACCAGGGGTGAATACTTCAAACATTCCACCGCGTGCAGCATATATGCATCATACAAGAACGGGTTAAGTTCGATGATCATATTTTGGTTTGGCTTAATGGTGAGTAAAGATGATGATGCCGTCTGATCATGAATTGATGAAGAAGTCGCCATTGTTAATCGAAGAAGGAAGAAGATGAACAGTTTGCGCTGCGTTGGTTTTTCAGAGAAAAAATGTTGCCAGTAAAAGACAAATAAAATTGGAAACCCTTTATATACCATTGCCAGGAGAGAGAAAAATCATGATGATAATGACGTGATCGCTAAAACGTCGCCTGAAAAAGCGCGATGTGACAGTGTGGTTACTCCCAGGTATACGTCAGCACGCATGGGTAAAGAGACCGTTCAAATTCACGCGCCTAAATCTTATCTTCAATCGTCGTTTGAAATTCCATGATAACCCCCTGTTTGGCTCTAATAGATAGAACAAAATTCAAACCAATCAGTAACCAGAATGTGGGAAAACTGAAAATTTTCGTGCATTAGTGTGACAAAGATAAAGAAATAAGCAAATGTGTATGGGATGTGAGTGCTGTCTCATTACTAGACAGAAAGCAGAGGATTCCGGGCAAGAATCGCTTCCTTCAAAGTAAAGAGAGACTTGAAGTGCTTGTGTGGTTTCCCGAATGATACGATCAACTGTTTGTTAATAAACATTGAAAGGCTTCTTTTATAGATTAGGCTTAGGGTAGCTTATCTTCAACCGAACTTCGAGTCTTAACATAAAACCGAACGTTGGAAGAAGTACCTGTGAGACCGATGTGGTCTGTTGAACAGGTAGGTTGGATATATTATATAGTGACTAAAGAGGTAGCAGAAATCTCAAAAAAATAAACTGGATCTCTTTGGGAAGAACCGCCTTGGTAGTAGACAATTTCATAAAAGACCACGCAAAAATAAAAAGAGATTTCATTAGGTAACCAGTAAGTTCTTGAATAATTAATTCACCGTTAATTCATTATTGGTGTTGGATATTGGGTTTCACTCAGTACGTGGTATACATATCTAAGATCACAAACACAGATGTTTGTGTAACCATAAACCTCAGTGGTAAGGACCGAGAGTTCCAAGGGTTACAATGGTGAATTGAAAGGAGATGGAGAATATAAGGGAGGTGGCTATAGAACCGAAAGTACCTTCTGCTATATAGACGTGACAAAGCAGAGAAACTCTTAACTCATATAAAAAGAGTAAGGTAGCTCTAGACTGAGTTGCAGTTAATGGCCTAATTGGGAAGAAACGATAGGTATAGATCGAATCATTAAGGCCTGCTCAAAGTCGTAGAGGCTTTGGTCAACATGCAGCAGCATGCTTCTAGGGACCCTTAACTAGTTCGTACTGAAATTAAATATACTTGCCTTAGATTCACATTCTATTGTACTGGTACTCTTGTCACCTAATAAAAATAAGAAACACACCACACATACCAACCAAACAGACAAACGAAACAAACAAAGAAAATATTTTTGAATTTTTAGAATTTTCTGAAAAGGAATAAAAACAGAAAGATAAAATGTTTTTGGATTTTTGAAATTTTCTGAAAAAGAATAAAAACAGAAAGATAAAATATTTTTGGATTTTTGAAATTTTCTGAAAAAAAATAAAAACAGAAAGATAAAATATTTTTGGATTTTTGAAATTTTCTGAAAAAGAATAAAAACAGAAAGATAAAATACGAGAGAAAAGAGTGTACAAGATATACAACCGAAACCTTATCTTAAATGAGTGAAGCGAAATAGACCGAACGATCGGTTCATTTCGGTTCCTTAAAATTCTAGAGCCGAAATAGACCAAGCGATCGGTTCATTTCGGTTCCCGAAAATTACGGAGCCGAGATAGACCGAGCGGTCGGTTCATTTCAGTTCCCTAAAATTCCAGAGCCGAAATAGACCGAGCGGTCGGTTCATTTTGGTTCCTGAAAATTATGGAGCCGAAATAGACCGAGCGGTCGGTTCATTTTGGTTCCTGAAAATTATGGAGCCGAAATAGACCGAGCGTTCGCTCCATTTCGCTTGTCTAATTTTTAGTGAGAGATTTGAGGATTCGGTACTGACTCTCCTTCCATCATGCCCAAACCTTGTAAAATTTTGTTAAAGGTAGCTTCAGGTACGGCTTTAGTGAAGATGTCAGCCAGTTGATCAGTAGATCGAACAAAGTGTACTTCCACGTTCCCATCTTCTACATGATCCTTGATGAAATGATATCTAAGTGCAATGTGCTTAGTTTTTGAGTGTTGCACTGGATTGTGAAAAATCCTTATTGCACTTTCTGAGTCACAATACAGAGGTATCTTCTTCATACTTAGCCCATAGTCTCTCAGTTGACTTTGAATCCATACCACTTAAGAAGTGCAAGATGCTGCAGCAATATACTCAGCTTCGGCTGTGGATAGTGAAACACAAGTTTGCTTTTTGGACTGCCAGCTAACAAGTTTCCCGTCAAGAAATTGGCATCCACCAGTAGTGCTCTTTCTGTCCAGTCTAGATCCTCCTAGATCAACATCAGAAAAGGCTTGAATGAAGAATCCAGATCTAGCAGGATACCAGAGACCGAGAGATGAGGTTCGCCTCAGATAACGAAAAATGTTCTTAACTGCCACCATGTGAGGTTCTCTTGGATTGGCTTGAAATCTGGCACAATAACAAACAGAAAACATAATATCCGGTCTACTAGTTGTTAGATACATAAGGGACCCTATCATTTGACGATATAATGTTATGTCCACAGCAGGTTTTTCCAGATATGGAGTTAACTTAGTGCCAAATGCCATAGGAACCTTCACTTTTGAATCACCCTGCATTCCGAATTTCGTCAGTAAGTTCTTTGTATAGGCCTCCTGGTTGATAAATATGCCTTCTGGTCCCTGTCTAATATTCAAACCAAGGAAAAAATTAATTGGACCCATTGCGCTCATTTCAAATTTAGTCTCCATCAACTTCCTGAATTAAGCTGTTAAGCTAGGATTCGTGGAGCCGAAGATGATATCATCAACATAAATCTGAACAATCATTAGATGTTCGCCTTCCTTCTTACGAAAGAAGGTTGGGTCAACCGAACCTTGTTTAAATTTTGACATTTTCAAGAAGCGAGTTAGTGTTTCATACCAGGCCCTCGGTGCTTGCTTTAATCCATAGACAGCTTTATCCAGCACATAGCAATGATCAGGGTATTTTTCGTTCACAAAACCCGGCGGTTGCTCAACATAGACTGTTTCTTCTAATTCTCCATTCAAGAAAGCGCATTTGACGTCCATTTGGAAAACTTCGAAGTTTTTATGAGCAGCATATGCCAAAAAGATTCTGACTGATTCCAACCTAGCTACTGGAGCGAAGGTTTCCTCATAATCTATCCCTTCCTCTTAACAATAGCCTTTCACCACCAACCGAGCCTTGTTGCGAATGACATTCCCCTCTTTATCTAACTTGTTTCTGAAGACCCATTTCAAGTCAACCACATAAGCATCCTTTGGGGTGGGAATCAGCCTCCAAACTCGGTTGCGTTCGAACTCATGAAGCTCATCCTACATTGCCTGGACCCAATGGGAATGATCAAGTGCAGCATTTACGGTTTTCGGTTCAACCTTTGAAATGAACGAATTAAACATGCAAAATTCAACTTTTGAGAATAATGCAGTTTGTTTCGCTTTCAGTTGAGAACGAGTAAGAACTTTCTCAGAAGTTTCACCAATGATATGTGCTTTGGGATGGTCTTTGGTCCATTTTGCTAATGGTGGATAGTTTGGATCATATGTTGGATTCAGTTCAGCCTCCACTTCTACTTCAAATTCTGATTGATCGTCATCACCTTCGACAGTTGTATCTTCTTTCTCCCCCTCGACTGGCGAAGTGTAACCTGAGGCAGCATCAGAGTTTGTATTTCCTGTGGAAGTTGGTTTCTCCCCCTCAATTGAACTACTACTTGTTGATTTTGGATCTGTACTTTCCCCTTCACCCGGACCTTTATGTGTTGGGGAGGGAATTGGATTCTCCCCCTCAACCGAGACTTGGGTTGTCTTTGGTGCTGTCGAGCTCTCCCCCTTGAACATTGAATTATTGTTTGGAGAGTCAGTCGATGACGTAGCACCCTTAGGGTCACTTTCCATCTCTTTAGCAGCTTCGTCTATGACCTTTTTGAGATTATCGATTTTGTTATTTGCTGCTTTCGCCTCGGAGTGAATTGCTTTCTCCGGTTCATCAAATAGCCGAATGTATTCCTCGAACAAGTTGGATATTAGAACCGAGACTTGGCCAGATTCTGGGAATATGTCACCTAGGTCACTTTCAGTCCTCTGAACCTTCTTCATATAATTATCATCAAAGGTGACATAATAAGTCTCTTCAATCCTTTTGGAGCGTTTATTCAGCACTCTGTATGCTTTTGATGACAGAGAATAACCCAGAAATATTCCTTCATCGGCTTTGACATCGAACTTGTTTCGGTTCTCCTTTGAATTGAAAATAAAGCATCTTGAACCAAAAATGTGGAAAAATTTAACATTCGGTTTCCTATTGTTTAAGATCTCATATGGAGTTAATGAGAATCTCTTATTGAGCAAGGACCGATTCTGAGTGTAACAGGCAGTGGCAATTGCATCAGCCCAGAAGTATAATGGTAGGGAAGCGAAACTGAGCAAGGTTCTGGCTGCCTCGCATAACGAACGGTTTCATCTTTCAACAATCCCATTCTGCTGTGGTGTATAAGGGGCCGAAAAATTGTGAGTTATTCCCTTATCAGCCAGAAAGTCCTCAAAATCCTTGTTCTTGAATTCCAGACCATTGTCACTTCTGATGTTCCTCACCGTCTTCCTCAGCTGTACTTCCAGTTGCCTGATGAATGTCTTGAACTTGGGAGTTGCATCTGATTTCTGCTTAAGAAAGAAAACCCAAGTGAAGCGTGAAAAATCATCTACAATAACTAGAATGTACTTACTACCACCAATGCTCTCAATAGCCGAAGGTCCACACAAGTCAATGTGCAATAGTTGAAGAGCTTCAACTATCTTCATATTTATGTGTGTGGGGTGGCTCTTTCTACTCTGTTTGCCCATTTCACATGCAGCACATAAATGCTCTTTATCGAATTTGAGAAGGGGAAGGCCTCGAACGTGATCACCAAGCACCAATTTGTTGATGTCTTTGAAGTTTAGATGCGAGAGGCGTCGATGCCATAACCAGCTTTCATCGGTATTTGCCTTTGACAGCAGACAAATAGCTGGTGTACCTCGAATTGGGTTTGGATTCAGAGGGTACATTTCTCCCTTGCGTTCAGATTTCAGCAGAACCTTCTTGGATTGTTTTTCAATTATCTCAGACCCCTCATCATCAAATGATACCTTCAAACTTGTGCCCACAACTAATTGTGACACGCTGATGAGGTTGTGCTGCAATCCTTCTACATACGCTACTTTCCTAATTGAGAATTCGTCATTGGTTATCATGTCATACCCTTTGATTGTTCCATAGGAATTGTTTCCATACTTTACACACCCACCATCTTTCAGGGACCGAAACTCCCTTAGCTCTTCCTTCCTCCCTGTCATGTGACGCGAGCAGCCACTATCTATGTACCATTCATCATCGAACTGCTCGTCACTGATTACCTGCAGATTCAAGCGGATTTAGGAACCCAAAGTTTCTTGGGTCCTGGTGAATCTTTCACATAAAAAGGAATTACAGCAGAAATATCAACCAAATATGTTCTTTTTACTAAAGTGGTTTGATCTTTTCTTTTAATTGTATACACCTTGATTTTAGTTTTATCTTCTTTAATGTTCGGTGCATTGGTTGGTGTGTTGTTAGATGGTTTATGATTTTTCTTTTGACTTCTAGGGTTAGATGATGATTTCTTATTACCCAACTCAGAGTTTGGTACTAGCTTTCCCTTTCCTTTCATGTCCTTCAATGAATTTGTTTTTCTTTGGGACTTGGAGGGACCGAAACTAGGTTTATGACCGAAACTTGGTTTAGGACCAAAACTGGGTTTAGGACCGAAACAGGACTTGGAATAGTAGGAGTTTGGACTGAAATTTTCCTTTAATTTCTCCTTTCCTTTTTCCATTGATCCTTTCTTAGGAGGCTCATAGTTGGAGTTTTGAGAATTCCAGTGCCTTTTTCGTTCATTTAGATTCTTAGCATATCTTTGATTTCTTAAGCGTTTCTGCTCAGCATGCTCCCTCTGAGATTTGTGGATATTGAAGCTGGCCTTTGGCTTCTCCTTTTGAGTTTCGGTTGTCTTGTCGGACATTTTTGATTCTTCACCTTTCTTGGTTAGAACTTTCGGTTCTTCAACCCTCTTGAGTAGAACTTTTGGTTCTTCCACTGTTTTGATTGGAGCTTTCGGTTCTTCCATTGGTTCCTCAGGGATTTCTTTGGTTCCACTTGTGCTTGGTTTGTCGAAATTGGAGGGTGTGTTGATGGGTTCAGCAATGTATCTTCCTCTAACCCTCCATGTAGTCTTCTCAGATAGACCCACGGTTTCGTCTGCGTTGTCAATGGGGGCAGACCAGAAGTAGTCTTCGCACCCTTCAGCATTATCTTTATCGACCAAGATCCTTAACTCTGCAGTTTGCTTTGGAGTGACACCTGTAACTGCGTATACCTGATTTGGCACAGTCTGAACCTTTTGATAGACCATGGCCTTTTCCTTGAGTTTCTGTTTCTGATCTTTTGACAGACGAGCGAATTCAACCGAGTTTTCTGATATTAATGGTTTTTCATTCTTGGTTTCATTCCTCATAAACTCAGAGCAGTCAACTTCGTCCTCTACTGAGATTACACTCATCTCGCTTTCCTCATCAAATTCAGACGTATTACCTAAGTCTATTTTATTTTCATCGACAAGTTTGGCATTTGAACGATCAAATGTTTGAATAGTTTCAGATTTAATTTTTAGCCTATCATTTTCATCTAAGATATCTTTTAGCATACTTTTGTGTTCCTTAGAATGAATGAAGGATTCTATCTTGTCCAGACCAAACCTATAAGACATGGATGTCTCTTCGGAGGACACTTCTGATTCACATTCTGCTATGATCTCATCTTCCTTAAATTCAAGAAAGGGAAATATCATTTTATGAATTTTCTTTCCAATTTCACAACTTAAATGTAATTGAGCAATATTAGTATATAAACGCTTAGCTATTAAACAAAAAATATTTCTTTGTTTTAAAAACTTTAAATTGTCTCTTTGCAAATAAATACTTTCGTCCCTAGCTCTAACTAACTCTGCTTCCTTCAGCTCAATCCACATTCTTCTTTCCTCACTTTTTGAAGACACCCTGCTGAGTTGGTCAGTTAGGTTAGAATTCGCTAATCGAGTTTGCATGAGGCTGCTACTTAGGTTAGAAAATTTAAAGTTTAATTCATTTAATTCTTCTACATAATCTGTTTTTGGAATTTTAAGAGATTCAAGAATAGATTGTACCTTTTTGATCAGCCGATCGCAGTCGTTGATCTTCTCACTCACTGGTTTGGCTGCAAAACACTTGTTCTCGGTCAGGTTCGGTTCCTTATCTGCACTTTCGGTTGATGGCCTAGCAGTGACAATTAAACACCTTCCAGCCGAACCTTCTTCTTTTGCCACAAAAGCCTTTCCATGAGTGGGCCTTCTAACCTCTTCATCTTCAGAGTCGGTTGACCACACTTCTACGCCACCGAACTCATCTTCCCCAGCATTCTCTTGTACAATCAAGGCATTCATTGAGCTGTTAGTCGCCTTCTTCTTCTTGACTTCTTCTAACTTGCGCATATAGTACGCCTCATCATCTTCACCCTCTCTCTTCTCAGCCATTTTTCTTAACATGCAATCTTTGGCAAAATGGTTCTTGCTGTGACAGTAATTTCAGTCGTATCCAGAGTTTCCTGCAAGCTTACTCTCCTTCTTTTCATCATCCTTTTGAGAGGAGTTCTTTGCTTCATCTTTCACCTTCTCAGAGCTGTAACTTCCCTGCCAGTTTCGGTTCTTGTTGACTGGGTATTTTCTTCTTGCAAACTTCTTCGGATTGGATATCATCAAAGCATATTCCTCGCTAGTCAGATCACACTCAGACATATCAGTCTCTTCTTCATCTTCTGGGATACTTTTGCCTTTTGAGACAAGAGCCAGAGATCCCATGCCAGAAACAACTTTCGCTTCTTTGGTTACCACACTTTCATGGGACTTGAGTATTCCCACCAGTTTCGCCAGAGAGTAGGATTTGAACTGTTCATGTGCTTTCACAGTTGATACAACAGCCATCCATTCTGGTCTCAACCCGTTCATAAAAGTTACTTTCTGCTCAATTAACTTCCTCTCTATACCATGCTTGATCATCTTACTCAGAATATGACTGAACCGATCAAAAGTCTGTATGAGCTTCTCTTCAGGTTTTTGTTCAAAGACTCCAAATTCTGACAGCAGCAGAGTTTGAATGGAGTGTTCCAAATCTTCATCAGTCGAATAGAGTTCTTTCAACCTATCCCAGATTTCTTTGGCCGTTGTGCATGAACCAACCAACCGAAAGGTGTCAGATTGCAAGGCGAATCTGATCATCCTCATAGCCTTCACATTACATAGCAGCTTATCTTTCTCATCTTGTGGCATCTTCTCTACATCCGTCACCAGCTTGTTATAGTCCTTTTGGGACTTGACAGTTGTGTTTGTTGCTGAATGAACAAATGGCCCAAGTGTGATTGCTTCCCAGATAAGATTGCCATTATCTTCAGATCCAACCACGTAGTCTTCGAAGTGATGAGCCCATACTTCGTAGTCTTGAGTGTAAAGAAAGGGTATTCTGGTCGTGGATCCAATGCTGTTTGAGATGTTGATTGGGTTCGTTTCTGAATCTTCGTGAGACATGGTGGGCTGCTAGAATCAAACCTGTAAACTAGAGATTAGGGTTTTATCTAAAAATGAGTAGCCGTCGATATGAAGAAGACGACTTCTATTTGTACGATAAAAGCGGAAACCCTAAAGTATTCTGAATACAGAAGGAATGTGTATTGATCACACAGTCTCCTGCTCTGATACCAATTGTTAGAACTAAGTTCTCTTAGGATCGTATGATTCTATGCAAGCTAATGATTAAGAATGTAATAAAGAACACAAGAATGGCACTGAATATGTCGTATGATTAACACTTCAACACCTCAGAAGAGCTTGATGAAGAACTTCAACTGTAGAGGTGTTTAGGGTTACAATAATAAACGTAATTATCGACTCTTTAATACGCATACATGCATGCATATTTATAGTAAAACCCTATTAACTAATCTAGATAATCACGGATGGACAGGCACAATCCGGATACAAAACTTAAGGTCCAAGACGCAACACAAATGGACTCAACAAGTCGTGGTACGGTACTAGGTAGTCTTCTCAAAAGCTTCAGGAGTGTACCTGTTTACTGGATTCCTGAGAATACAAGTTATTTTGAAAGAGTAGATCAGCATTTAAGTTGGTGAGTTCATAAGTATTTTAGTTCTATAAAGTATACTCTAAGTTCTTGGATAAGTTCGCTGGTTCCTCCAGAAAATCCTATATTTCCTGAGGTGATAAACTGATAACCTCAATAGTTTCTAAGCCCACAACCAAACAAGGAACAGGAAGTAAGGCGGAAGTCACACATTTCACTGTCAATCGGATATTAGTTATGTATTATTCTGATGTAAAAACTAAGGAATTATAGAATTAACCACTAAAGGTCCTTTATGTTATACTAGTTGACTAAGTTCCAATTGTAAAAGTAGTTTAATTCCATAAACCGTTTCATTTGGAAAAGTGGTTTAATCCCATAAACCATTTCTGAATAGTAGTTTAATTCCATAAATCGTTTCATTTGTAAAAGTGGTTTAATCCCATAAACCGTTTCATTTGTAAAAGTGGTTTAATCCCATAAACCTTTTCATTTGTAAAAGTAGTTTAATTCCATAAACCATTTCATTTGTAAAAGTATTCTTAGTTATATCCGTTCTACAGTAAAACATTAGTATTAATCCTGGAAAATATTATATTATCCATAATACTGCTTTGTGGTTTTAAATGTTCCAAAACCAGAAGTACAAGTATATTTGTCATACTTGATTTCATGATACGTAGTTTTTACTGTAAGTAAAAACTAACAGAAGGTATATTCGTTCAGGATGTAATTATCTTTTCTTACTGTTTTAAGAGAAGTATATTACTAAGTAATTTACTCGTTGTTTTATCCATGTGGGTTCTATTAACCATACTAATATGACTGATGTGCCTGATGTGACATTCTTCAGGCATCGGAAACGATATGATATTTGACACCCTAGGCCTGCCGGCCAAACTGTAGCGAACAGTGAAGGTGCGGGATTGTCAGTCCCATATAGATCTATACACAAATTCGCGTCCTCCCTACAGGAGATTCTGGTTAATAAGTAAGGACTTAAGGTCGTACTTAGATAAGTACACCATGAAGAGTCTCACAAATTTAATGTTTCAACGAGATTTACGATGTATTATTAACCCGTGATTGCTAACCCTGGTACGTTGTATTGTACCCCTGTTAATGCAAACCCGGTATGACGTATTATTACCCCGTGATTGCTAACCATGGTACTCTGTATTGTACCTTTGTTAATTCAAACCCGGTATGATGTATTATTACCCCGTGATTGCTAACCCTGGTACTCTGTATTGTACCTTTGTTAAAGCAAACCTGGTATGATGTATTATTACTTCTTTAATATATTATCCTTATATTAAAAGTATTATACATATCCTGGTATAGATAAATGAATTGTTGGTAATTTCCTTAGAAAGTATACAATCGTGAATCATACTTGTATATTTAGTTTTGAATCATAAATTATACCTATTATAATTTATATGTTCTATCTGATTAGCATGATTTCTCATGGATGAACACCTTTGCTCAGCATGATACAAAGGTAATGATACCGAATGAAGTAACCTTTTATATTCATATATTTATAATATATATATATATATATATATATATATATATATATATATATATATATATATATATATATATATATATATATATATATATATTAAGAAGGAAACGACCTTCGGACAAATAACACCACCTTAATTCCACATCCAAACAAGGGAAAGGAAATAAGATAATTCATTTGTCTCAAGCCCTTCAAGTCTTCTTTATATATTTATACATATATAAACATGATTTTGGCAATTATAATTTGAAATAGTTTATAAAACCTTTTTCAAAGAATTTAACCGTATTAAACGAGTTTGCATGACTTTAAAGATTTAACATGGCTTTAAGTCATTTTGGAAGTATTTGGTAATCCTTAAAAGCATAAGGAAATCCTTTGTGTGATTATTATCACATACAATTATTAACACAATTTATATTGTGTTAAACTTGTATTCCCCCCCCCCCCCTAAAAAGCATTTAAAAACCATTAAAAAGGTAAATTATAGGGGTATGAACTCACTTGATAAGTGGTGATTTGGGTTGCGTTTCGTTTCTATAGATGATCTTTCTCGAAGAAACCGCGAGTTTTTGAGTAAAAATCGGGCTTTACGCCGGCAGCACTTCGACTGGAGAGAGGTTATCTTTTTGAGAATTCTGGGGCTTCGGGGCTTGCTTCGGGTCTTAGATATGATACCGGGGCCTTGGGGGTCGTAAGAAAGTTTAGGGGGTGAAAAGGTGAAAAAGGGTGAAAAATGGGGTGAAAACCCTCTCAAATCCGAGAAGTCTCGCACCCTTTATATAGGGGTGCTAGGGTTCGGCCGAGGGGTGAGTCATCGGACAGGTGGCGAGGGTTCGGCCAGCTGGTGAATGCGAAGGCAAGTCAGCAGCCACGCGTCAGAAGGAGAAGCGAGGAGGGTGGCAGCCTCGGATGCGTGTCGGACCAGGAGAGGACCGGACTTCAGTCCAATCAGGAGGCGCCTATGACGACTTCGGACGAATCAGCGGGTGACACGCGTACTGCGGTCCAATCAGCAGCGAACACGTGTCCGACACGTGGAAGCATCGCATGCGAGGGTGACGTGGCCGAAGAGGGTCCATGTGAAAATTCCCGGTTTTCAACATTTCTTGATTTTCGTGCCAAAAACTTGCGAAATTTATAACTTTCGTATACGGGCTCCTTTTTTGGGGTTCTTTATATGCACGCGTAGGTAAAATTATAATCTACGACTTTCGTTTAGACTTCGTCGGCTAATTTTGAATTTATTTTTAATATTATTATTTTTAACAGACCGGGACAGGAAATCCGTTAAAAATTCATAACTTCTTCATCCGACGTCCGTTTTCGTCTGTCTTTTTACCGTTGTACTACTTTTGACGAGACCTTCGATTCTCGTTTAAGTTGTGTCGGCTAAATATCGATCGATTTATATTTCGAATTTTTAGTTGTCTACTGCTAAACCGAAACTTAGAAAAATGATAACTTCCTCATACGAAGCCAGATTTTTACGTTCTTTTTATGAACGTTATCGGTTTAACATATTCTACAACTTTTATTTAGATTGTTACGGCTAAAAAGCCTTTTATCGAAAATTCACTTTTTACACTGAACAGTGTTTTGCCGGTTTTGTCGCGGATTTTCGATTGGTCATAACTTCTTCGTTATAACTCGGATTTCAGTGTTCTTTATATTTTTGGAAACCTTGTTACAATCTCTACCACTTTATTCATCCCTATTATGATTATTGATCAATTTATTTTTGACCTAAATTTGACTGGTGTCACATGATAATCCTTAATATTACACCCAAATTAAATATTAAGGCTAGGACCCAACACAATATGCTACAATTGCGAAAAGGGATGCCGTAATCCAATTGTAAAATAGTTGAAGGTAGGGAAATGATGATTTACCAATTTCCACCATGAAAACCGAAATAGATTATTAAGTTTTAATTGGATTGAAATTCCAAGATCCTTTGAGATTCATTGAACTTTTCAATGACATGTTTAAATCTCGATTGTGCCCTTCAAGTTTGTGACTGGGATGCCGAGGATCACAAACAAGGTGCGAATAACCATGCAAATTAGCTTGGTACACTCAATGTTACAAATCACCTAATCAATGTGTCGATTAACCACACACGCTTCATTGATCTATGATTAACATCAAGCTACCCTTTTCCACACATTGTCAATCCCAAATTCGTGTGCCGGTTAGCCACACACGCTCCACTAACGACTTAACAAGGTGCAAAGTGTAATTTCATGGATTAGCACCATTTTCACATTTTCCTAAAGTAACTACGATTGGGAATTTAATAAAAGTTTAGTTACTTTATATTTATCATTATACTTTTAACGAGAATTAATGTCCTATCCTACCCGTTCGGCTAACAACCCTCCACCAGTCAAGAAAGCGTTGGGTGAGAATGGACACCCATTAAACCACCATTTTATAGGCAGTAACCTTATCCCCCCTTATAGACCGGCTTCGTGAATGAGGCCTACTAAACTAACGGTAAGACTCACTTGTCTTATATATATATATATATATATATATATATATATATATATATATATATATATATATATATATATATATAATATACTCTTAAACTTATAATATTATAAAGTATAAGGGTTGAATTTTAACTTTTAAAACTCTAGGGTTTGAAAATAAAGTTATATTAGTGAGACTTTACAAATTCCAAAACTTGAGGACAAGTTTTGAAACTTGTCAAAACTCTTGGTATTCATAACTTATGAGTTTAATGCATTTTTAAAGATGAGACCTTTCATTTTCCATAACTTGAGGACAAGTTATGGAGGTCATTAAAAATCATTTAGATCAATTTCTAACAACTAAAATTATCATATAATTCAAGATTGATCTAAACTCATAAATAAGATAATATCTAGTAAACATATTGCAAGCAACTTTGTTTATCATATAAATCAACAATTATCTTAAAACTATGACAATTATCTTGTGGTTGGATGAGCATAATCACTACCATATCATAAAAAAAAAAATGATGTAAAACAGTTTGTAGTAGTGATTCCAATCCAATCTAGCCCAAGAAATCTCGAAATTCTTTAACCACGGCCATGAACTCTTCGAGTGCATGAACTGACTCGCCGAGTTGCCCTGTTACTGAGTGGACTCGTCGAGTCAGCCAGTGGACTCGACGAGTTCATCAGTCAGAGGCCAGAAATTTGATTTTTTTAACTTTGAAAAATAACAAGCATCAAGTATAACAGAAAACAACCTTAGGCTCTGATACCATTGTTGGATTTTGAGCACTATAACACTCCTATGGTGCACATGCAACCCTAAATGCTTTGGATCTATGTTTTCTCTAATTATACATGCATTTTCAATTTTTCCAAAGCATCCTCCCTAACTAGCATACAATTGAACAATTGAACAATACAACTAGTTAGATAACTTACCTCTTAGTAGGACTTGTAGTTCTTGGCCTTCAAAAGCTTGAGCACCTCAAGTGTGATGCCTCTAATGGTTCACAGACACCAAATGCAAGAGGATGCTTGAGAGAATAAGTTACTTAGCACAAAATCAACTTCACTCTCTTAGAATGAATGGGGTAGCCGATTTTGGGACTAGGGGTATGCTATCAAATTGCATTGATGAAGGCAACCCAAAAGGACCATGCTACAATCGGGTCAAGTACATCCCAGTTATAGTTATGGGCTTAGACACCAAATCCAACAAAGACGACAGTGGATGATGTACCGTTAGTGCGAGAGTACCCAGACGTATTCCCGGAGGATCTGCCTGGGGTACCTCCGGAGAGGCAGGTCGAGTTCAGGATTGACTAAGTCCCTGGTGCGGCTCCAATAGCCAAGGCACCGTATCGTTTAGCTCCTCCCGAGATGTAGGAGTTATCTACGCATCTGTAGGAGCTGCTAGACAAGGGGTTCATCAGACCTAGCAGTTCGCCATGGGGATCCCCGATCCTGTTTGTAAAGAAGAAGGACGGGTCACATCGCATGTGTATAGACTACCGGGAGGTGAACAAGGTGACGATGAAGAACCGTTACCCATTCCTGAGGATAGATGATTTGTTCGATCGGCTCCAGGGAGCATCTTGGTTCTCCAAGATTGATTTACGGTTAGTTTATCATCAGATGCGAGTCAGGGATGAGGATGTCTAGAAGACAGCTTTTAGGACTTGCTATGGTCACTATGAGTTTGTGGTGATGCCGTTTGGGCTCACCAATGCTCCAGCCGCGTTCATGGACCTCATGAACCGCGTGTGCAGACCGATGCTGGATCGGTATGTGATAGTTTTCATCGACGAAATCTTGGTTTATTCCAAGACTCAGGAGCAGCATGAGGATCATCTGAGGGAGGTGACGGAGACACTGAGGAGGGAGAGACTTTTCGCCAAGTTCTCCAACTGTGAGTTCTGGTTGCGCAAGGTACAGTTTCTAGGGCATCTCATCAACCAGAAGGGTATTTTGGTCGATCCGGCCAAGATAGAGGTTGTGATGCAGTGGGAGGTTCCGAGGTCTCCAATTGAGATTCAGAGTTTTCTTGGTCTAGCAGCTTATTACAGGAGATTCATCCACGATTTCTCCAAGATTGTCGTTCCTTTGACCCGACTGACCAAGAAGTCGGTGACATTCTGCTGGGGGCCTGAGCAGCAGGCAGCCTTCGAGACTCTTATACAGCGGTTGTGCGAGGCACCGATTTTGACTCTGCCCGAGGGAGTAGATGACTTCATCGTGTATCGCGACGCGTCGATTACGGGCATGGGTGCAGTTCTGATGCAGAGGGGTTATGTGATAGCCTACGCGTCAAGGCAGCTGAAGCCTCACAAGGCTAACTATATGACACATGATTTAGAGTTGGGGGCGGTGGTGTTCACCCTCAAGATTTGGTGGATTAACCTCTACGGGGTCCGTTGTACCATTTACACGGACCACAAGAGTTTGAGGTACCTCATGGATCAGCCGAATCTGAACATGAGGCAACGTCGGTGGTTAGATGTGGTAAAGGTTTATGATTGTGAGATCCTTTACCACCCGGGCAAGGCCAATGTGGTGGCCGACGCCCTGAGCCGCAAGGTGGTAGCGTCTCCGATTAGAGACATATGTTTGAGAAGGACAGTGATCACTCCACTGTTGAAGCAGATTACAGAGACGCAGGTTGAGGGCCTGAAGGAAGAGCGCCAGAAGTGTGAGTGGATTGTAGGCCGAGTGGCCTCATTTGATTATGATAGCCGAGGGTTGCTGACCCTGCATGGGAGGGTCTGGGTTCCATACTGGGACGGAGTACGGCAGGTTCTGATGGATAAGGCCCATAAGTCAAGGTTCTCCATCCATCCTGGGGCGACGAATATGTATCGTGATCTTCACCCTGATTATTGGTGGCCTTGCATGAAGCGGGACGTAGCATGGTATGTGGAGAGGTGCTTGACCTGCAGGAAAGTCAAGGCTGAGCACCAGAGACCACACGACAAGATGCAGTCGCTAGACATTCCCGTGTGGAAATGGGAAGATATCACCATGGATTTCATTACCAAGCGTCCCAGGACCGCACGAGGAGTAGATTCGATATGGGTCATCGTGGATCGGTTGACCAAGAGCGCTCATTTTATACCGATCCAGGAGAGCATATCTGCCGAGAAGCTGGCCGAGATATATGTGCGTGAGATAGTGGCACGGCATGGAGTGCCTGTCTCGGTGTTTTCAGACCAAGATGTCCGTTTCACTTCCATATTTTGGAAGCGGTTTCACGAGGAGATGGGTACTCGTCTCCACTCCAGCACCGCTTTCCACCCTCAGACAGACGGACAGAGCGAGAGGACGATACAGACTCTCGAGGACATGCTTCGTGCATGTGTTTTGGATTTCGGTGGCAGTTGGGATACGTATCTTCCGTTAGCGGAATTTTCGTATAACAACAGTTACCACGCTAGCATAGACTGACCTCCCTTTGAGATTCTCTACGGGAGGAAGTGTAGGACCCAAATCTGTTGGGGTGAGGTCGGTCAGAGAGTTATGGGGAGTACTGAAGTATTACTCAAGACTACTGAGAGGATCCAGCAGGTCCGGAGCAGGCTCCAGACTGCTCAGAGTCGTTAGAAGAGCTACGCCGACAAGAGGCGTTCGGATTTACAGTTCCAGGTGGGCGACATGGTCCTCCTGAAGGTGTCACCCTAGAAGGGTGTCATTCGGTTTCGGAAACGGGGCAAGTTGGGCCCCAGGTACATTGGTTTGTTTAGGGTTTTGGCCCGGGTGGGTCGGGTTGCTTACCGGTTAGATCTTCCAGCAGAGCTCAGCCAGATTCACAGCACCTTCCATGTTTCTCAGTTGCGGAAGTGCTTAGTGGATGATTCAGCAGTGGTACCCCTTGAGGATATTCAGGTTGATGATAGCCTGAACTACATCAAGCGACCAGTAGCTATCCTTGACAGGAAGTCGAAGGATTTGAGGAACAAGAGGGTGGAGTTGGTAAAGGTGCAATGGCAGCACCACAAGCGCTCGGAGTGGACTTGGGAGCCCGAGGAGGAGATGAGGGAGCACTACCCAGAGTTCTTTTCAGATGCAGCAGACTTCGAGGATGAAGTCTAAGACAAGTGGGGGAGAATTGTAACGCATGGTTCCTAGTATGCATTTAACTTTATTATTTTATTCATTTTGGAAGGGCTACTTGACGAGTTGGTGGCCCTAACTCGTCGAGTAGAAGGCAGAATATGCGCGGGTTTTAAGTAAGCTTGTAACACTCCAAACTAGGTATTTCCATTGAAGCCCTTGAAAATTTAAAATGTTGCATAAGAAGTCCCTTAAGTACGTTGGGTGTACTCATGGGTACGCTTAGCGTACTATATATTAATGATCGCGGAAAGGCAGCACGTACGTTGGGCGTACCAAAAGTACGATGGGCGTACGTGACGGATGTCCAAACCCGAATTTTCGGACTTGAGCCCTGTATAAGCATCCTTATCTCATTTGAGAGTCACCCTAATCAGCCTCTTTCACCTTCAAACGTCCCTAAAAACCCTAGAATCATTTGTGAGTGTGTTTTGAGCTTAAAGAGTGCATTTGTGACCATTTTAGTGTCCATTCAAGAAGGAGGAGTTGCTAAAGAAAGCTTGGAGTGGCTTTGGGCTTCAAGAATCTGCATCTAGTTCACCTTGAGGAGCTTCTGGAGGTATAAATCTCTTAACTTGCCTTCTTATTCTTTAGATCTAGTTAGGGTTTTCTTTATGGTCCCTTTTTTTGGTTTTGGACCTCCTCTTGAAAGTTGAGCAACTCCAGAGGCTGAAATGGTTAGATCTGAGCCTTGTGAGCATTTTAGATGCATAAAGGTGCTAGCTTGGGGAGTATCTAGACTCCATGCAAGAGTTTGGAGCCTTATAAGAAGTCCTAATGTGAAGAATGAAGTTTTTAAGTCCCATAAAGCATGCAAGGGCATAAAGTTGCCAACTTTATGCCCTAAGATGTCTTAATGAGATCAGATCTGGTTTTAGACGTAAGAACATCGAGTATGGAAGACCATGGGAGAGCCCATGGCACTTGGATGTAAGACCATGTGGACAGCCCATGGCTTTCCTATCAAAGACCATGGGAGAGCCCATGGCACTTAGGTGTAAGACCATGTGGGGAGCCCATGGCATCCTGGAGTAAGACCCTGGGGACGAGCCCACGGCATCCCTATCTGTTGTATGCATGGCTTATGTGATATGTGTAGCTGTTATAGCTAGTACGATGTGTTGTATGTGGTTTGTGTGTGGGTATGCTCTGGGGAACTCACTAAGCATTAGCTTACAGTTTGTGCATTTTTTTCAGGTACATCTGAGCCCAAGGGCAAGGGCACAGCTTGATGGTGCGGCGTGCACTCTCACTTGGGCATTTTATAGGACACTCTGATATTTTGAAATAAATGTTGTATTTGACATGGTTTTGAAAACAATTGTAACTGGTTTTTATGGATTATGAAAATGTGTTTGGATAAATAAAAATGAAAATTTTCTTTTGAAAATTGGGACGTTACAAGTTGGTATCAAAGCCTTGGTTTGAGGGATTCGGGCACACTCTCGGGTGTGTCAGGACTCAAACTAAGGAAATGGTAAAATTGTTTTCAAAAATAAAAGTTAAAAACTTTTAAGACTGAAAAAGAGGAGAGTGCAATACGCGTGATGAGCCGGGCCAAGTAAGTAGTTCCCCAATATGTTAGCCAAGTTATACTGATATTTAAGTGATGTGTGTGAAATGAACTAGTTTTAATCCTACTAACTTAAACACAAAGACAAACACACGAAAGGCAGTGTACCTATCGATTAATAATATAGTTCAAGCAAGTAGGGTATCGAACACAGGGAACGGTAATAACTAAATTAAATACTAATATTATCTAATTAAAACAATTAATAAAATGAGGGGGGGTTTCTCTAGTTTTGCAAGACTATAAACTTAAACACTCAATTAACTTTCAAACAAAGACAATTAATAACTAAGAAGAACAAGAAAGAAAAACTAGATTCAATGATAAAAGAGACTTCTGTTCAGATTCGATTCACTTATTCCTATGGTTGATTTCGTGGCAAGTGCAATGGATTAATATGTCAATGGTTACCGATTCCTAATGTGATTGGGTTCATGTTCATTATTACCAATCCTTTAGTAGACAAGTTAATTCAAACAGTGATCAAGTGATTAAACTAACAAGTTTCCTAGTGTTTAGTTCGTATCAAGTAAGACTTGTAATAGTAGCTCATTAAATTTGTTCGATTCAATTAACTCATATGTGGTTGTTCATCACACATGCTCACACATTGATTCACATATTTTCTAGTTAACCCTAGTTTCATATTCATTATTCCTTGGCATACAATCTTGTATTCACAAAACTATATGAATCAAGTAATCAAGAAGATGTTCATACAACTTAATAACTCACTTATTAACAGAAAATATTTATCATCAATACATGAGGATCTTTAACAAGATAAATAACCAAATTAATATTAATCCAACCACTCAATCAAACCATGTTCAGAAGATTATCTCATCCAAACAGAAGTAAAAAGCTTTTAGCTCATATCTACAGCAAGTAATAACCTAAAATCAAAATCTAATGATTCAAACATGGATCGAAACAAAGATTAAGAAAAGAAGAATGATTATTTGCCTTTGATTATCTTCTAAATTGTCTCTTATGTTGCAATCTCGAAAACTGAAGCTTCAAGAACCCTTCTGGTCTTCAATAATCGCAGCTAGCCTTTAGAAAAGTTAGGGTTTCGGGCATATATGTTCTCTATTTATAGTTACCAAAAATCAACCCAACTCTTCGAGTTTTTAAGAATAAATTGACGAGTTTTTTCTACAATCCGCGTATACGGCGTGTACTGCAAGGCATCTTCGAATCTGGAACATTCTAACCAACTCGTCGAGTTGAGGCCCAACTCGTCGACTTCACTTGGAATCAATATTTTCTCAAAACACGAAAGTCGTCCGAAATTGTGTCTAGTTTTCAGAACATTTTGAATATCGTCAATCGGAGTTACGGTTCATGAGATATGGCCAAAACACTGATGAGGGGTCAAGCTGTCCAGCAACATCCTTCTTTCTTCAATCTTCAATCTCCAAGCTTCCAATCACTCAATCCTCTTCCTTTTTCACCGAGAATGTCTTTTATTACTGAAATTGAAATATTAAGCTAATTAAGTACCTTTTGTCCATAAAATGATATAAAATCAACAATAATTAATAAGATAATGAATGATTTCTATGACAAAATAAGCCCATATCATTAAGCTGTGATAATCGTATGGAACTTGCTATGTGTATGCTTTTAAAATTGTATGCGGTTAGGAGCTCATAGCCTTTGAATGATTGATTTGGCCTTATTTCCTGTTCCTTGTCTGGTTGTGGTCCTAGGGTAGAATCTTTTATTCGAAAGTCTAATTGATCCTTTTTTGTGTATAATTTGCACGCATCAACGCAACCTGTTATGATTGGTATGTTTGATGTGAATAGAGCATATCTTATGATAGTCTGAGATTTGAGATATACGATATTCTGTGGGATATGGTTTATTTTGGGACGAATTTGAGATATCAGGTAGAGCTTTAGGGAAAGGTACAGGTAGGTGTGGTAGGTAGTATTGGGCTCGTACTACTGAAAGCACAGGACCTGTACCCGAACTAATGCTAGATCTGACAACTCTAAGGAGGACCGGTGTGGGAAGATCCCCTATATAGATGTCCTAATTATTATGGTTTATGACATTTCAGTTCAGCATGGTGATGACACAATTCGGGACACGGGGATCAGGATCGGGATCGGGATCGGGATCTGGATCGGGCAGCGGTACTGAGCCCATTGATGAGAGGCTGCGCGAGATCATTGCAGCCGAGGTTACGAAGGGCATCCTTGACGCTCCCCCAGTGATTTTTGGGACGATCAAGGAGGGGATTATGAAGATTATGGAGGATAGGCTCAGGTCATTCAGAGCCGATATTGTTGCGGGCCAGGTCGGGGCCCGAACTCCCTCGTTTCGGAAGTTCAAGGTGTGTGGAGCGCCGAAGTTTTTCGGGGTCATGGACCCCATTGTTAGCCGACGCTGGGTGGCGGATATTGAGAATGACCAGCGCACGAGTTCTTGCCCTGATACGGCAAAGGTGGGTTTTGCTTCATGTATGCTGAGAGACAGAGCCCGAGATTGGTGGGGAGAGGTGACCAGCCAGGTGGGAGCAACCGGGGTGGCTGAGATGACATGGGCCAAGTTTGTTCGGCGATTTGATGTGGAGTTTGCACCACCTATTGAGGTGAAACGGCTTGTGAGGGAGTTTCATGACCTTCAGCAGACCACCGAGACTATGGTGGAGATCACCGCCAAGCTTCGAGAACGAGCTTTATTGATCCCACAATACACCATGGATGAGGATATGAGGCGGACGAGATATCATTCCATATTGAGGGATGATATCCGAGAGCTTGTGAGCTTTACAGGGTGCAAAACCCTAAACGAGATGGTGGAGAAGGCATGTGAGCGGGAAATGAAGTTGGACTTCCGCACCAAGCGGAAGCCTGAGCAGGCACAGGCGGCAGTGGGTCAGGCTAAAAAGCCTAAGACCTCGGACACTTCCAGCAGGGGCCACCAGGACCGTGGTCGGTGTGCCAAGTGCGGTAAACCGCACAGTGGGGCTTGTCGGGTGGCAGGCTCGGGATGCTATGCTTGTGTCCAATCGGGCCACGTGATCAGGGATTGCCCCAAGAAGGGCTTGATATGTTTCCACTGCAACTAGATTGGCCATAAAAAGGCCAATTGTCTGAGGTTGCAGGGAGGGGGAGGAGCAGTGGTGGCACCCGCGCCAGCCACGATGAGGATCACAGATGGCCGCCCTACTAAGGCGGATGCTCCAGCGGTGAGGAGTCGTGCCTTTTAGCTGACTACCGAGGAGGCTTGGGAAGAGCCAGACGTCGTGGCTGGTATGTATTTATTCTTCTCTGCTCTCTATTTATTTGTATTGCTTATATGTGCTTTGTGCTTATGTATAGGGACCTTTTTGGTCAATGGTATGTCGGCTCATGTTTTGTTCGATTCGGGAGCAACCCGATCATTCGTGTCTCTTGCGCTTAGCAAGAAGTTAGGGATGCGCTGGGTACTTTGGATTCCCCGCTTGAGGTAGAGATTGCTGACGACCGCACTGTGAGTGCTGCGAGGGTGTATCAGTACTGTTTCCTGAATATGCCTGGAGAGAGGTTCCGTGTTGATTTGGTTCTGATACCGTTGCGAGGGCTGAAAGTGATTGTCAGAATGGATTGGTTGGGGGCCAATGGGGCCATGATTAATTGTGAGCACCAGTTAGTGAGGGTTCGAACCCCAAGTGGGGGAGAACTAGTTATACATGGTGAGAGGGCCTCGTAAGGGCCGACCCTCTGTTCGGCTACGAGGGCAAGGAGATTTCTGCAGCAGGGATGTACGAGATTTCTTGCTTATATCTCAGATACGAGGGTTGAGACCATGACAGATGTGGGCAGTGTGCCGGTTGTACAGGAATTTCGGGATGTTTTTCCCGAAGAGTTACTAGAAGTGCCTCCGAGGAGGCAGGTGGAGTTTCACATTGATTTGGTGTCGGGTGTCGCTCCGATAGCGAAGGCACCATATCGGCTAGCACCGCCCGAGATGCAGGAGCTATCTACGCAGCTTCAGCAGCTGCTAGACCGGGGATTTATCTGTCCGATCAGTTCCCCGTGGGGAGCTCCGATCCTATTTGTGAAAAAGAAGGATGGATCACACAGGATGTGCATTGATTATCGAGATCTGAACAAACTAACGGTGAAGAATCGTTATCCGCTACCGAGGATTGATGATTTGTTCGATTAGCTACAGGGTGCGTCTTGGTTTTCCAAGATTGATCTTCGGTCGGGATACCATCAGATGAGTATTCGGGATGAGGATATACCGAAGACAGCCTTCAGGACTCGGTATGGGCATTATGAGTTCGTGGTGATGCCATTTGGGCTCGCCAATGCCCCAGCAGCGTTCATGGATCTCATGAACAGGGTGTGTAGACCGATGCTCGATCGGTCGGTGATCATTTTTATTGATGATATCCTGGTCTACCCTAAGACCAAGGAGCAACATGAGCAGCATCTGAGGGAGGTATTGGAGACCCTGAGGGCAGAGAGGTTGTATGCCAAGTTCTCCAAGTGTGATTTTTGGCTGCGGGAGGTACAGTTTTTGGGGAACATCATCAACCAGGAGGGAATTTTGGTTGATCCAGCTAAGGTTGAGGCAGTGATGCAGTGGGAAGTACCGACGAATGCTTCCGAGATCCATAGCTTCTTGGGTCTAGTGGGCTATTATCGGAGATTCATCTAGGATTTCTCCAAGATTGTTGTGCCCTTGACCCGCTTGACCAAGAAGAATGTGACATTTCGATGGGGTACGGATCAGCAGTTGGCTTTTGAGACCCTGAGACGGAGGTTATACGAGGCTCCGATTCTAGTGCTACCCGAGGGGTTAGATGATTTGGTGGTATACTGTGACGCGTCGATTTTAGGGTTAGGTACGGTACTGATGCAGAGGGGGAATGTGATAGCTTACGCCTCGAGGCAGTTGAAGCCTCATGAGGCGAATTACCCCATCACAACCTGGAATTGGGGGCAGTGGTGTTTGCCCTCAAGATGTGGAGGCATTACTTGTATGAGTAAGGTGCACCATCTATACTAATCACAAGAGTTTGAAGTATTTGATGGATCATCAAAACCTCAACATGCGACAGAGGAGGTGGTTAGATGTGCTGAAGGACTATGATTGTGAGATCTTATACCATCCCAGGAAGGCCAACGTGGTGGCCAATGCCTTGAGCCGCAAGGCGGTAGTTTCCCCGATTGGGAACGTTTTTTTTAGGATGACCGTGATCTCTCCATTGTTGGATATGATCAAGGAGGCTCAGGTCTAGGGGATGAAGAAGGAGAATTGGAAGATAGAGCGGATTCGGGGGGCAGTATCCTTTGTTTGTTAAGGATAGTCGCGGCCTTTTGACACAGTGTGGCCGAGTATGGGTACTGGTGACTAGAGGAGTGAGGCAGAAGATATTAGAGGAGGAGCACCAGTCCAAATTCTCTATACATCCAGGGGCTACAAAAATGTATAGATATTTGAGGCTGAGTTACTGGTGGCCCTGCATGAAGCGGGAGATCGCCTGGTTTGTGGAGCGGTTCTTGACCTGCAGGAAGGTCAAGGCCGAGCATCAGCAGCCTCATGGCAAGGTTCAGCCGCTACCCATTCCCATGTGGAAGTGGGAAGAGATCACTATGGACTTCATTGCGAAGTTACCGAGGACGGCAAGGGGTGTGGATGCAATATGGGTGATCGTAGGCAAACTGATGAAGAGTACCTACTTTATTCCAATCTCTGAGAGTATATCCGTCGAGAAGTTGGTGGATATTTATGTGCGAGAGGTGGTGGCTAGACACGGGGTACCAGTATCGGTAGTCTCTGACAGGGATGTTCGGTTTACATCCAGGTTCTGGAAGAAGTTCCACGAGGAACTGGGCACTCAGCTGCATTTTAGTATAGCTTACCACCCTCAGACAAATGGCCAGAGCGAGAGGACGATCCAGAATCTGTAGGATATGATGCGAGCATGTGTGTTGGATTTTAGAGGGAGTTGGGATACATACCTTCCACTGGCAGAGTTTTCATACAATAACAGTTACCATGCCAGTATCGACCGACCTCCATTTGAGATGTTGTATGGCAGGATATGTAGGACTCCGGTGTTTTGGGACGAGGTTGGACACCAGGTCATGGGGAGCACTGAGGTGGTGCTCAAGACTACAAGACTGATTCAGCAGGTGCACGACCGGCTGCGAGTCGCGTAGAGCCATCAGAAACATTATGCCGACATGCGGCGATCAGATCTTCAGTTCCAGGTGGGGGATTTCGTGCTATTGAAAGTGTCTCCCTGGAAGGGGGTCATCAGGTATCGAAAGAGGGGCAAGTTAGGGCCACGGTATATAGGCCCTTTCAGGATTACGACCCGGGTGGGCAAGGTAGAATATCGCTTGGAGCTGCCGGATGAGCTTTGCCAGATTCACAACACTTTCCATGTGTCACAGCTTCGGAAGTGTATCACGGAAGAGGCCGCAGTCGTCACTCTGAACGACATTCAGGTGGACGAGAGCCTGAATTACATTGAGAGACTCGTTGTGATTTTGGATAGGAAGACCAAGGGCCTTCGGAACAAGGAAGCAAAGCATGTAAAGGTGCAACGGCAGCACCGAAGGGGCTCCGAATGGACATGCGAGCCGGAGGAGGAGATGCGGGAGCATTACCCCGATCTGTTTGCGTCTACGAACTTCGAGGACGAAGTCTAGTTAATGTGGGGGAGAGTTGTAACACTCCAAACCAGGTATTTCCTTTGAATCCCTTGAATATTTAAAATGTTGCATAAGAAGTCCTTTAAGTACGATGGGCGTACTCATGGGTACGCTTAGCGTACTATGTATTAATGATCGCGGAAGGGCAGCACATACGCTGGGCATACCAAAAGTACGTTGGGCGTACGTGACGGATGTGCAAACCCTAATTTTCGGACTTGAGCCCTATATAAGCATCCTTATCTCATTTGAGCGTCACCCTAATTAGCCTATTTCACCTTCAAACATTCCTAAAAACCCTAGAATCTTTTTTGAGTGTGTTTTGAGCTTAAGGAGTGCATTTGTGACCATTTTAGTGTCCATTCAAGAAGGAGGAGTTGCTAAAGCAAGCTTGGAGTGGCTTTGGGATTCAAAAATCTGCATCTAGTTCACCTTGAGGAGCTTCTGGAGGTATAAATCTCTTAACTTGCCTTCTTATTCTTTAGATCTAGTTAGGGTTTTCTTTATGGTCCCTTTTGTTGGTTTTGGACTTCCTCTTAAGAGTTGAGCAACTCCAGAGGCTGAAATGGTTAGATCTGAGCCTTGTGAGCATTCTAGATGCATAAAGGTGCTAGCTTGGGGAGTATCTAGACTCCATGCAAGAGTTTGGAGCCTTATATGAAGTCCTAATGTGAAGAATGAAGTTTTTAAGTCACATAGAGCATGCAAGGGCATAAAGTTGCCAACTTTATGCCCTAGGACGTCTTAATGAGATCAGATCTGGTTTTGGACGTAAGAACATCGAGTATTAAGCACTTAATGGAAGGAAGTGCTTAATCTGTTTGTACGTTGGGCGTAAGTTAGTGTACGTTGTGCGTACTGCTCAAGGACTCAGTACGTTGCGCGTACCAGGGTGGTACGCCAAGCGTACACACAACAGCTGGACTAGGATTCGTTTTGGGCCTTTGAGCCTTTGGGCCTCAATTAGTCATTGGGCCTGGTCACGTTTTGGGGTTAGTGGGTCATTTTATCTGTTTTGGGCTATGGATGTTATGGTTGGGCTTTATTGGGCCATGAGGCCCATTAATGATTTTAGATATGGACTTTGGCCCCATTAACTAAGGAAGACTTTTGGGCCATTGCGGAGGGACTTGGGGATTTGGGTTCTCCGCTTAAATGGGGTTTGATCCTAACATTAAATAATCCTATCATTGTTCAGTGCGGGTGGTTACGGACTATTAGGAGAGCAGCTTTCGGATTCTTCGGACAGAGGTGAGTCTCCTCACCATACCAATAGGTCTAAGGCACCAAGGCCGACCCATTTTATGATATGTAGTATCCTAGCTGAGATTGTATTGTGTGATATGTTACTTGGTATGAGCTAGGAAGTATGCTAGTGGTATATGTGGTTTGTTTGTATGGAAGACCATGGGAGAGCCCATGACACTTGGATGTAAGACAATGTGGAGAGCCCATGGCTTTCCTATCAAAGACCATGGGAGAGCCCATGGCACTTAGGAGTAAGTGTTGGATTAATGTCTAAGCCCGTAACCATATTTGGTAAGTACTTGACCCGGTTGTGCATGGTCCTTTTGGGTTGCCTTCACCAAAGCAACTTGATTGGAGAAATAATAGAGAAAGAGGTTATTATGGTTTATTAATATATTATAAGAATAATATATTAAAAGAGAAATCATATTTGTTTAGTTATTATTGTTCAAGAATTAATTAAGAATTAATTTTGTGATCAAAAGGAATTAACTAAACTAGGGGGACTGAAATGCAATTATGTGATAGTTGGAAAGTAGGGCAAAGGATGCCCTAGGGATAGGGTGGATGAATTCAAGGGGATAAGGCCCTAGAATTTGTCAAAGGATAGGGCTTCTGGAATTATCCTTGGGCTGTTTGGTGGCTAAGCAACCAGATAAGGATAAGGACTGAAACCCTAATCCCTATAGCTATATAAAGACCCCCTGACTTAGGAAAATCGACCACTATATTATTAGAAGTCCTAGAGCCGATTTTCTACCTCTCCCCTCTCTCTCTCTTGCCTCTCCATTGCTCTTGGTGTTTGTGAGCCATTAGAGGTACTACACTTGTGGTACTTGCTTTCAAGACAAGAAGATTGAAGATTTGAGTTGTTATTACAATATAACAACAAGAGGTATGTAAACCATTCTCTTTTGTGAATTTCGAAATTACTAGGAGCATGCTAGGGTTCTTCATGTGTTCATAATGTTGTATATCTAATAGCAAAACATAGATCCAATTCTAGGGTTGCATGCACACATAGGATTGTTTGTATAAAACCCATCAGTGGTATCAGAGCCATTGGTTTTGTTGTTTTCAATTAGTTTATACAAAAGTATGAATTGGACAATTAGGGTTTATGGCCAATAAACCCTAGGAGGCAAGATTTCGAAATTAGGGTTCTAGAATCCTAAATTTCGAAAATTGATAAGGGTTTTTCAAACCCTTTCCTTAGCCCCCAAGATTTCGAAATCAAGGGTTTGCAAACCCTAGGGTTTCAATTTTAGCCTCCTCCCCAAGATAAGATCCTAAATTTTAGGGATTAGGATAATCCCTTATCTTGTAATTATCTTTTAAGTGTTTAAAATATGGTAATTAAAGATTTTGAATTATCCCATCCCATATTTTTGATTTTAGGGGATTCAAGGGATTAGGTTAAATTAATTGGTTAATTTAAAAGATAATCCTTTAAGATTTGATAATTAAAATAAATTGTTTATTTCAAGGATAATTATTAAATCAAGAGAGTTTTAATATTTAAAATTTTAAATTAAAAGGTTTAAAATTCGAAAAATTTTAAATTGAAATTAAAACCCTAGTGTTTTAAAATGTTTAAAATACACCCTATACTATTATAACATTACAATATTTATATATATATATATATATATATATATATATATATATATATATATATATATAACTTAAAATGCTAGTCTTACCGTTAGTAGGCCTCATTCACGAAGCCAATCTATAAGGGGGGTATAAGGTTATGGCCTATAAAATGGTCGTTTAATGGGTGTCCACTCTCACTCACCGCTTCTTTGATTGGTGGATGGTCGTTAGCCGAACGGGTAGGATAGGGCAAACCCTTCCTCATTAAAAGTATAATGAACTATAAAAGTAACTAAATGTTTTTACAAACAATTCCCAATATTAGTTATTTTAGGAAAAGTGAATTGGTGCAATTCCATGAAATTACACTTTGCACCCTTGCTAAGACGTTAGTGGAGCGCGTGTGGTTAACCGGAACACTAATTGGATTCTAAGCATAGGTAGCAAAGGGTGACTCGTTGTTTGTCATAGTTTGATGGAGCGTGTGTGGCTAACCGACACATCGAATAGGTGATTGTAACAATGAGGGCACCATGTACATTTGCATGGTTATTCACGCCCACTTTGTGATCCTCGGCATCCCAGTCACAAACTAGAGGGGCACGTCGAGATTTAAACATGTCATTGAAAAGTTCAATGAATCTCAAAAGATCTAGGAGTTTTCAATACATTTAAAACTTAGCTTTAATTTGTTTTTCATGGTGAAGAATTAGTGAATCGTCATTCACTTACCTTCAAATTATTTACCTGTTAGATTACGGCATCCCTCTTCTAATTTGTAAATAATGTTGTTAGATCCTAGCCCTAATTTCTCATTTGGGTGTTTAATTGGGGATTCATTTCTAATCAAACTTTGTTCTTTTCCTTTTCAGATGTCGACCAACAACAACAACAACGCTTCTGGTTCAAACTCCTCTAGCACATTCTCACTCATGAACTTGTGTGGGAGAGTGGTCTTCGATGGGACCAATTTCAACAATTGGATCCGCAACATTCGCATTATCACTCGCTACGAGGACAAAGAGTATGTCCTTGATGAGAAGCTAAAGGAGATTGACATCAACACTGCCACTGCTGAAGAGATCGCGGCCTTTGAGGCCCACGAGCATGATGCCACGAAAGTTCATTGCATCATGCTAGCGACTATGATTGCAGAACTCCAGAAGTCCTATGAGGACATGTACCCCTATGAAATGCATCAGGACCTGCTGGACCGGTACCACCAAAGCGCAAGGCAGGAAAGGTACGAGATCATCACTTCGATGATCACTACCAAAATGAGTGATGGAGAGTCCCTCACTTCCCATCTGCAAAAGATGCAGAGATATGTCGATCGCCGGCTAAAGCTAAATGTTAACTTTGATGAAGAGCTGGCAATTGACATCATCCTTCACTCCTTGCCTCCCTGCTATAGCCAGTTCTGCATGACCTACCACATGAACAAGGAGGAGGTCTCTTTGAGCAAGCTTCAGGGCTTGTTGAGGAATGCTGAGAGCAACCCCAAGGACAAATTTGTTGCACCAACTCCAACTCCCACTGCTGCCCCTGTCTTGGCAATAGGACAAGGGAAGGGTAAGAAGAGGAAGGCTCCCTCAAAGAGCCACCACAAGGGAAAGTCCCAAGATGATACCTCTTCTAGTGGAACCAAAGTTGGTTCTGCTAAACCCAACTCTAACCCTAAGGAGGCAGAGTGCCACTACTGCCACAAGATAGGGCATTGGAAGAGAAGCTGCCCAGAATATTTGCAGGCCATCAAGGATGGGAAGATCAAGCCATCTTTCGCAGGTATTTACATAATTAAATCTAATAGTTTATCACATGCTACTTCTTGGGTTCTTGATACAGGATGTGGTTTTCACATATGTTCTGATTTGTAGGGACAAAAAAGAAATAGGGATGTGGAGCATGGAAGGATGAATCTGATCATGGGAAACAGAAGATCGTCGCCTGTGACCAAGATTGGAGTTTATTCCTTAGTGCTTAGTAATGGATTAGGTTTAGATTTGAACAATTGTTGCTATTCGCCAGATATGGCAAGAAACATCATTTCATTTCATGGTTTATATAGACAAGGTTTTAGATATTCATTTGATAATGAAAAGGGTTCTATTTATGCTTATTTTAATAATGTTTTATATTTTGAAGCATTGCCTTGTAATGGAATATATGAAACTGTGATGGTTGTAGATAACTTAGGAAATGATGTATTGTGTGTGGATTCTTCCAAAAGTATGGATAAAGCATGCTTGTGGCATTATCGTCTTGGACATGTCAACAAGAAACGCATAGCCCAACTCCAAAAGGATGGAGTGTTGGAGTCATTCGACCTTAGGGACGATGACGTATGCGAGTCTTGTTTACTTGGAAAGATGACCAAGTCACCCTTCACTGGCACTTGTGCGAGGGGTGAGGGTTTATTGGATCTCATACATACAGATGTATGTGGACCCTTTAGATCCACCACAAGGGATGCGAGCCGCTTCTATGTGACTTTTACTGACAATTATAGCAGATATGGGTATATCTACTTAATCAAGCATAAGTTAGAAACCTTTGAAAAGTTCAAAGAGTTCAAGCAAGAAGTGGAGAATCAATTGGGCAAGAAAATAAAGATGCTTCGATCTGATCGAGGAGGAGAGTACCTAAGTCTTGAATTCCACGACTACCTCAAGGAATGCGAAATTGTTTCGCAATTGACGCCACCAAGGACACCGCAGTTAAATGGTGTAGCTGAGAGGCGTAATCGAACCTTGCTAGACATGGTTCGTTCCATGATGAGTCGTGCTTCACCACCTATCTCATTCTGGGGGTATGCCTTAGAGACTGCCGCCCATATCCTTAACTTAGCCCCTACGAAAAAGGTTGCCAAAACACCTCACGAGATGTAGACAGGGAAGGCTCCCTCGTTGGCACATATCAAGGTTTGGGGTTGCGAGGCTTTCGTACGAAGAGAGACTCACGACAAGCTCGAACCTCGTAGTGAGCGATGTATTTTCATCGGCTACCCGCAGAAATCCTTTGGATATATTTTCTATAAACCGAGTGACAATGTTGTCTTCGTGGCGAGGATAGGGGTTTTCCGAGAGCGAGAACTCATAAGCCAAGGAGACAGTGGGAGGCAAATCGATCTTGAAGAGCTTCAAGAGTCGAGCGATGAAGGAACCTCTAACACTGGCGCTCAACCTGAGGAGGAAACTCCGGTTGAACCAATTGATGAGTTCTTACCTCTTAGACGTTCCGAAAGGGTTAGTGTTCCACCCCAGTTTTATGGTTTTCATATTACTATGGAAGGGGATACGTTCATTAGTGATAGTACACTAGTGAATCTGGACGAACCTAACAGCTATAAGGAAGCCTTGTAGGCCCGGAGTCTGCGAAATGGAAAGAGGCTATGGACAGTGAGATTCAGTCCATGTATGACAACCAAGTTTGGAATTTGGTTGACAATATACCAGGTCGTAAGACGGTCGGGTGCAAATGGATCTTCAAGAAGAAGACCGACATGGATTGAAACGTGCACACATATAAGGCGCGATTGGTTGCGAAGGGTTTCACTCAAACTCCTGGAGTTGACTATGATGAAACCTTATCACTAGTTGCGAAGATAAAGTCTATCAGGGTGATGCTGGCCATTGCTGCATTTCATGACTATGAAATATGGCAGATGGATGTCAAAACCGCTTTCCTCAATGGGAAGTTGGCTGAGGATGTTTACATGGCTCAGCCAGAGGGTTTTGTCAATGCGAAGCATCCCAATAGAGTGTGTAAGCTTGAGAAGTCCATTTATGGACTTAAGCAAGCGTCTCGCAGATGGAATCTTTGTTTTGATGAGAAGGTCAAAGAGTTTGGTTTTCTGCGAAGCAAGGATGAATCATGTGTATATGTCAAAGCCAGTGGGAGTATAGTTAGCTTTCTCGTATTGTATGTCGATGACATACTGCTCATAGGAAACGACATCCCGACACTGCAGGAAGTTAAGTCCTGGCTCGGGAAGTGCTTCGCTATGAAGGACCTCGGAGAAGCTGCCTATATTTTGGGAATACGGATAGTGAGAAAAGAAGTAAGAGACTAATAGGACTTAGTCAGAATACTTACTTGGACAGGGTACTAAAACGTTTTAGTATGGAGAATTCAAAGAAAGGGGAACTACCAATCCAAAGTAATGCCAAGTTGAGTAAGACTCAAAGTCCGAGCACCAAAGACGAAATAGCAGAAATGAGCCGAGTACCATACGCTTCCGCAGTTGGCTCGATTATGTACGCTATGACTTGTACTCGCCCTGATGTGGCCTTTGCTTTGAGCATGGTCAGCAGATATCAAGGGAACCCTAGCAAAGCACATTGGATCGCAATCAAGAATATTCTTAAGTACCTTCGGAGGACCAAGGAATGGTTTCTAGTCCTCAGTGGGAGTGATGACTTAAAGGTGCGAGGGTATAGTGACGCCAGTTTTCAGACCGACAGGGAAAACTACCGTTCGCAGTCGGGCTGGGTCTTTACCCTTAATGGAGGAGTAGTGACATGGAAAAGTTCCAAACAGGAAACCGTAGCTGATTCAACGTGCGAATCAGAGTATATAGCAGCGAGCGAAGCGTCAAAGGAGGCGATATGGTTGAAGAACTTCATTGGAGACCTTGGAGTTGTGCCAGCCATACGAGAGCCTACGGAAATTTTCTGCGACAATGAAGGAGCGGTTGCCTTGACCACGGAACCAAGGTATCATGGTAGATCTCGACATATCGACAGAAAGTATCATTTTATTCGACATCGGGTGGAAGAAGGACTCATCGTAGTAAAGAGGGTATCGTCGGAGGATAACCCAGCAGATCCCCTTACGATATTAGTTTAGATTAGATAGTTTAGAAACGTGTAATAGATAAATGTAATTGACATTTGATGATTAAATAAAAGGGTATTATTTATAAGGAAAGTTTACCTGTTGTTTCATTTTTCATGTTTTGACTTCCTGAATAAAAGAATTATTCAAATGATCCACAGTCGTTCATATGTTGGAAGTAGGTATGAATGAAGACTGTCATGAATTGGTGTGTAGATTGTCTAAAGTGTGTTAGACATAGCAAAGGTTTGCTACAACGTTCATGAGTGCTTATGAACAACTTTTGAGCATTGGAATAAACCCACGCTTGCTGGAATCACTTCATGGAATTCATCACGAGTGATCGCAAGACGATAATATCATATGGTCTTAAAACCTAGATATATGGTTTATTGTTTGCTGGTTGGTTGTGCATTGATAATGCGTAAACGCATCAGTAACTTGATGTTATAAAACGCATTGTTGTGTATGATTTGATTAGTAAATAGTAAATGCATATAAGTCTGTTTTTTTTTCTAAGAGGGTAAAAGCGATATCAGGCCCCCTCGATGATTTGATTTGACTTATGTGTCGGGCCCGGTCAGGACTAAATTGATGTGTTCAATTAAGTTCCATGTGGTCCACATGATATCTAGAACAGAGGATCATACGATCCCTTATCTAAAGGATAGGTTACTGATAGGATCAGAGTTAGACAGCGTCTTTGAGAGCTACGATTGCTAATCGGATTCTACTTGCATTTATGGTTACTAGACTTATCCAAGTGGGAGACTGTTGGATTAGTGTCTAAGCCCGTAACCATATTTGGTTAGTACTTGACCCGGTTGTGCATGGTCCTTTTGGGTTGCCTTCACCAAAGCAACTTGATTGGAGAAATAATATAGAAAGAGGTTATTATGGTTTATTAATATATTATAAGAATAATATATTAAAAGAGAAATCATATTTGTTTAGTTATTATTGTTCAAGAACTAATTAAGAATTAATTTTGTGATCAAAAGGAGTTAACTAAACTAGGGGGACTGAAATGCAATTATGTGATAGTTGGAAAGTAGGGCAAAGGATGCCCTAGGGATAGGGTGGACGAATTCAAGGGGATAAGGCCCTAGAATTCGTCAAAGGATAGGGCTTCTGGAATTATCCTTGGGCTGCTTGGTGGCTAAGCAACCAGATAAGGATAAGGACTGAAACCCTAATCCCCACAACTATATAAAGACCCCCTGACTTAGGAAAATCGGCCACTAGATTATTAGAAGTCCTAGAGCCGATTTTCTACCTCTCCCCTCTCTCTCTCTCTTGCCTCTCCATTGCTCTTGGTGTTTGTGAGCCATTAGAGGTACTACACTTGTGGTACTTGCTTTCAAGACAAGAAGATTGAAGATTTGAGTTGTTATTACAATATAACAACAAGAGGTATGTAAACCATTCTCCTTTGTGAATTTCGAAATTACTAGGAGCATACTAGGGTTCTTCATGTGTTCATAATGTTGTATATCTAATAGCAAAACATAGATCCAATTCTAGGGTTGCATGCACACATAGGATTGTTTGTATAAAACCCATCAGTAAGACCATGTGGGGAGCCCATGGCATCCTGGAGTAAGACCCTGGGGACGAGCCCACAACATCCCTATATATTGTATGCATGGCTTATGTGATATGTGTAGCTGTTTAGCTAGTACGATGTGTTGTATGTGGTTTGTGTGTGGGTATGCTCTGGGGAGCTCACTAAGCATTAGCTTACAGTTTGTGGATTTTTTTTCAGGTACATCTGAGCCCACGGGCAAGGGCAAGGGTTGATGGCACGGCGTGCACTCTCACTTGGGCATTTTATGGGACACTCTGATATTTTGAAATAAATGTTGTATTTGACATGGTTTTGAAAACAATTGTAACTGGTTTTTATGGATTATGAAAATGTGTTTGGATAATTAAAAATGAAAATTTTCTTTTGAAAATTGGGTCGTTACAGAGCTACTCGGCGAGTCGAAGTCCTGACTCGACGAGTAGGACAGTCTGGATGAAACCTTAATCTTTAGGGCTTGCACCCTATTTACGCATCATATATGGCCTCCATCCCAGCCCCCATCACCTCCAAACCCTAATCTCGAAACGCTAATCAACCTTGAGTGATCTTGAGCTATTTCTTTGCCATTGTTGTGATTTAAAGCTAGAAGAAGGAAGCAAAGGCTTGCAGTTGCAGAAGGAAGGTTGAAGATCCAGAGCCAAGGACTCACTTCTGTCTTGATAGAGGTATAAAGCTTATACCTTGGCTCCTATTCATTTAGATCTTCATTTGAGCTTGTATGTTGTCATTTTTGGGCCATTTCCAAGGTCAATCCGAGATTTGAACTCTTGGGGATGAAAGGACTTCAGATCTGGGCACTCTTGAGCTTTAGAAGCTCAAAGTTGCCACCTTTATTTAGCCATGGCCCTATGCCATGACTTAGACCTTCATTTTAGCTTGTAGTGGGTGTTTTAGGTTCATAACACCATGCATGCACGTAAAGTTAGTAACTTTACGTGTAATGTTTGCCTAAGGAGTCCAGATCTACAAGTTGGAAACATTGGAATGGATTAGAATCGACTGAATGAATTTGCAATAAGGAGGACTCGACGAGTTGTTCTTGGACTCGGCGAGTCGGGTCGCGAACCCTTAACCCTTTTCTGGTTTTGAGTGAAACCATTGAGTCTAGGAGATTACTCAGTGGGTTGGATAGGATTAGGACTCAGAAGCTGAAGAACTCGACGAGTCCAATGAGAGACTCGATGATTTAAAGTTGTTGTGTCCCAATTATATGACAGGAAGAACTCGAAGTGCCTGGGAAGGGACTCGACGAGCTGACTCGGTTGACCACGAGTCTGAGTAGTACATGAACTCGCCAAGTTAGGAGATAACTCGACGAGTTAGGGTTGACTGAGAGTTGACCTTGACTTTGACTTTGACCTGGATGTTGACTTTGACCAAGGGTAAAATGGTCATTTTACCCTGAGAAGGATTATCAGATTTTGATTAAGTGCATTATGTAGTTGATAGTCGGGGAGTCGCCGGAGTAGTAGTCATAGATTCTTCACTCGAGTTTCAGCAGTCAGCCTTACGAGGTGAGTTTCCTTCAGTAGGAACGGTTCTACGGCACCAAGGCCGGCCCACAGTATGATTATGTTAGCAGCTGAGTGTGGGCGAGGCCCGTATCTCCCAGATACCGAGTGTGGGCGGGGCCCGTATCTTATTGCTCAGTTTGATTATGGATATATGCCTGATTGATAGAATTAGTTATACTTGATGTCTGTGTGATACTTGTATGTATGTTTAGTAGCTGAGTGTGGGTGGGGCATGTATCTCATAGCAGCTGAGTGTGGGCGGGGCCCGTATCTCATAGTAGCCGAGTGTGGGCGGGGCCTGTATCTCGTGGTAGTTGAGTATGGGCGGAGCCTATATCTCAGAGTCAGCGGAGTGTGGGCGGGGCCCGTATCTCCCAGTTGGCGGAGTATGGGCAGGGCCCGTATCTCCATGAGTGTGGGCGGGGCTCGTATCTCCTAGTTTATGTTATGTGTACGGTATGTGGTAGTTTGGGGAGACTCACTAAGCTTCGTGCTTACAGTTTTCAGTTTTGGTTTCAGGTACTTCCAATAGCAAGGGGAAGGGCTCGGGATGATTTCATGGCATACACCACACTTTCAGCATGGGATTGTTTAGACTCTGATATTTTCTCATACGATTTGATACAGATTTTGACATGATGTTTGAGATACATGATCCTTGATTTTCTTCTTTATGATGATGGATGATTATGGTTTTACTAATGGGTTTAAAAAAAAAATTGGTCTGTATTTTTGGGATGTTTTAGCATCGTAGTCAAATTATTGTTCACATTAATCCTTATGGTTAAATGTCGTAAAATCTTTATATAGGATCAATATGTGAGGATCGACAGGATGGGTATATTGCTTATATGAGATATATATGAGTCAATCTTGCAGGTTTTAAAATATATATCATTAATACATTATGGAATAGAAAACCATATGTACTTACCAGGTTTCTCAACCCGACCCACTCAATTTCTTTGTATCACAGGTTTTGGTACAAAGGTATGTGGATAATGATCTTATGAGAGATTCGAGGAGATAAAGGTCATCAGGAGAATAAGTTATTGTACGGCATATAATGAGTATGTTTATGCTTATGTTTCTTATATAAGTTATGACATCGCAAGTTTTTAATAATCAATGAAAACATTTATTTGGAAATACTTTTTATTGGATAAATTCTGCAGTTTTAAATAAATTATCTTTTAAAATAAGCATAAATAAAAAATGTCTTTTTTGACCTTGAAAATGAGAATTTCACACAACTAGTCTCATTTTGCATATTAGACCAACCACAATGACAATTCACGTAATTTATTCAAATATATATAAATACATACCCTTGAATAAAAACTATGGAAATAAATAAAATCATGTAATAATTACGGGTTTCCATTTCTGTACCTCAAATATTGTTTGTCATACCTCATATTTATTATACTCACCTTATGAAGATAAAGGTCTCATATCCATCAATTTCTTTATACACTAATACCATTCATGTAAACTATGGTTTTCTAGTATATAATCACCATAATACATGTAATATGTTGTCAAACTATAGTTTCCCAGAATGTATCAAATTATGCATTGTTTTTAGGATTAAATGCAAGAAATAGAAGCATACTTCTTTTCAATTGTTTATTATAACATCCTACATTTATTTCCACTTATTACAACATTCTTTATCAAAAAATTTGATTCATTTATAGCAATGTCATCCAAATACAATGCATATTTTACTGCTATAACTGAGTACAATTTTCAAAATACAATGTTTTAATAAAAAAAAATTGAAATTGCGTTTCTATAACCGGGTAGAATAGTAAGAAAATAATTGAATGTACATGTTTTATTAGATATAAATGTAAGTAGAAATGCATAATGCTATTATGCACAACTAAGTGGAAGTATAATGTTACAATGTGCAACTAGATGAAAATATGTTGTAATTTTTACTATTATCCCTGCATTTTAAGTCTTATTTGTGTTTTTTGTAGTTTCAAGTAAAACTAATAGCATTTGGGTATGAATGGGTTAAACTGTATACATAGAAACTAAGAAATGAGAAACTCTGAATCATTGTATGAAGCTATCTGGTTGGATTGGATCTCACCTTACATTTTGAGCATTTTATGGGATCTTGGGGTTTTGTGATGAGTTCAGTTTTTGCCAATCTTACTTGTGGTACACATTTGGAACATACAAATTACATGCCACAAGGACGTTTTTGTAATTTACTCTTTTATTTAAATACAAATTTTTTAGATTGGCTTTTTTTATGTATAAGCTTTCGGTGATAAATATCAAAATCTATTATTATGTTATCTGTGATAAAATGAGAAATTATATGTTGATCAATCAACCCGACCAATAGATGAGTATTACACTAGGGTGTTGGTCATAAAAAACAACAAAAAGTACGTTGCTATTTAGTGCAAAAAATAACTTGCTCTTTTTTGCATTAGGTTACAAAAAATAGAAAATGAGAAATTACGTTAGTGTTTAGAGTGTATTTTTTATTTTATTTATTCATTTATTTATTTATTTAGGCTTTGTCCCTTTTTATATCATTTCACATAAATACAAGCAAAGATAATGTGTTAGTTTAACATTTCATTATATTTAAAAAAAATAGTGAATTGTACTATTGGAACGGTCAAAGTCAAACCACTCCAAGCCCCACCAATTGCAAAACACTAGCAAAATTTTAGCAAAATTTTAGAAATGTGAAGATTTAAACCGGACCTCTTACATAAAATTTCACTTTTCAATTACAAGTCTTTCATTGTAAGGGTCTCGTTGTAAGGGTTATTTCAGTACACTTAAATACCCGATAAATGGGGATATATGGCTAGTTTACATTGTGTGAAAAGTGGAAACGTAGCTTTAAAGCAAGTCGGTACGAAAGAAAATGGTTTGTCTATAGTGAGAAATAAGATACAAGGCTTAGAAAACCGGTCGATTTTAACCTCAAATCACATTCCAATTTTGGGGGAACTCGAAGAAGTTCTCAATATTGCTTACGAGATATGCATGCGTCCCCACACCAACAAATTCCACTCTATTTTGTGCATGACTATCCACTTCAAGTATAAAGAAAACACTTATTTAATTAAATACCATTTCTTATTTTTCGTCAACTTGATATTATCTTTTGAATTTCTATATATCAACATTTTAAAATAATATATTATAATTATTCACAAAGAATCTGTGGGCAGTAATGCAAAAACCATGGTCTTGTTGCAGTTTGTTGAAAACGAGTCATACTACTAATATTTTGAATAATAATAATAAATATTATATTTAATATTTTTCTTATTCCACGTCAAAAGTATATATATATATATATATATATATATATATATATATATATATATATATATATATATATATATATATATATATATATATATATATATATATATATATATATATATATATAGGGTTGAGATCGGTTGACAACTCAAAGTTTCCCGAGATTCCGAGAACTAAAAGTGGAGCGTTGAATCAAAAGTAATTCGTTAAGGACATGATCGTCATCTTACCAATCTCATTTAATGTTTAATTTTTTGTGTTATTTAATATATTAATATAAATGTCTAAAAATTTACATCATAAATCAAATTTTCAGATTTTTTTAAAAATAGTATTTTTCGTTTTTTTTTTTAAATGCAGATTTTTTAATTTTTTATAGAAAATATGTATTTTTGAAAAAAAAAATGAAAAAAATATTTTTTTTAAAAACCTGCAATTTTAAAAAAAAAATCTGTATTTTTTTTCAAAAAAATTGCATTTTTTTTTTTTAAAAACTGCAATTTTTTTTAAAGAAAACTTCATTTTTTTCAAAAAAAAACTGCAATTATTTTTAAAAAAAAACTGCATTTTTTAATAAAAAAACTGCAAGTTTTTAAAGAAAGTTACATTTTTTTCAAAAAAAAAACTGCATATTTAAAAAAACTGCATTTAAAAAAAAAAAATTAGATGCATATATGCATATTTTTTCAAATGCATCTATTCATATTTTTTATACTATAATATTCATAAGTAAATCATAAAAAACTCATTTTTTTTTACCAATCTATAAACACAATAGTACAAGTATTTTGTTTGCTACAAAATAAAATATAAAAAAAAAATGCTACAAAATTTCAAAGAGTTTTAACTTCTTCGTGTCAATATTTCCATATTTTCTTCAATTTATCACTTTTCACTTCTTCAATATTTTCCATAAATTCTTCAAAATCTACAAGAAAATTAAAAAATTTGATTAGTGCAAGAACAGTCACAAAAATACACTTGTATATATCATGTAAGATTCACATGTGATTCATATGTGAATTACATGTGATTTACATATCTTCGTGTCAATATTTCCATATTTTCTTCAATTTATCATTTTTCACCATAATTTCTTCCAAATCTACAAAAAGCAATGATTGATGCAAAAACACTCACAAAAATACATATGTGATTTACATGTGAATCACATATAATTCATATGTGATTTACATATGAATCACATGTAATTCATGTGTGAATTACATGTGATTTACATGTGAATTACATGTGATTTACATGTAAATCACATGAAATTCATATGTGAATTACATGTAATTCATATATGAATTACATGTGATTCATATGTGAATAACATGTGATTTACATGTGAATAACATTTGATTTACATGTGAATCACATGAAATTCATATGTGAATAACATGTGATTCACTTGTGATTTTCATGAGAATGACATGTGATTAATACGTGAATTACATGTGATTTACATGTGAATCACATGTAATTCATGTGATTCACTTGTAAATTGCATGTAATTCATACGTGAATTACATGTGATTTATATGTGCATCACATATGATTCATATATGAATCACACTATGATTTAGACAAATATCAAAATTCAAGAAAATTCCAAAATGAACAATTATCAATTATGATTTACCTGACGGAAGAGTTGTTGGATGACACTACCACACTTAGTGAAACTTGAGCTTGATA
>NC_136428.1:45528765-45541265 GCF_052849685.1 Lactuca virosa
AAATCCAACAGATCCACTACAAACATCTTCATAGGTAGCCCACATCAAAATTCAAAATTATTAATTACAATATTTTGTTTAATAAAAAGTAATAGGAATAATTCAAAAGTATTAATCAAAATTCAAAAGTATTAATCCAAAAAACATATCCTATTACTTTTTATTAAATAAGATATTGTAATTAATACTTTTGAATTTTAATATGGGCTACCTATCTATGTAGATGTTTGAAGTGGATCTGTTGGATTTGGAAAGTAATAATTTTACCTTAAGCAATTTTATATACCAATTGAGAAATCCTTCTACCTTAAACTATTTATAAACAATTTTACAAATATGCAACTTTTTTTAAATTGTTAAGTATTAATATTCTGAATTGAAAATAATAATAACAATAATAACAACTTTGATCGCTAAGATTTGATCGCATCTTTTAACTTCTAGAATGTTGTCCTTGAGATATGGAGACAACAAAACACCTACTCCAATCATCACACTCACTAGACCTGAGTACCATAACTTATACCCATTACACTCCTTAGTTTTTTTCCTATTTCCACCTAGCTTATTGAATACAAGCTATATCCACTTCCTTCCTTCTTAAAACCTATGTCAGGTCCAATAACTTTGCATTTAGAGAGCCTACGTTCAACGTGCAAATTCTCAACTTTGTGTCCTTCACAACCCCACTCCTCCCAACTAGTCCCCCCTCCGAAGACCCTTGTCTCCTTGCTAAGAGGGCCTAACATCAATCTATCATATGCATACGAACTTGCTATTTGCCTATATTTTCTGAATCGAACAAAAAAAGATGCAAGTGAGTTGTGAAGAACACAGATATGACACAAGTAACAAAACTAACAGATAATAGGTGAATACGTTGGCACTAAGTCTACTAATAATACGAAACTAATTAACTTGACTAATAATAATAATAATAATAATAATAATAATAATAATAATAATAATAATAATAATATTTTGCAGAAAAGTCCTAATATTTTTGTTTATAGAAAAGTCCCAATATTTTGGGTTAGTTTACGAAATAGTCCCAAATTAATTTGGTACCGGTTTCAACCGGTTAATAAGGGTCAAACTGTAAATTTTTGCCGGTTTTCAGGACTTTTTTGTTCAAAATTTTTTTTTGGGACTAAAGTGTAATTTTTTCGTAAATATTTGGACTTTTTGACAATTTCCCTTTTATCACATATGAAAATAAAGATATCTCAAACACCTATCCATTTTTCTTTATTTTTTATAAATATAATAAAGAACTTCAAAAAAATATGTATGCCTTAATTATGTCTAGATGAGTAACTTAGAATTGTATTTACGTCATGATTTTTTGTAACTACATATGTATTAGAAACACCCAAATAAGATATAAAACGATTTTTACACTTTGTGGAAAAATGTCAATGTTTATATATTTGTTTCTTCTTGGGTATCGGTGAAATACACATACACATATAAATACTAGATACAGTGGTGTCTGTTGGTGACGGTAGTGGTGGCCATTTTTTCAATTGACCCATTTCCGGTAGCAATGAAATTTGATAAATTTCTTTTGGACATCATTCGTTTACTTTCATTTGGTTTGTAAAGTTAAAAAAAACATCTTCAGTTACCTTTCCATTACAACATCCCTATTTATCAGCCATTATTTTTTATCATAAATTATGAGATGTGGATATCTGATGTTGTTAACCGCACCACTATGAACTGAGACATAAATATGTTAACTGCACAACTATTAACTAAGACATAAATATATTACTTCACTGTATTACATATGTGTATAAAAACAAAAACCTATATAGATCAAATTACATTAAACTGCACTTACTGGGATAACATACAACTTCCCCTCTAAAATGAATTGCATATCGTCACAATGTTCAACTTTACTCCCCTCCATGGACTTTATTTCACTACATCACTAGTGCCTCCCCTCCATGGCAATGATTTCACACAATAATCCATCTAAACAGAAAGCCACAAAGAAAAATATAATCAAACTGTGAAAATATCTAACCAGATAACAATTGAAGATAAAAAAGAAAGAAAAAAAAATTGGTCTTGAATGGGAATGAAAAAACATACATAAAGCTAAAAGATTCCCATTATCAGACTATAACCCTCCCATGTTTTATCCGACAAAAACCAAAAGATTTATTTGTTCACCCAAAAGCCTGAGTGAAACGTTTATTCACAATAGAACATATCCCAAACCTGTATCGAAAGCACAACCAACTTTGATCCTATAAACTAACATACTAACAGATCCGACACACAAACGATCTAAAAAGAGAACAGTAGGGCAGCCATATTGGCCTTCTTTAGGCTTCTACAAGAACTGTTGTTAGGTTGCCATAGTTGCTCCAATTGGGCTGCCAAAATGAAAAAAAAAAATTGTCAATATATAAGACAGTTGTTTGTAAGTAGGGGTATAGGGGAAACATAATAACTCCTTCAAACACTCCTTGGAAAAAATTCTAACTTTTCATTTAAATATTTAGCTAAATGAGTGGCATATCAATATGTTCGGTTACAAATATAAGGATTAAAATGTAAATACATGTGCTTACCACCCCAACTGTCTCTAAACCACTTTTCTTTGATATTTAGTTACCAAAAGACCTCAACAACAGAAGTATGTATGCTTAGAATCAAAATATCAACTTTAAGAAAGAGTAAAGTTCAAATTACATAAGTTTACCACCACAACTGTCTCTGAACCAATCAAGATGCATGTAAATTTCCCGGAATGTTGTCACTTGAAATGGATCATTCTCATGATTTCAGTGTTGATCACACACCCAAAAGCAACGCAACACCTTCAAGAACCAAAAAATTGAAGCTTTATTCAGAAAACAAACAATTTGAAGCATTAATCAGAGAACTACATATAAATCACTAAACCTGATCCCATTGCTCATTTCACAAGCAGGTTACGGTGACACAAGACAGAAAAAGAGGGCACAACCATATTAACCCACACAAATAAAGAGTTCGTTCATATAAGAAAGCTTCATAGAATGAACATAAAATCAATAAATAAAGAAGGACCTTGAATGAAACCAATAATAGAATTTTTCACATAGATTGAACATAAATAGATGGTTACTTTTTGAAGTACCATAAAAAATAATATTGAACATAAAACTTAAAAGACAAAGAAGGGGTTACATTTACAAAGAGTGATAGAGGTAGATTAATTCCAAACACAAACAATGTAAAAAAATTTCCATTTGAATTTGAGTACCATAACTAACATGCTGTAACATCCCAAAATTCAAGGCCAAAAATTTCATTTTTAAATAAGTTATTATAAAACCATAAGTATAAAAACATCCATAATATAATCTCATGTCAAAGCCCAAGTGTCAATAGACAAACATGTCATCATAAAAATAATATCAGAGTGTAATCCCAAAGATCTCATGTGCGGAAAACATAATGTGATGCGCTGCGATCGAGCCGGCTCCTTTCCTTTGGAAATGAAGTACCTGAAACCAAAATTGAAAACCGTAAGCACGAAGCTTAGTGAATTCCCCCATCATACCACATACCACACAACATGCATACTGCTGGGCAATTCTGGGGTGCCCGACCTACCTATGTCAAGCATTTATCGGGGTGCTGACCTACCATGTCAGGCGATTCTGGGGTGCCCGACCTACCCATGTCAAGCAGTTCTGGGGTGTTGAACAACCTGTGTCAGGCCATTCTGGGGTGCTGACCTACCCTCCAGTTTATCTCAACCGGCTACGGGGACTATTTCACCCCTACTACTACCACATAATATCATAGCATAATCATAATGTCAGGCATATATGGGGTGCCCGACCTACCCTTCGGTCCTAACGACCGAACTTGGGGACTATCACCCCCCCCCCTTACTACCACTATCACATATAACATATCATAAACATACAGCTAGGCATGCATGGGTTCTGACGACCCCTTCGGTATCTTTCAACCGGTATCCGGGGACTATTTCACCCCCTACTACCACTATCACATAACATCATATCATGCTAGCACATAAAACATAACAGGTAGCAACAAACCTAGATGAATATCTGTTGGTTCTAAATTATGGTTTATACTTTACTTTTATAAGAAAATGTATTTTTCAGTCATGTAATAGGTGTTTGCGGTTGTGTTTACGGCCGTGAACGGGTTCACGGCCGTGAACCTATTCACGGCCCATGTGTCATATATATATATATATATATATATATATATATATATATATATATATATATATATATATATATATATATATATATATATATATATATATATATATATATATATATATATATGTTAGGTGGGTGAGGAGTGTACGGCTAGAGGAGCTTAAGTGTGTGAAACTCAAGGTGTTCTAGAGAGAGAAAGGAGAGAAGGTGCAAGTGTGTGTGAATCTTGTGTATTGTTCATCATTCCAATCTTGAATACATCATAGATTCATATTATTATTATTCTTCTTCTTCTTCATTAGATCTGGCATCATCCGTTTGATTGGGATTCTGCACCATCAAACGGATCTGATTGATACACAAGCAGATTGGGGACCTACAAGTGGTATCAGAGCTTGGATTGTATCAATCAATTTTTGCAGATCTGGAGCGTATTTGATCTTATTTTTGAAGGATTTTTGCGTTTTTTGATAGATCTTGGCAAAATAGGGGGTTTGTTCTTCGCGTTTTTTATAAAAACGAGTATTTGATCGAGTTTTGGAGCAAAAAGAGGTGAAGTGTTTACGACCTTTGAAGATCAACATTTTACGGCCTTTGAAGATCAACGGTTTACGGCCTTTGATCGCGTTGTTTTTCACGTAATCTGCGAAGTGTTTACGACCTTTGAAGATCAACAGTTTACGGCCTTTGAAGATCAACGGTTTACGGCCATTGAAGGGTTTACGGCCGTAAACCCGTTTACGGCCCCGAGTCCGAAGAAGCGTTTGCGGCCCTCGGAGTTCACGGCTTGCTTGTTTGCGGTTGATCCTCATCCTCACTTCGTGTTCTCGGCCAGCTTGTGCGAGGGTTCGCACTGCGTTAATTCAAAAACGATTTTGGGGGTTGCCAGGGATCGAACCCGGTCCCCTGATTCATCATACGGACGTCTTTCCAACTGATCTAGCTTGCTAGACGTTACAAGCCTTCGTGATTTATCTCAAATATCATATCTTCGATCTTATTTTCGCAATTTTTACACTTTCAGCCCAAAAATCAATTTCTTTTTATTTTTAAATTCCATTTTCAACCCAAAATTTTAGTTTTTAATTTTTGACTTTCTAAATTGACTTTTGACCTAAAATTTTGACTTTGACTTTCAAGTTTGACCTTTGACTTTAAACTTTGACTTTCGTTTAACTTTCAAATTTTCAAATTTTCAAATTTTCAAATTTAATTTTTCGGTTTGACTTTTCAAGTTTGACTTTTTTTTTACTTTTGAGGTTGACTTTTGAGGTTTCAAGTCAAAGGGCATTTTTGGTAAACAATGAGTTCTTCAAAAATCAAAGTCAATGAAATTTCCTTGGAGAATGTAGAGAGAACGAGGAACTAAAATACGAAGGGTACCAACCTTAGGAAAGGCCAGAAACCATTGAAAGATCAATTAGAGGCCAAAACAAATGATTATAAGAAATTACAGGCAGAATATAGTGACAAGTTTGTCCATTATAGATATCTTAAGAAAGATTTTGATGCTGTAACTACCGAACTTGATGCATTAAAAGCCAAATATAAAGATACTGAATTCAACTATAAGAAATTTGATGTGTCAAGTGAGGTAGTTGTGTCCATGATAGAAAAACAATTAACATTTAAAGACAATCAAAACAAGGGTCTAGGGTATCATGATGTTCCACCTCCTTTCAATGATCACTACAATTTCACCCCTCTAACTAAGGAAGAAATTAAAAATGAAGCACACCTTAAGTATGGCCAACCCCCTGCTTCAGCTTCAGTTAAGACTGAACAATCAGAGCCAACTGAGGGTGCCGAGATGAAATATACTGATGTTTCTACTTCTTGTGCATGTAAAGTAGTGGAAGAAGAGAACAAGGAGAACACTTTTGAACAAACCAATGTCTCCTTGAACTCTGAATTTGTTGCTTCTAACTCAGTTACTTCTGATAAACATGTTGTTGAGAAATACAGGCCACCAAAGCAAGTGAAACAGACGGCCTGCTGCAAGTGTGCTTGTGGGAACAATCAGCGACAAGGCAAGGATACGCCACCAGGGGCAGGAAGAAACAACTTCCCAATGAAGAAAAAGACATGTTTTCACTATGGAACACCTGGACACATTGCCAGAAACTGTCCAAATCGCGCATAGGTTTCTTACTACGCACAAGGATGGCAGAACGCGCAAAGTGGGAGATTCCCCAAAAGAAGCCCTTCAAGGTCAAAATCGCGAAATGGCGACTGGAATGCCAACAAGGGCAAGAGATCAACTCCCAAGGGCAAGAAGGGAATGCCAGCCAAGAAGTCCAATCCAAGAGATGCTCCAGTGAAACCAAGACCGGTTAGGTCAAAGTCATCTCGAAGATCGACTTCAAGTTCTGAAACAAGTGCCGGGGCACCCATTGGATCAAACAAGAAATGGGTTAAACCCAACTACAGATGAGTTCTGAAGGTTCACTCTCCCAAATCTCCTAATGCTTCTAACGTTTCTTCATCTTATGTTTGTGATAAATAGGATATGTCATGGGAGAGGGTACCTTGCACAGATGACAAAGGTCAACCCAGTTTCAAAATGGACTGGGTTCCAAAGACCAACTGATCCCGCTCTGTGCTGGATCAGCTATGGAGGCATATCATTAGACTTTGGTTTGTTGGTAGTGGTTGTTCCAGGCAGATGATAGAAGGCATCTCTCAACTGTACAACACTCAGAACATTGTTTGAGAGTATGTGTCCTTTGCGGGAAGGGAAGAAAGGAAAGGATCACACATGGGGTTTGTGCTTAACGATGTGAAGAATTTTCGGATCTGTTATGAGATTATGTGTGCTGTTCTCAGACCTTTTGGATGCAAATTCAATCAGTGACTTACGGTTTGAGTTTTCTTCTCTATACTCCTGAGTTTATCTCACACTGATTCGTTTTGAAGACAATTATTTTCTTTCTTATAGTTTTTCTTTAGTAGGTATTGTTCGGGAAGTGATATCAAGAAAGTGATAATGGTCAGTCTAAACATGTGTAAGAGACTGAATCTGAACTGTCTAGACTCTATGTTCAATGTGCTGGTAGGCTCGAAGGATTTGACAGTGTGGATTTAGATAGGATTATTTGGACTGACCATACGACGCTCGGGTAGATTGAGCAGTGAGATAAACATGGGAACCCACGGGATACACTAAATTAATACGCATCTAGAACTGTGGCTTAACTTTTCCTTTATGTACAGACTTATGTCCTTAATTCTGGTTCTGATAGGGCGACTGGGGAGTTCTGATAAAGTAGGTCTGTAGGAAAATATTTTCTTGATTTCTATCTGTCAGTCATATGTTGCTTCCTCTTCATGATTGGAAGAGATCCGACTTGGATTGCAACATATGCAACTCTAATTCTACGCACCTCCTTATCTGTGAAATTTCTTCTATCTGTTAGCCATGTGTTGTCCCCTCTGCGTGATCGAAAGATCCGACCTGGGACACAACATATGCAACATTCTACCTCTCAATCCCTCTATCTCTGTTAGTCATATGTTGTCCCCTCTGCGTGATTGAAAGAGATCCGACCTGGGACACAACATATGCACCTATTTCTAAATATGACTTCCTCCTTAATAATTGTTTACTCACCTAAAGTAAGGAGTTCTTTGGAAGTTCTTGATAATCAGGGTATATCTGGAAGTGGGGAACACGTTCTAGTGCAACTAAAATTGAACCATGTAGAGGTTGTCTGTAGATCTCGCTGCTTAATTTAAGTGGACAACAATATCCGTGGTCTTCGTCAGCTGAATGGTATATTTGGAAAAGTTTGTCAATATTCTTCGTGTTTAAGTGGACAACAATACCGGCAATTGACCAGATCTATTCATGAAGGTGAAGGTACTGATAAACAAGTTAAGACTGTCTCACAACTTTGATCCCAAAATATTTTTGTTTTTGTTAAATTTGCTCATAGTTTTCCTCTATGCACAAATTTAGGGTGAGAATTAAAAAAAATTCAAAAATCAAACAAAAATCAGAAAATTAAAAATCCAAAAATAGTGTTATTTCTGTTTTATTTCTTGTTCAAGAAAATCAAAAATCCAAAAATATTTTTGTTTCTGTTTTTTTTCAGAAAATATAAAAAAAATCCAAAAATTATTTGTGCTAAGTTTTGTTTTAGTTTTGTTTTGTCTTGAAAAGTGAATTCAGGTGTAGATGAGACTCATGGAGACTGTATCGAGATTTTCTGAGCCAAAGCTTTATCCGTGATCATCGATGAATTCTCATTCGAAGGAGCAAGAAATGAAGACTATTCTTTCAACATTCAATCCTTCAACCCTAGAAGCAAGGTGAAACTGACTTGAAGATTATGTGACAAGTTTCATTGAAGCCTCCTCAATCAATTTGCTGCTATCTTGTACCTGCTGAAGTGATCCGGAAGATTGTTTCTCTCTGATATTCTCTCTGAAGATTTTCAAGTTGAAAGCGCTATCTTTCAAGAATCTTTTCAAGAATCCTCCTCACCCAACGTGCGTTCAATGCCAAATTTTGAAGAAAATCCCAACTGCTCAAGATGAAGTCATTTATTGAAGATTCATCAAGTTCATCTTGAAGCTGTGATGAAATCGAAGATTAAAGCTGAAGCCAAACTCCCAATGAAGATTGACAAGAAAAGCCAGCTACTTTTTAGGGGGAGCTTGTCGGGTCAACTAGAAAAGAAATCTATAAACCAAGGGGGATATTGTTGGGTCTAAATTATGGTTTATACTTTACTTTTCTAAGAAAATGTATTTTTTAGTCATGTAATAGGTGTTTGCGGTTGTGTTTTCGACCGTGAACGGGTTCACGGCCGTGAACCCATTCAGGGCCCATGTGTCATATATATAGATGTTAGGTGGGTGAGGAGTGTACGGCTAGAGGAGCTTAAGTGTGTAAAACTCAAGGTGTTTTAAAGAGAGAAGAACTAGTGTGTGTACTTTGTGTATGGATCATCATTCTATTCATTGAATACATCATAGATTCACTTATTCTTCTTCTTCTCTATTTTGGTCTGGCATCATCCGTTTGATTGGGATTCCGCACCATCAAACGGATCTGATTGATACACAAGCAGATTTGGGACTTACAATATCACAAAGACAATCATCTAACATACAACTCCTACTAGTGGGCCGGCATTGTGGCCGTAGACCCACCGCTACAGGAAGGTAACTCATCTCACACTGCTGAAGTCCCGTAGACACAATCCCGGCTGCTGGATGACAGATTCCCGAACTGTCAATATCAAAACATCACCCAATTAATAATTGGGTCCCAACACATAACCACAAGTTCTTGGAGTAACAGGCTACATTACCCCATCTTGGCTTGATTCAAGCCCACGGCCCAATCCAAAGGCCCAAAAGTCAAACTAGGAATCAAAGCCCAACATATGGCCCAATTTTCCAAATTGGGCCCAAAACTTTACAAGGTCTTACCATAAGGCCCAACCTTCTAGTCCAGTCCAAAAATTCGACATTTTCTAATGGCCCAATGTCTCATAATCAAAAAGGCCCAAACTATGGCCCAATTTTCCAAATTGGGCCCAAGCCCTCATATGGGCCTTACCCCAAAGCCCATCAACATATTCTAGTCCATGTGATTATTCTTGGATGGCCCATTAATAACCCAATTACCAAAGCCCAATGGAAAGGCCCAACATAAAGCCCAAGTGAAATTAGGGTTTCACATAAAATGACAATTAGAGTTAAGTGTTTTTCACTTAACCCATTAAGGACTTAATCCATTAAGTCTATCACTCTTCTAAATAAATCATATGGTGTGATTGGGCTTAATACACAATTCCATTTCAAATGGCCCAAATGTGGGTCCCGATAAGTCCAAGCCCATAAATCCAATATTAGGGTTTTCTAAACCCTAATTAGGGTTTCCAACCCCATCTTAGCCCAATAGGCCCAATAGCTCGGTCTTTTGATAAATAAGAGTTCATTAGGCCCATTAGTCACATGTTTGGGCTTTTAGATCAATTAGGGCTTCATTGGGCCCAATAGGTTTTATTAGGCCCATTAGGGTTTTATTCCCTTGTCCATACATCCAAACGAGTTACAAACCAAACAAGGCACACCGCCACTCGACACGGCGGCCGGTGGCGGCAGCCACCACCTCACGGTGGTGGTTAGGGTTTCTTTCCATTATTCCATTTTTTGATACAATGTACAATGCCAATCTCCAAAATAAACACACACACACACTAATGCTAAATACACATACACACACAGCCACCATGTGGTGGCCGGCGGTGGCGCATGGCGGCAGCCACCACCCTATGGTGGCGGTGATGCCATTTCTGAGGACTTCAGCCATACACACACACTCACCAACTGAAACACGCACATCTTCACTTCTTTGCTCGGAAAGGGAAGCCAACCACCCGCCTGGTGGCGTATGGCGGCGACAGCAAGGTTTTCGGATGGCAGCCACCACCTCACGGTGGTGGCGGCGGTATCTTCTGTTTCCCATTCAAGCAGCAACGGACACCAGCAATTCCTTCGGTTGATAAACAATGACCGGAACAGCAGGGAATTGCACAGGCAGCGGCGGCAAATAGATGGCGGTGGAACCGCTGTGGGAGTGGTGGTAGCGATAAAGGAGTCGGAGGACATCATCGGCAAGGAGGAGTCGCGACGTCCGACAATAGCGCCGTCTTCAACGGAAGTGGCAGCGGCCTACGGTCCCATCCCCGGTCTTCGACAGCTCTCCCTCGGCTGCCCACGACGTCACCAACAGCGGCTGAGACGTTTGGATGGCGAAGCAGTGGTGGCAGTCGGCTGGAACTCGCCGGATCGGAACAACGATAAAGGGTGTCGGCTGGAGGTTGACGAACGGCGGTAGGAAGGATCCAAAATAATGGTGGCACCGGTGAGGGGGCATAAGGGTGGGGGAAGTGGCGGCTGTGCTCTTATGCTAGGGTTAGGGTTAGAACCGGGGTGACGGGTTTATATACCCCGATCCCCCAAACTTGTTTCCATAATGACGCCTTTAGCCCCTCCCCTCATTTTCTTTCAAAGTGAACCCATAAATTACCATTTGAACCCTTCCTCTTAAAACCTTTACAAATTAAGTCCAAATTTTAGTAAACAGCCCCTCCTTCAACAAATCCTTTTCAAAGTTAATCCAAAATTTATTTTTTTAAACCCCAATTATCGATTATGACATTTTCAGCCCTCTCTTCTCTTTTCTTTCAAATTAAGTCCCAATAATTACCACGGAGCCCTTGTCTTCATAAATATTTACAAACTGAGTCTGGAACTTACACTTTTAATCCCCAACTTCTAAAATTGTGACAAATAGCTCCTCGAGACCAACACCTTGCTATATAATTATTAATTTTAGGCTACTATTCATTCATCAATTTATTTATTTATTAAATAAATAAACGGGGTGTTACACATGCCCTCAACATTAACTTCTTGAACATTAGCTAGTAGGGTCGAACTACAACAACAGGAGCAAAAATAGAGAGATTAGGGCAGAGGTGATGATAATGAGCGACATGGAGAGATCTCAGTGAAGAGGGGTAGAAAATAGGGTTAGAAACTGAAATGATTAAGAACAATCATATGAGAATACATTCTCACCTTGTTTGAAAACTATGCTTAACCTGAATTGAGCCGACCATTTTGTTTCCTTGCATGAAAAATCCTAGGGATGAAGAAGAAACATCATGAGATCAAAAGGATAAAAAAATATCTAATAATAAAAGGCAATAAATAAAATGCAAAATATAAGAATAAACCACAACCCTGAACTGTGGTGGTGTCTGGTGGTAGAGAAGGCGGTGTCATCTAGGGTTTATGGTGATTTTTAGGCAGAAGGTGAGAAATGGCGATGTGGTGATGGATTTTAAAGTTTGTTTTAAAGGAAAATGGTGACGATGAGTGATCGAAGGCAACCCCTCGATGGGCATGGAAAAATCCTGGATGACCAACTCCAGTGGCGAGGGTGGTGAAGGAGACGGTTATGGTGAGAGATGTGGGATTCTCCGATTCAAATTTTGAAATGAGGATTTGGGTGTGAGAGTGTGTTTGTTGTGTTATCAAATACAAGTTCCTCCGTTGGATTGTATTGTAGATCAATGGTCAATGGATGCCACGCTGGCAATCCGAGTGAGTGTAATAGTCAGGTTTGTTTATGCATAAGTTGATTGTATATGATGTAGTAGGTGTGGTACCTCTTAAATTTCAAGAAATGTTTAAAATGTTTTATATAATAGTAACGATATATATATATATATATATATATATATATATATGTGTGTGTGTGTGTGTGTGTGT